>NC_069499.1:666746552-667108486 GCF_027579735.1 Bombina bombina
TGTGGACTGGATACACCTTACAAGAGAAAACAAAATTTATGCTTACCTGATGATAAATTTCTTTCTCTTGTGGTGTATCCAGTCCACGGCCCGCCCTGTCATTTTAAGGCAGGTGTTTTTTACTTTTTAAACTACAGTCACCACTGCACCCTATAGTTTCTCCTTTCTCTTGCTTGTCTTCGGTCGAATGACTGGGAGGTGGCAGTTAGGGGAGGAGCTATATAGATAGCTCTGCTGTGGGTGATCCTCTTGCAGCTTCCTGTTGGGAAGGAGAATATCCCACAAGTAATGGATGAATCCGTGGACTGGATACACCACAAGAGAAATAAATTTATCAGGTAAGCATAAATTTAGTTTTTTTGTTTATTATTTAAGTATTCATTTTCAATATATTTTTGTTTCAGATCGGATTAACTTAAAGGGACAGGAAAAATTAAAAATTTTCTTTCATGAGTTGGATGCAACATAAAATTTTAAACAACTTTCGTTCTTTTGTTATCCTTTGCTTAAAGAATTGCATTCCACTACTGGCAACAAGATGAACACATCTAGTCGGCCAATCACAAAAGACAAATGTGTGCAGGCACCAATTAGCAGCAGCTCCCACTAATGTAGGATATGTGCGTATTCTTTTTAAACAAGGGTTACCAAGAGAAGAAAGCACATTTGAAAATAGAAATGAAATTAAAAGTGCCTTAAAATTACATGCTCTATCTGAATCGTGAAAGCTTAATTTTGACTTTCCTATACATTTTTAGACTTTTGATTTTTACAGATGTGTTGTTTTTTTTTTTTTATTATTTTCTTTATTTTGTGATTAAACACATGGAATAATTGACTCTAGTAAATGCTATGTAATTTATAACCCGGCTTAACAAGCCTATCACATCGATCCATTCTTTTAACATTAAAGGAACAAAATTGTCACAATATCGAAGTGTACTTTAGGACCATTTCAGGTCTCAATAGAAGCATTTTTGCCATATATTCTACTTGTATTGGCCAAGATGCAATTATTACTGTTTAAGGGCTATATGTACATATCTTGCATATGCCCAGTGGAACCAAATTCATACATTACACCTATTCAGAAGTCTGTTGGTAGTTTGTACGACACAATGTTCTCTGCTAATACAGGTATATTGGAAAATTGTTATCAAAACTGAAATGCAACTCATGCACTATTAATTTTTTACTATTGTGTCTCCTATTCCTTAACATTTAACTTTAAATTCTGAACATGTTTTAAAAGGCCTTTTCTTTCATATAGGTGGCGAGAGTCTATTATCCATAACTCATGGGAATTACATTCCTACCACTAGGAGGAGGCAAAATCTCCCAAATACCAAGAGCCCTATAAAACTACTCCCACCTTACACATACCTTAGTCTTTACTTTGCCTCCATTGGTAGTTGAAGCATGAAGATGTGCATGATTTCCTCAGTGAAAATGTTTTTTCAGTCTGTGTTGAAGCTTGGTTCCCCTCAGAGTACAGTGCTTGTCAGAAGGATGTATTTGGGGTATTGTTTGTGATACAATGGTTTTGCCTCATGGGAAATCCTACATAGACCCTCTGTAAAATTAGTCGCAGGGACTTGTCTTCTGCCTCCCTTTACAGATCTACATTATACTCCTACTCCATTACCTCTGCTGATATGTTTCAGTACTGGTTTGGCTGTCCACTACTTGCTTGATGGTGGACGCGTGTCTATGGGTAAGTATGTTTTATATTTCTCAAACATAGGTGTGTCCGGTCCACGGTGTCATCCTTACTTGTGGGATATTCTCTTCCCCAACAGGAAATGGCAAAGAGCCCAGCAAAGCTGGTCACATGATCCCTCCTAGGCTCCGCCTTCCCCAGTCATTCTCTTTGCCGTTGTACAGGCAACATCTCCACGGAGATGGCTTAGAGTTTTTTGGTGTTTAAATGTAGTTTTTATTCTTCAATCAAGAGTTTGTTATTTTAAAATAGTGCTGGTATGTACTATTTACTCTGAAACAGAAAAGAGATGAAGATTTCTGTTTGTAAGAGGAAAATGATTTTAGCAACCGTTACTAAAATCGATGGCTGTTTCCACACAGGACTGTTGAGAGGAATTAACTTCAGTTGGGGGAAACAGTGAGCAGACTTTTGCTGCTTGAGGTATGACACATTTCTAACAAGACTTGGTAATGCTGGAAGCTGTCATTTTCCCTATGGGATCCGGTAAGCCATTTTTATTAATTAAGAATAAAGGGCTTCACAAGGGCTTTAAAGACTGGTAGACATTTTTCTGGGCTAAAACGATTGGTATATATGCATTTTTAATACTTCATAGTTTTGAGGAGTTATTTTATTCTTGGGAATCATGTAAAATAACCGGCAGGCACTGTATTGGACACCTTTTTCACTGGGGGCCTTCTCTAATCATAGGCAGAGCCTCATTTTCGCGCCTCTATTGCGCAGTTGTTTTTGGGAAGCAAGACATGCAGATGCATGTGTGAGGAGCTCAGATACATAGAAAAAGCTTACTGAAGGCGTCATTTGGTATCGTATTCCCCTTTGGGCTTGGTTGGGTCTCAGCAAAGCAGATACCAGGGACTGTATAGGGGTTAAATATAAAAACGGCTCCGGTTCCGTTATTTTAAGAGTTAAAGCTTTCAAATTTGGTGTGCAATACTTTTAAGGCTTTATGACACTGTGGTGAAATTTTGGTGAATTTTGTACATTTCCTTCATACTTTTGCGTATATTCAGTAAAAAAGTGTGTTCAGTTTAAAATTTAAAGAGACAGTAACGGTTTTATTTTAAAACGTTTTTTGTGCTTTGTTATCAAGTTTATGCCTATTAACATGTCTGAACTATCAGATAGACGATGTTCTGTATGTTCGGAAGCCAAGGTTCCTATCCATTTAAATATATGTGATGAATGTGACAAACAAAGTAGGGACAATGATGCCACTGATAATAATGTTGCCCAAAATGATTCCTTAAGTGAGGGGAATTTTGAACAATTCCTTCATACTTTTTCACATTTTCAGTAATAAAGTGTGTTCAGTTTAAAAATTTAAAAACGTTTTTTGTACTTTGTTATCAAGTTTATGCCTGTTTAACATGTCTGAACTATCAGATAGACTATGTTCTGTATGTGGGGAAGCCAAGGTCCCTTCTCATTTAAATAGATGTGATTTATGTGACACAAAATTTAGAGAAAATGATGCCCAAGATGATTCCTCAAGTGAGGGGAGTAAGCATGGTACTGCATCATCCCCTCCTTCGTCTACGCCAGTCTTGCCCACACAGGAGGCCCCTAGTACATCTAGTGCGCCAATACTCCTTACTATGCAACAATTAACGGCTGTAATGGATAATTCTATCAAAAACATTTTAGCCAAAATGCCCACTTATCAGCGAAAGCGCGACTGCTCTGTTTTAGAAAATACTGAAGAGCATGAGGACGCTGATGATATTGGTTCTGAAGTGCCCCTACACCAGTCTGAGGGGGCCAGGGAGGTTTTGTCTGAGGGAGAAATTTCAGATTCAGGGAAAATTTCTCAACAAGCTGAACCTGATGTGATTACATTCAAATTTAAATTGGAACATCTCCGCGCTCTGCTTAAGGAGGTGTTATCTACTCTGGATGATTGTGAGAATTTGGTCATTCCAGAGAAATTATGTAAGATGGACAAGTTCCTAGAGGTCCCGGGGCCCGCCGAAGCTTTTCCTATACCCAAGCGGGTGGCGGACATTGTAAACAAAGAATGGGAAAGGCCCGGCATACCTTTTGTCCCTCCCCCTATATTTAAGAAATTGTTTCCTATGGTCGACCCCAGAAAGGACTTATGGCAGACAGTCCCCAAGGTCGAGGGGGCGGTTTCTACTCTAAACAAACGCACTACTATCCCTATAGAAGATAGTTGTGCTTTCAAAGATCCTATGGATAAAAAATTAGAGGGTTTGCTTAAAAAGATGTTTGTTCAGCAAGGTTACCTTCTACAACCAATTTCATGCATGGTTCCTGTCACTACAGCAGCGTGTTTCTGGTTCGATGAACTAGAAAAGTCGCTCAATAAAGATTCTTCTTATGAGGAGATTATGGACAGAATTCATGCTCTCAAATTGGCTAACTCTTTTACTTTAGACGCCACTTTGCAATTGGCTAGATTAGCGGCGAAAAATTCAGGGTTTGCTATTGTGGCGCGCAGAGCGCTTTGGCTAAAATCTTGGTCAGCGGATGCGTCTTCCAAGAACAAATACCTTTCAAGGGGAAAACGCTGTTTGGCCCTGACTTGAAAGAGATTATTTCTGATATCACTGGGGGTAAGGGCCACGCCCTTCCTCAGGATAGGTCTTTCAAGGCTAAAAATAAACCAAATTTTCGCAGAAACGGACCAGCCCCAAGTGCTACATCCTCTAAGCAAGAGGGTAATACTTCTCAAGCCAAGCCAGCCTGGAGGCCAATGCAAGGCTGGAACAAAGGTAAGCAGGCCAAGGCCAAGAAACCTGCCACTGCTACCAAGACAGCATGAGATGTTGGCCCCCGATCCGGGACCGGATCTGGTGGGGGGCAGACTTTCTCTCTTCGCTCAGGCTTGGGCAAGAGATGTTCTGGATCCTTGGGCGCTAGAAATAGTCTCCCAAGGTTATCTTCTGGAATTCAAGGGGCTTCCCCCAAGGGGGAGGTTCCACAGGTATCAATTGTCTTCAGACCACATAAAAAGGCAGGCATTCTTACATTGTGTAGAAGACCTGTTAAAAATGGGAGTGATTCATCCTGTTCCATTAGGAGAACAAGGGATGGGATTCTACTCCAATCTGTTCATAGTTCCCAAAAAAGAGGGAACATTCAGACCAATCTTAGATCTCAAGATCCTAAACAAGTTTCTCAAGGTTCCATCGTTCAAAATGGAAACCATTCGGACAATTCTTCCTTCCATCCAGGAAGGTCAATTCATGACCACGGTGGATTTAAAGGATGCGTATCTACATATTCCTATCCACAAGGAACATCATCGGTTCCTAAGGTTCGCCTTTCTGGACAAGCATTACCAGTTTGTGGCACTTCCATTCGGATTAGCCACTGCTCCAAGAATTTTCACAAAGGTACTAGGGTCCCTTCTAGCGGTGCTACGACCAAGGGGCATTGCAGTAGTGCCTTACTTGGACGACATACTGATTCAAGCGTCGTCCCTACCACAAGCAAAGGCTCATACGGACATTGTCCTGGCCTTTCTCAGATCTCACGGGTGGAAAGTGAACGTAGAAAAAAGTTCTCTATCTCCGTCAACAAGAGTTCCCTTCTTGGGAACAATAATAGACTCCTTAGAAATGAGGATTTTTCTGACAGAGGCCAGAAAATCAAAACTTCTAAGCTCTTGTCAAGTACTTCATTCTGTTCCTCTTCCTTCCATAGCGCAGTGCATGGAAGTAATAGGTTTGATGGTCGCGGCAATGGACATAGTTCCTTTTGCGCGAATTCATCTGAGACCATTACAACTGTGCATGCTCAGTCAGTGGAATGGGGATTATACAGACTTGTCTCCGACGATACAAGTAGATCAGAGGACCAGAGATTCACTCCGTTGGTGGCTGACCCTGGACAACCTGTCACAGGGGATGAGCTTCCGCAGACCAGAGTGGGTCATTGTCACGACCGACGCCAGTCTGGTGGGCTAGGGCGCGGTCTGGGAACTCCTGAAAGCTCAGGGTCTTTGGTCTCGGGAAGAGTCTCTTCTCCCGATAAATATTCTGGAACTGAGAGCGATATTCAATGCTCTCAAGGCTTGGCCTCAGCTAGCAAAGGCCAAATTCATACGGTTTCAATCAGACAACATGACGACTGTTGCGTATATCAACCATCAAGGGGGAACAAGGAGTTCCCTGGCGATGGAAGAAGTGACCAAAATCATTCAATGGGCGGAGACTCACTCCTGCCACTTGTCTGCAATCCACATCCCAGGAGTGGAAAATTGGGAAGCGGATTTTCTGAGTCGTCAGACATTTCATCCGGGGGAGTGGGAACTCCATCCGGAAATCTTTGCCCAAATTACTCAATTGTGGGGCATTCCAGACATGGATCTGATGGCCTCTCGTCAGAACTTCAAGGTTCCTTGCTACGGGTCCAGATCCAGGGATCCCAAGGCGACTCTAGTAGATGCACTAGTAGCACCTTGGACCTTCAACCTAGCTTATGTATTCCCACCGTTTCCTCTCATCCCCAGGCTGGTAGCCAGGATCAATCAGGAGAGGGCATCGGTGATCTTGATAGCTCCTGCGTGGCCACGCAGGACTTGGTATGCAGACCTGGTGAATATGTCATCGGCTCCACCATGGAAGCTACCTTTGAGACGGGACCTTCTTGTTCAAGGTCCGTTCGAACATCCGAATCTGGCCTCACTCCAACTGACTGCTTGGAGATTGAACGCTTGATTTTATCAAAGCGAGGGTTCTCAGATTCTGTCATTGATACTCTTGTTCAGGCCAGAAAGCCTGTAACTAGAAAAATCTACCATAAAATATGGAAAAAATATATCTGTTGGTGTGAATCTAAAGGATTCCCATGGAACAAGATAAAAATTCCTAAGATTCTATCCTTTCTTCAAGATGGTTTGGAGAAAGGATTATCTGCAAGTTCTTTGAAGGGACAGATTTCTGCTTTATCTGTTTTACTTCACAAAAAGCTGGCGGCTGTGCCAGATGTTCAAGCTTTTGTTCAGGCTCTGGTTAGAATCAAGCCTGTTTACAAACCTTTGACTCCTCCTTGGAGTCTCAATTTAGTTCTTTCAGTTCTTCAGGGGGTTCCGTTTGAACCCTTACATTCCGTAGATATTAAGTTATTATCTTGGAAAGTTTTGTTTTTGGTTGCAATTTCTTCTGCTAGAAGAGTTTCAGAGTTATCTGCTCTGCAGTGTTCTCCTCCTTATCTGGTGTTCCATGCAGATAAGGTGGTTTTGCGTACTAAACCTGGTTTTCTTCCGAAAGTTGTTTCTAACAAAAACATTAACCAGGAGATAGTCGTGCCTTCTTTGTGTCCGAATCCAGTTTCAAAGAAGGAACGTTTGTTGCACAATTTGGATGTAGTTCGTGCTCTAAAATTCTATTTAGATGCTACAAAGGATTTCAGACAAACATCTTCCTTGTTTGTTGTGATGTGATAAAGTGAAGGCGCCTAAAAACAATGCACACAAATAAAATGCATGCAAATATGTGTATATCTCAGTGTCCTTGATATGTTTTTCAACAAAGAACAAGGAATGTGCGTGCACACATCTACAGTGCATACAAATATGTGTATATCTCCGTGTCCTTGATATGTTCTTCAACAAAGGACAAATAGTGTGCGTGAAATGAATTTCACAACAGTGCTATATATAAAACAAATAATAGTATATGATAAAAATAAAAAATATATTTTTAAAAATATTTTACTGTGAGCGCAGTAAAAATTGTTTCACTGTGAACGCAGTCTAAAGTGATATACAGTGCCAAAAAATATATATAATTAGTGTGATGTGCCCTTCTGATGGAGAACACAAATACAGTGTAGCTCCAGCAGCAAATATTGTGATCCTATGACCAATAACTATTAATGCAAGTGATACTGTGAGCATACAATAGTAGCAAAGGATATTGGAGGACACAATGGTGGTCTGTTACAGTATAGAATACATACAATGGTAAGGTACCCGGATACTAAATGTCCTTATACACAGTTCATGTGATGGAAATTATCCTCCGGGTGTCCACTATATAGTGGGTGTGCGGCAGCTGACACTCCTTCCACGGCTGATGGCACCAGCGACGATCTACAGATAGAAGGGAGACAAAAGGAGGCGCCACAATAGTGTGAGATCGTAGGTTAAAGGGACCCCCACAAAACGATACAGGATCACTTACTAGATATAAAGCACTTGAGAAGTGCCACAAGTGCAGGCTGAACTATTCAAAGCTGTCCAGCGAGCTTATCCTCACGGTCCAAAGTCCTAAGGGTTAACTTCAAATTCCCCCACAAGTACTCGGATCAAAGATAAAGCCAAAAATTGGTAGTGGTGCATTCCCAATCAGGGAAGAAAATCCAGCTCAAATGGGGTTGGTTAAAAGTCAGAAGGACTTATAAAAGCAATAATAAAATAAGCGTGATGACAGATAGGTAAAAATATAACCAAAAAAGTTTATTTGAACCTCATACACAAGTGTATGAGGTTCAAATAAACTTTTTTGGTTATATTTTTTTTTTTTCCCTGATTGGGAATGCACCACTACCAATTTTTGGCTTTATCTTTGATCCGAGTACTTGTGGGGGAATTTGAAGTTAACCCTTAGGACTTTGGACCGTGAGGATAAGCTCGCTGGACAGCTTTGAATAGTTCAGCCTGCACTTGTGGCACTTCTCAAGTGCTTTATATCTAGTAAGTGATCCTGTATCGTTTTGTGGGGGTCCCTTTAACCTACGATCTCACACTATTGTGGCGCCTCCTTTTGTCTCCCTTCTATCTTCCTTGTTTGTTGTTTATTCTGGTAAAAGGAGAGGTCAAAAAGCAACTTCTACCTCTCTCTCTTTTTGGCTTAAAAGCATCATCAGATTGGCTTACGAGACTGCCGGACGGCAGCCTCCTGAAAGAATCACAGCTCATTCCACTAGGGCCGTGGCTTCCACATGGGCCTTCAAGAACGAGGCTTCTGTTGATCAGATATGTAAGGCAGCGACTTGGTCTTCACTGCACACTTTTACTAAATTTTACAAATTTGATACTTTTGCTTCTTCTGAGGCTATTTTTGGGAGAAAGGTTTTGCAAGCCGTGGTGCCTTCCATCTAGGTGACCTGATTTGCTCCCTCCCATCATCCGTGTCCTAAAGCTTTGGTATTGGTTCCCACAAGTAAGGATGACGCCGTGGACCGGACACACCTATGTTGGAGAAAACAGAATTTATGTTTACCTGATAAATTACTTTCTCCAACGGTGTGTCCGGTCCACGGCCCGCCCTGGTTTTTTAATCAGGTCTGATAATTTATTTTCTTTAACTACAGTCACCACGGTATCATATGATTTCTCCTATGCAAATATTCCTCCTTTACGTCGGTCGAATGACTGGGGAAGGCGGAGCCTAGGAGGGATCATGTGACCAGCTTTGCTGGGCTCTTTGCCATTTCCTGTTGGGGAAGAGAATATCCCACAAGTAAGGATGACGCCGTGGACCGGACACACCGTTGGAGAAAGTAATTTATCAGGTAAACATAAATTCTGTTTTTTGTATACAGACACTCATATATCTTTGATTATGGGCACTTTTAAAATGTTACAAGTTTATCATTATTATTTGCCATGTGATGCTCAATCCTTATCAATACTTGCTGCTATTCTAAAATGTATAGCTGTCTTATGCCACAGTTTTAACCCCCTCCAAATTTTATTGTCTGTTTACTTAACATTTCACCCTCACCAGACCAGAATCTAACTTTCCAATTTGCCTTTCCAATTGTCTTTGATTAACAATCAACTAAATTTAGTGGACTCGGCTGACTGCCCTGCCTGCATATATTGCACACTAGTTTGGGATGTGCATTGCACTGGGCTGTGCATAGCTATAACAGTATATGTTCACATTTTCAAAGTGAACATTTTATAAGTGAGGCATTAACATTAGAATTATACAAGAAATCAACAAGGATTGGACAAGGGGCAAGACACAAGGCAAGTACTTTTGTAATATGTTTCATATACCTTTTTGTTTTCTTATGCAATTGCTACTGTTATTCTGTGTCTTATGTATTAAACTGGTTCCCACTTTTGTAGAAATGCTCAATATATTCATATTTATTTTTGCTACCTCTTGTCTCTATAACAAACTACATTATTCAATTACTCCTTCTCCCTCTCCACCTGCACTGTTCATTAGCCCATCTCTCTTAAACTCACCTTACTTTTCTACTCATGAACTTTACCTATTCCTAAACACTCTCTCTCCCCCCTGAAGCTTGTCTCAAAAGCAGTCTCACTACTGCAAATCCGTATCTCATCTCATGTCACTCTCCCTCTTGCTTTTACTTACTGCTGGTGACATCTCCCCTAATCCTGGTCCCCAACCACTGCCTAGCCGTGCACATCCATGTGTACTGTCCCATAGACTCTGCAAACCTTACTCACATTCCTCTTGCATCAAAAGCCACTACCCCTTTCACTTGCCCACTCTAGAACTCTCGCTTTGTTTGCAACAAGCTCACTTCTATACATAACCTCTTCATCTCCCGCTCCCTCAATCTTCTGGCCCTAACAGAAACCTGGCTCTCTCCCCTAGACACAGCATCCACTGCTGCTCTGTCACATGGGGGTCTCCACTTCAGCCACACTCCTAGGCCTGGTAATAGACAAGGAGGTGGTGTAGGTATTTTACTTTCCTCTCGTTGCACCTTTCAACAAATACATCCCATCTCTTCCCTCACATTTCCCTCATTCGAAACCCACATGATTAGCTTATTCTCCCCTCTCTCTGTACGTGTTGCAGTCATATACCGACCCCCTGGCTCCTCAACTCAATTTCTAGATCACTTGGCTGCCTGGCTACCTTATTTCCTTTCCTCAGACACCCCTGCCCTCATTCTTGGCGAATTCAACATCCCTCTTGACAATCCCACTGGCTCATCTGCAAAACAACTTCTGCAACTCACTTCCTCTTTCGGTCTTTCACAATGGACTGATTCTCCCAGTCACAAAGACGGTCACTCTCTTGACCTGATCTTTAGCTATCGATGCACTCTCTCAAACTTCACAAACTCCCCCTTTCCTCTTTCTGACCACCATCTCCTTACTTGCAACATATCATCCCTCCCTACAACTCTCCCTCCTTCTACTCCTCACACCAAACTTCACAGAAGCATTATGTCTTTAGATCAGCAGCAGCTTGCTAATTCCCTCAAACCTCTCCTCTCATCCTTCTCCTCCTTTTCCTGCCCTGAACAATCTGTCACTATAATTCCACCCTTATAGCCGTCCTTGACAATCTCGCCCCTCTTACCATTGCTAGGAAATCACACACTCATCCTCAGCCCTGACATACTCCTCTGACACGGTACCTACGCAGATGTTCCCGTACTGCTGAACGGCACTGGAGAAAATCTTGGAGTTCAGCTGATTTTCTTCATTACAAATTCATCTTGAACTCCTACTACTCTGCCCTTAATCTCCATAAGCAACACTACTTCTCTACTCTTATCTCTAATCCTTTCTTCAAACCCAAAACGTCTGTTCTCCACTTTCAATACTCTCCTCCGCCCTCCCCACCTCCTAATACAACTTCTCTGTTAGCTCAAGACTTTTCCAGCCACTTCAATAACAAAATTGACTCCATCAGAAATGAAATCAGCTCTCCTCAACATAATTCCATTCCCCCCCCCCTCAAATACTCTCACTCAACCACAACCCACATAACCTTAAACTTAGCTCATTCTCCCCTGTTATTGAGGAAGTTTTGGCACTTATACTGCGCTCTCACCTCACTACCTGTCCCCTTGACCCTATCCCCTCACAGCTACTCCCCTCTTTCTCTCCTACCCTTACCCCTTACTAACATACATTTTCAACCCTTTCCCTCAGCACCGGTATATTTCCCTCATCGCTGAAACATGCACTGGTCACACCTATCCTCAAAAAAACCTTCCCTTGATCCTACCTCCCCATCCAACTACCGTCCTATTTCCCTCCTCCCTCTTGCGTCAAAGCTTCTCGAAAAACTAGTATATGCACGCCTATCCAGTTTCCTTACGTTAAACTCCCTTCTTGACCCACTGCAATCTGGATTTCGTCCCCATCACTCCACAGAGACAGCTATTGTTAAGGTTACAAACGACCTACTTACAGCAAAATCAAAAAGCCACTTCTCTCTGCTTATCCTCCTTGATCTGTTCACAGCCTTTGACACTGTTGACCACCCTCTTTTGCTCCAAACCCTCCTTCGGCATCTGTGACACAGCCCTTTAGTGGCTCTCTTCCTACCTGTCAAACCGTAGCTTTAGTGTAGCCTTCTCTGGGGCCTCCTCTACCCCGTCACCACTTTCTGTCGGAGTACCGCAAGGCTCTGTCCTCGGTCCCCTTCTCTTCTCAATCTACACGTCATCACTAGGTTCCCTAATAAAGTCCCACGGTTTCCAATATCATTTGTATGCCGACGACACCCAAATCTCCTTCCTTGCTAACCCGTGTCACTAACTGTCTTTCTCACGTCTCTTCATGGATGTCCTCTCACTACCTCAAGCTAAATCTCTCCAAAACTGATCTCCTCATTTTCCCCCCCTTCTTCAAAAATCTCCACCCCCAATCTCTCTCTAACTGTTGACAACTCCATCATTACCTCTACCCCGCATGCCCGATGTCTCTGGGTCACATTTGACTCAGATCTTTCTTTCACTCCTCACATTCAGTCCTTGGCTAAAGCCTGCCACTTCCACCTTAAAAATATCTCTAAAATTAGACACTTCCTTACACAAGACACAACTAAGATTTTAATCCACACTCTCATTCTTTCCCGCCTCGATTACTGCAACTCTGTCCTCCCCACCTGCCACCTAGCTCCTTTACAATCCATAATGAATGCCTCTGCCAGACTCATCTTCCTTACACATCGCTCTTCATCTGCTGCACCTCTGCCAATCCCTTCACTGGCTTCCTCTTGCCTCTAGGATCAAACACAAAATTCTCATTCTTACATACAAAGCCCTCAACTGCACTGCTCCCCCCTATATCTCAGACCTTGTCTCCAGATGCTCTCTCTCCCGTCCCCTTCGCTCTGCTCATGACCACCTCCTCTCCTCCTCTCTTGTTACCTCATCGCACTCTTCTCACTCTTCTCCAGACTGGCTCCCATCTTGTGGAACTCTCTGCCTCGCCCCACAAGACTCTCCCCTAGTTTTGAAAGCTTCAAGCGCTCCCTAAGGACTCTACTATTCAGGGATGCATACAACCTATACTAACCTTACTTTCTCCAACATAGGTGTGTCCGGTCCACGGCGTCATCCTTACTTGTGGGATATTCTCTTCCCCAACAGGAAATGGCAAAGAGCCCAGCAAAGCTGGTCACATGATCCCTCCTAGGCTCCGCCTACCCCAGTCATTCTCTTTGCCGTTGTACAGGCAACATCTCCACGGAGATGGCTTAGAGTTTTTTAGTGTTTAACTGTAGTTTTTATTATTCAATCAAGAGTTTGTTATTTTGAAATAGTGCTGGTATGTACTATTTACTCAGAAACAGAAAAGAGATGAAGATTTCTGTTTGTATGAGGAAAATGATTTTAGCAACCGTCACTAAAATCCATGGCTGTTCCACACAGGACTGTTGAGAGCAATTAACTTCAGTTGGGGGAACAGTGAGCAGTCTCTTGCTGCTTGAGGTATGACACATTCTAACAAGACGATGTAATGCTGGAAGCTGTCATTTTCCCTATGGGATCCGGTAAGCCATGTTTATTACGATCGTAAATAAGGGCTTCAAAAAAGGGCTTATTAAGACTGTAGACTTTTTTTGGGCTAAATCGATTGATTATTAACACATATTTAGCCTTGAGGAATCATTTTATCTGGGTATTTTGATATAATAATATCGGCAGGCACTGTTTTAGACACCTTATTCTTTAGGGGCTTTCCCAAAGCATAGGCAGAGCCTCATTTTCGCGCCGGTGTGGCGCACTTGTTTTTGAGAGGCATGGCATGCAGTCGCATGTGAGAGGAGCTCTGATACTTAGAAAAGACTTTCTGAAGGCGTCATTTGGTATCGTATTCCCCTTGGGGCTTGGTTGGGTCTCAGCAAAGCAGATACCAGGGACTGTAAAGGGGTTAAAGTTCAAAACGGCTCCGGTTCCGTTATTTTAAGGGTTAAAGCTTCCAAATTTGGTGTGCAATACTTTTAAGGCTTTAAGACACTGTGGTGAAAATTTGGTGAATTTTGAACAATTCCTTCATGTTTTTTCGCATTTGCAGTAATAAAGTGTGTTCAGTTTAAAATTTAAAGTGACAGTAACGGTTTTATTTTAAAACGTTTTTTGTACTTTGTTATCAAGTTTATGCCTGTTTAACATGTCTGAACTACCAGATAGACTGTGTTCTGAATGTGGGGAAGCCAGAATTCCTATTCATTTAAATAAATGTGATTTATGTGACAATGACAATGATGCCCAAGATGATTCCTCAAGTGAGGGGAGTAAGCATGGTACTGCATCATTCCCTCCTTCGTCTACACGAGTCTTGCCCACTCAGGAGGCCCCTAGTACATCTAGCGCGCCAATACTCCTTACTATGCAACAATTAACGGCTGTAATGGATAATTCTGTCAACAACATTTTAGCCAAAATGAACACTTATCAGCGTAAGCGCGACTGCTCTGTTTTAGATACTGAAGAGCATGACGACGCTGATAATATTTCTGAAGGGCCCCTAACCCAGTCTGATGGGGCCAGGGAGGTTTTGTCTGAGGGAGAAATTACTGATTCAGGGAACATTTCTCAACAAGCTGAACCTGATGTGATTGCATTTAAATTTAAGTTGGAACATCTCCGCATTCTGCTTAAGGAGGTATTATCCACTCTGGATGATTGTGACAAGTTGGTCATCCCAGAGAAACTATGTAAAATGGACAAGTTCCTAGAGGTGCCGGGGCTCCCAGAAGCTTTTCCTATACCCAAGCGGGTGGCGGACATTGTTAATAAAGAATGGGAAAGGCCCGGTATTCCTTTCGTCCCTCCCCCCATATTTAAAAAATTGTTTCCTATGGTCGACCCCAGAAAGGACTTATGGCAGACAGTCCCCAAGGTCGAGGGAGCGGTTTCCACTTTAAACAAACGCACCACTATACCCATAGAGGATAGTTGTGCTTTCAAAGATCCTATGGATAAAAAATTAGAAGGTTTGCTTAAAAAGATGTTTGTTCAGCAGGGTTACCTTCTACAACCAATTTCATGCATTGTCCCTGTCGCTACAGCCGCATGTTTCTGGTTCGATGAGCTGATAAAGGCGGTCGATAGTGATTCTCCTCCTTATGAGGAGATTATGGACAGAATCAATGCTCTCAAATTGGCTAATTCTTTCACCCTAGACGCCACTTTGCAATTGGCTAGGTTAGCGGCTAAGAATTCTGGGTTTGCTATTGTGGCGCGCAGAGCGCTTTGGTTGAAATCTTGGTCGGCTGATGCGTCTTCCAAGAACAAGCTACTTAACATTCCTTTCAAGGGGAAAACGCTGTTTGGCCCTGACTTGAAAGAGATTATCTCTGATATCACTGGGGGTAAGGGCCACGCCCTTCCTCAGGATCGGCCTTTCAAGGCAAAAAATAAACCTAATTTTCGTCCCTTTCGTAGAAACGGACCAGCCCAAAGTGCTACGTCCTCTAAGCAAGAGGGTAATACTTCTCAAGCCAAGCCAGCTTGGAGACCAATGCAAGGCTGGAACAAGGGTAAGCAGGCCAAGAAACCTGCCACGGCTACCAAGACAGCATGAAATGTTGGCCCCCGATCCGGGACCGGATCTGGTGGGGGGCAGACTCTCTCTCTTCGCTCAGGCTTGGGCAAGAGATGTTCTGGATCCTTGGGCGCTAGAAAGAGTCTCCCAAGGTTATCTTCTGGAATTCAAGGGACTTCCCCCAAGGGGGAGGTTCCACAGGTCTCAGTTGTCTTCAGACCACATAAAAAGACAGGCATTCTTACATTGTGTAGAAGACCTGTTAAAAATGGGAGTGATTCATCCTGTTCCATTAAGAGAACAAGGGATGGGGTTCTACTCCAATCTGTTTATAGTTCCCAAAAAAGAGGGAACGTTCAGACCAATCTTAGATCTCAAGATCTTAAACAAGTTTCTCAAGGTTCCATCGTTCAAGATGGAAACCATTCGAACTATTCTTCCTTCCATCCAGGAAGGTCAATTCATGACCACGGTGGATTTAAAGGATGCGTATCTACATATTCCTATCCACAAGGAACATCATCGGTTCCTGAGGTTCGCATTCCTGGACAAACATTACCAGTTCGTGGCGCTTCCTTTCGGATTAGCCACTGCTCCAAGGATTTTCACAAAGGTACTAGGGTCCCTTCTAGCTGTGCTAAGACCAAGGGGCATTGCTGTAGTACCTTACTTGGACGACATTCTGATTCAAGCGTCGTCCCTTCCTCAAGCAAAGGCTCACACGGACATTGTCCTGGCCTTTCTCAGATCTCACGGATGGAAAGTGAACGTGGAAAAGAGTTCTCTATCTCCGTCAACAAGGGTTCCCTTCTTGGGAACAATAATAGACTCCTTAGAAATGAGGATTTTTCTGACAGAGGCCAGAAAAACAAAACTTCTAGACTCTTGTCGGATACTTCATTCCGTTCCTCTTCCTTCCATAGCTCAGTGCATGGAAGTGATCGGGTTGATGGTAGCGGCAATGGACATAGTTCCTTTTGCACGCATTCATCTAAGACCATTACAACTGTGCATGCTCAGTCAGTGGAATGGGGACTATACAGACTTGTCTCCGAAGATACAAGTAAATCACAGGACCAGAGACTCACTCCGTTGGTGGCTGTCCCTGGACAACCTGTCACGAGGGATGACATTCCGCAGACCAGAGTGGGTCATTGTCACGACCGACGCCAGTCTGATGGGCTGGGGCGCGGTCTGGGGATCCCTGAAAGCTCAGGGTCTTTGGTCTCGGGAAGAATCTCTTCTACCGATAAATATTCTGGAACTGAGAGCGATATTCAATGCTCTCAAGGCTTGGCCTCAGCTAGCGAGGGCCAAGTTCATACGGTTTCAATCAGACAACATGACAACTGTTGCGTACATCAACCATCAGGGGGGAACAAGGAGTTCCCTGGCGATGGAAGAAGTGACCAAAATCATTCTATGGGCGGAGTCTCACTCCTGCCACCTGTCTGCTATCCACATCCCAGGAGTGGAAAATTGGGAAGCGGATTTTCTGAGTCGTCAGACATTGCATCCGGGGGAGTGGGAACTCCATCCGGAAATCTTTGCCCAAGTCACTCAGCTGTGGGGCATTCCAGACATGGATCTGATGGCCTCTCGTCAGAACTTCAAAGTTCCTTGCTACGGGTCCAGATCCAGGGATCCCAAGGCGGCTCTAGTGGATGCACTAGTAGCACCTTGGACCTTCAAACTAGCTTATGTGTTCCCGCCGTTTCCTCTCATCCCCAGGCTGGTAGCCAGGATCAATCAGGAGAGGGCGTCGGTGATCTTGATAGCTCCTGCGTGGCCACGCAGGACTTGGTATGCAGATCTGGTGAATATGTCATCGGCTCCACCTTGGAAGCTACCTTTGAGACGAGACCTTCTTGTTCAGGGTCCGTTCGAACATCCGAATCTGGTTTCACTCCAGCTGACTGCTTGGAGATTGAACGCTTGATCTTATCGAAGCGAGGGTTCTCAGATTCTGTTATCGATACTCTTGTTCAGGCCAGAAAGCCTGTAACTAGAAAGATTTACCACAAAATTTGGAAAAAATATATCTGTTGGTGTGAATCTAAAGGATTCCCTTGGGACAAGGTTAAGATTCCTAGGATTCTATCCTTCCTTCAAGAAGGATTGGAAAAAGGATTATCTGCAAGTTCCCTGAAGGGACAGATTTCTGCCTTGTCTGTGTTACTTCACAAAAAGCTGGCCGCTGTGCCAGATGTTCAAGCCTTTGTTCAGGCTCTGGTTAGAATTAAGCCTGTTTACAAACCTTTGACTCCTCCTTGGAGTCTCAATTTAGTTCTTTCAGTTCTTCAGGGGGTTCCGTTTGAACCCTTGCATTCCGTTGATATTAAATTATTATCTTGGAAAGTTTTGTTTTTAGTTGCAATTTCTTCTGCTAGAAGAGTTTCAGAATTATCTGCTCTGCAGTGTTCTCCTCCTTATCTGGTGTTCCATGCAGATAAGGTGGTTTTACGTACTAAGCCTGGTTTTCTTCCAAAAGTTGTTTCTAACAAAAACATTAACCAGGAGATTATCGTACCTTCTCTGTGTCCGAAACCAGTTTCAAAGAAGGAACGTTTGTTGCACAATTTGGATGTTGTTCGCGCTCTAAAATTCTATTTAGATGCTACAAAGGATTTTAGACAAACATCTTCCTTGTTTGTTGTTTATTCCGGTAAAAGGAGAGGTCAAAAAGCAACCTCTACCTCTCTCTCTTTTTGGATTAAAAGCATCATCAGATTGGCTTACGAGACTGCCGGACGGCAGCCTCCCGAAAGAATCACAGCTCATTCCACTAGGGCTGTGGCTTCCACATGGGCCTTCAAGAACGAGGCTTCTGTTGATCAGATATGTAGGGCAGCGACTTGGTCTTCACTGCACACTTTTACCAAATTTTACAAGTTTGATACTTTTGCTTCTTCTGAGGCTATTTTTGGGAGAAAGGTTTTGCAAGCCGTGGTGCCTTCCATTTAGGTGACCTGATTTGCTCCCTCCCTTCATCCGTGTCCTAAAGCTTTGGTATTGGTTCCCACAAGTAAGGATGACGCCGTGGACCGGACACACCTATGTTGGAGAAAACAGAATTTATGTTTACCTGATAAATTACTTTCTCCAACGGTGTGTCCGGTCCACGGCCCGCCCTGGTTTTTTTAATCAGGTCTGATAATTTATTTTCTTTAACTACAGTCACCACGGTACCATATGGTTTCTCCTATGCAAATATTCCTCCTTAACGTCGGTCGAATGACTGGGGTAGGCGGAGCCTAGGAGGGATCATGTGACCAGCTTTGCTGGGCTCTTTGCCATTTCCTGTTGGGGAAGAGAATATCCCACAAGTAAGGATGACGCCGTGGACCGGACACACCTATGTTGGAGAAAGTAATTTATCAGGTAAACATAAATTCTGTTTTATACCAGTTCCACTCCTCCATTGCTATCCCCTGAACCCCCTTAGCATGTAAGCCTAAGAGTCCAGCTGTTTGTAGATCACCTACTTAAGAGCTAACTACAACAGTGCAACTCTTGGCAGGGCCCTCTACCCATTTGATCTCTATAATTGTTTTGTTGTACTCCACCTTTGTTTATAGCGCGGCAGAATCTGTTGGTGCTCTACAAATAACTGATGATAATAATAATTATTATCAATATATGTGTATATATAGTCCTGGGACAGTTACTCACTATTCCCCTTGCTTTTGCGTGCAATCTTCTATATAGACTCTCAAATAGCTATATTGTGGGCACTTTTAATTGTTAAAAAATGTATATATGGCCCTGAGACAGAATATCACTATTTCTCTTGCTTTGTTCACAAATGTATAAGGGAGTTAGGGAGGCAGACTCTTTCTGCCAAGCCAGCTATAGTAGTTTAATGATTAGCTCAGCTACCTAGCAAGCAGAAGGTTTTAAAAATTGTCTGAACTAGGTTCCTGCATTAACTTTATCTGTAAACTACTTAAAGGGACAGTCAAGTCCAAAAAAAACTTTCATGATTCAAATAGGGCATGTAATTTTAAACAATTTTCCAATTTACTTTTATCACCAATTTTGCTTTGTTCTCTTGGTATTCTTAGTTGAAAGCTAAACCTAATTTCTTAGACCTTGAAGGCCGCCTCTAATCTAAATGCATTTTGACAGTTTTTCACCACTAGAGGGAGTTCATGTGTTTCATATAGATAACATTGAGCTCATGCACGGGAATTTACCGAGGAGTGAGTACTGATTGGCTAAAATGCAAGTCTGTCAAAAGAACTGAAATAAGGGGGCAGTCAGCAGAGACTTAGATACAAGGTAATCACAGCGGTAAAATGTGTATTATTATAACTGTGTTGGTTATGCAAAAGTGGAGAATGGGTAATTAAGGGATAATCTATCTTTTAAAACAACAACAATAATTCTGGTGTTGACTGTCCATTTAAGGGAGTATAAATGTTTTCTTTCCTCAAAAGCTTTCTTAAGGAATGTTTAGTGTTTATTTCTTTTGCTTTGCTTATGCTATAAAAAATCTGTCCCTAAATCTACCCTAGAAACCTAGTCTCCTGAATACTTTTCTACCATTATTTGTGTGCTTATTAAAACTGAAGTACTCTCTTCAGCTAATTTATGTGACTCATATTTAGATTTGTTTAAAGGCATACTGACTAATTTAATGTTTCTTTGGGTACTAATACAACTGTTCTTTATTGCAGGTTGATGCTGGAAATTTTTATTTTCCTTCTAAGTATTATGTACCTTGATCCAAGTGATACTGTGGTATCTTCAGATAATGAGATTTCTTCTAAAGAACGAAGATCCCTCATCTACTGTAGAAACCTGATAAATTACTCTTTTTATTTTAAGTTGCTCACATAATTCTCTTTTTAAAGCATTCTTAGTCACTCTAGGGGTTAAAAGAATCCTAAGTATTCTGAGTGGTCTATGGAATGATTTAAACTGGGTGTGTTTGGTAATACTTTTTGCAAGGTTTTTCAAGGTATATCCTTTTTTTCTATATAATGGTTAAATTCTCAGAACAGTTTTTTTCTGATATCTCTGTTAGTTATAGCTATTAACCTATTAAGTTTGCTTCAGAATACAAATGATTTTATTTATGATGTTGTATTTGATATTATAAAAATCTGTGTCAAAAGCATGTCTGTATCTATTCTTACCAAGAGGGCTTACATCCTGGAATGCTTAACATGGTGTCTAAAATCTAGGTTGTTGTCTCTTTCCTTTTCAAAGAAAAAAGATCTACTATTAGTAGAGATAAAGGAGCTTTTTCTTTCATGTAATTAGCAAGAGTCCATGAGCTAGTGACGTATGGGATATACATTCCTACCAGGAGGGGCAAAGTTTCCCAAACATCAAAATGCCAATAAATACACCCCTCACCACACCCACAAATCAGTTTTACAAACTTTGCCTCCTATGGAGGTGGTGAAGTAAGTTTGTGCTAGATTCTACGTTGATATGCGCTCCGCAGCAGGTTGGAGCCCGGTTTTCCTCTCAGCGTGCAGTGAATGTCAGAGGGATGTGAGGAGAGTATTGCCTATTTGAATTCAATGATCTCCTTCTACGGGGTCTATTTCATAGGTTCTCTGTTATCGGTCGTAGAGATTCATCTCTTACCTCCCTTTTCAGATCGACGATATACTCTTATATATACCATTACCTCTACTGATTCTCGTTTCAGTACTGGTTTGGCTTTCTACTACATGTAGATGAGTGTCCTGGGGTAAGTAAGTCTTATTTTCTGTGACACTCTAAGCTATGGTTGGGCACTTTTGTATAAAGTTCTAAATATATGTATTCAAACTCAGGATGTTAAACGTTCCTTATTTCAGACAGTCAGTTTCATATTTGGGATAATGCATTTGAATAAATCAATTTTTTTCTTACCTTTAAATTTGACTTTTTTTCCTGTGGGCTGTTAGGCTCGCGGGGGCTGAAAATGCTTCATTTTATTGCGTCATTCTTGGCGCTGACTTTTTTGGAGCAAAACGTTTTTTCTGTTTCCGGCGCCATACGTGTCGCCGGAAGTTGCGTCATTTTTGACGTTTTTTTGCACCAAAATTGTCGGTGTTCCGGATGTGGCGTCATTTTTGGCACCAAAAGCATTTAGGCGCCAAATAATGTGGGCGTCTTTTTTGGCGCTAAAAAATATGGGCGTCTCCACATTATTTAAGTCTCATTATTTTTTGCTTCTGGTTGCTAGAAGCTTGTTCACTGGCATTTTTTCCCATTCCTGAAACTGTCATTTAAGGAATTTGATCAATTTTGCTTTATATGTTGTTTTTTCTATTACATATTGCAAGATGTCCCAGATTGACACTGAGTCAGAAGATACTTCTGGAAAAACGCTGCCTGGTGCTGGATCTACCAAAGTTAAGTGTATCTGTTGTAAACTTGTGGTATCTGTTCCTCCAGCTGTTGTTTGTAATGAATGTCATGACAAACTTGTTAATGCAGATAATATTTCCTTTAGTAATGTTACATTACCTGTTGTGGTTCCATCAACATCTAATGCTCAGAGTGTTCCTGTTAACATAAGAGATTTTGTTTCTAAATCTATTAAGAAGGCTTTGTCTGTTATTCCCCCTTCTAGTAAACGTAAAAGGTCTTTTAAAACTTCTCATTTTTCAGATGAATTTTTAAATGAACATCATCATTCTGATTCTGATAGTGGTTCCTCTGGTTCAGAGGATTCTGTCTCGGAGGTTGATGCTGATAAATCTTCATATTTATTCAAAATGGAATTTATTCGTTCTTTACTTAAAGAGGTCTTAATTGCATTAGAAATAGAGGATTCTGGTCCTCTTGATACTAAATCTAAACGTTTAAATAAGGTTTTTAAATCTCCTGTAGTTATTCCAGAAGTTTTTCCTGTCCCTGATGCTATTTCTGAAGTAATCTCCAGCGAATGGAATAATTTGGGTAATTCATTTACTCCTTCTAAACGTTTTAAGCAATTATATCCTGTGCCATCTGACAGATTAGAATTTTGGGACAAAATCCCTAAGGTTGATGGGGCTGTCTCTACTCTTGCTAAACGTACTACTATTCCTACGGCAGATAGTACTTCCTTTAAGGATCCTTTAGATAGGAAGATTGAATCCTTTCTAAGAAAAGCTTACTTATGTTCAGGTAATCTTCTTAGACCTGCTATATCTTTAGCGGATGTTGCTGCAGCTTCAACTTTTTGGTTAGAAGCTTTAGCGCAACAAGTAACAGTTCATAACTCTCATAGCATTGTTAATCTTCTTCAACATGCTAATAACTTTATTTGTGATGCCATCTTTGATATCATTAGAGTTGATGTCAGGTATATGTCTCTAGCTATTTTAGCTAGAAGAGCTTTATGGCTTAAAACTTGGAATGCTGATATGTCTTCTAAGTCAACTTTGCTTTCCCTTTCTTTCCAGGGTAATAAATTATTTGGTTCTCAGTTGGATTCTATTATCTCAACTGTTACTGGAGGGAAAGGAACTTTTTTACCACAGGATAAAAAATCTAAAGGTAAATTTAGGTCTAATAATCGTTTTCGTTCCTTTCGTCACAATAAGGAACAAAAGCCTGATCCTTCGCCCTCAGGAGCGGTATCAGTTTGGAAACCATCTCCAGTCTGGAATAAGTCCAAGCCTTTTAGAAAACCAAAACCAGCTCCCCAAGTCCACATGAAAGTGCGGCCCTCATTCCAGCCCAGCTGGTAGGGGGCAGATTACGATTTTTCAAACAAATTTGGATCAATTCAATTCACAATCTTTGGATTCAAAACATTGTTTCAGAAGGGTACAGAATTGGCTTCAAGATAAGGCCTCCTGCAAAGAGATTTTTTCTTTCCCGTGTCCCAGTAAATCCAGCAAAGGCTCAAGCATTTCTGAAATGTGTTTCAGATCTAGAGTTGGCTGGAGTAATTATGCCAGTTCCAGTTCTGGAACAGGGGCTGGGGTTTTATTCAAATCTCTTCATTGTACCAAAGAAGGAGAATTCCTTCAGACCAGTTCTGGATCTAAAAATATTGAATCGTTATGTAAGGATACCAACATTCAAAATGGTAACTATAAGGACTATTCTGCCTTTTGTTCAGCAAGGGCATTATATGTCCACAATAGATTTAAAGGATGCATATCTGCATATTCCGATTCATCCAGATCACTATCAGTTTCTGAGATTCTCTTTCCTAGACAAGCATTACCAGTTTGTAGCTCTGCCGTTTGGCCTAGCAACAGCTCCAAGGATTTTTACAAAGGTTCTCGGTGCCCTTCTGTCTGTAATCAGAGAACAGGGTATTGTGGTATTTCCTTATTTGGACGATATCTTGGTACTTGCTCAGTCTTCACATTTAGCAGAATCTCATACGAATCGACTTGTGTTGTTTCTTCAAGATCGTGGTTGGAGGATCAATTTACCGAAAAGTTCATCATTGATTCCTCAAACAAGGGTTACCTTTTTAGGTTTCCAGATAGATTCAGTGTCCATGACTCTGTCTCTGACAGACAAGAGACGTCTAAAATTGATCTCAGCTTGTCGAAATCTTCAATCACAATCATTCCCTTCGGTAGCCTTATGCATGGAAATTCTAGGTCTTATGACTGCTGCATCGGATGCGATCCCCTTTGCTCGTTTTCACATGCGACCTCTTCAGCTCTGTATGCTGAACCAGTGGTGCAGGGATTACACAAAGATATCTCAATTAATATCTTTAAAACCGATTGTACGACACTCTCTGACGTGGTGGACAGATCACCATCGTTTAGTTCAAGGGGCTTCTTTTGTTCTTCCAACCTGGACTGTAATTTCAACAGATGCAAGTCTGACAGGTTGGGGAGCTGTTTGGGGGTCTCTGACAGCACAAGGGGTTTGGGAATCTCAGGAGGTGAGATTACCAATCAATATTTTGGAACTCTGTGCAATTTTCAGAGCTCTTCAGTCTTGGCCTCTTCTAAAGAGAGAATCGTTCATTTGTTTTCAGACAGACAATGTCACAACCGTGGCATACATCAATCATCAAGGAGGGACTCACAGTCCTCTGGCCATGAAAGAAGTATCTCAAATTCTGGTATGGGCGGAATCCAGCTCCTGTCTAGTTTCTGCGGTTCATATCCCAGGTATAGACAATTGGGAAGCGGATTATCTCAGTCGCCAAACGTTACATCCGGGCGAATGGTCTCTTCACCCAGAAGTATTTCTTCAGATTGTTCAAATATGGGGACTTCCAGAAATAGATCTGATGGCCTCTCATCTAAACAAGAAACTTCCCAGGTATCTGTCCAGATCCAGGGATCCTCAAGCGGAAGCAGTGGATGCATTGTCACTTCCTTGGAAGTATCATCCTGCCTATATCTTTCCGCCTCTAGTTCTTCTTCCAAGAGTAATCTCCAAGATTCTGAAGGAATGCTCGTTTGTTCTGCTGGTAGCTCCAGCATGGCCTCACAGGTTTTGGTATGCGGATCTTGTCCGGATGGCCTCTTGCCAACAGTGGACTCTTCCGTTAAGACCAGACCTTCTGTCACAAGGTCCTTTTTTCCATCAGGATCTCAAATCCTTAAATTTAAAGGTATGGAGATTGAACGCTTGATTCTTAGTCAAAGAGGTTTCTCTGACTGTGATTAATACTATGTTACAGGCTCGTAAATCTGTATCTAGGGAGATATATTATAGAGTCTGGAAGACTTATATTTCTTGGTGTCTTTCTCATCATTTTTCCTGGCATTCTTTTAGAATTCCGAGAATTTTACAGTTTCTTCAGGATGGTTTGGATAAAGGTTTGTCTGCAAGTTCCTTGAAAGGACAAATCTCTGCTCTTTCTGTTCTTTTTCACAGAAAGATTGCTAATCTTCCTGATATTCATTGTTTTGTACAAGCTTTGGTTCGTATAAAACCTGTCATTAAGTCAATTTCTCCTCCTTGGAGTTTGAATTTGGTTCTGGGGGCTCTTCAAGCTCCTCCGTTTGAACCTATGCATTCATTGGACATTAAATTACTTTCTTGGAAAGTTTTGTTCCTTTTGGCCATCTCTTCTGCCAGAAGAGTTTCTGAATTATCTGCTCTTTCTTGTGAGTCTCCTTTTCTGATTTTTTTATCAGGATAAGGCGGTGTTGCAAACTTCTTTTAAATTTTTACCTAAGGTTGTGAATTCTAACAACATTAGTAGAGAAATTGTGGTTCCTTCTTTATGTCCTAATCCTAAGAATTCTAAGGAGAAATCATTGCATTATTTGGATGTAGTTAGAGCTTTGAAATATTATGTTGAAGCGACTAAGAATTTCCGAGAGACTTCTTGTCTATTTGTTATCTTTTCCGGTTCTAGGAAAGGTCAGAAGGCCTCTGCCATTTCTTTGGCATCTTGGTTGAAATCTTTGATTCATCATGCTTATGTCGAGTCGGGTAAAACTCCGCCTCAAAGGATTACAGCTCATTCTACTAGGTCAGTTTCTACTTCCTGGGCGTTTAGGAATGAAGCTTCGGTTGATCAGATTTGCAAAGCAGCAACTTGGTCTTCTTTGCATACTTTTACTAAATTCTACCATTTTCATGTGTTTTCTTCTTCTGAAGCAGTTTTTGGTAGAAAAGTACTTCAGGCAGCTGTTTCAGTTTGATTCTTCTGCTTATAATTTCAGTTTTTTTCATTATAAGATTTAAACTTTAGTTTGGGTGTGGATTATTTTCAGCGGAATTGGCTGTCTTTATTTTATCCCTCCCTCTCTAGTGACTCTTGCGTGGAAGATCCACATCTTGGGTAGTCATTATCCCATACGACACTAGCTCATGGACTCTTGCTAATTACATGAAAGAAAACATAATTTATGTAAGAACTTACCTGATAAATTCATTTCTTTCATATTAGCAAGAGTCCATGAGGCCCACCCTTTTTTTGTGGTGGTTATGATTTTTTTGTATAAAGCACAATTATTCCAATTCCTTATTTTTTATGCTTTCGCACTTTTTTCTTATCACCCCACTTCTTGGCTATGCGTTAAACTGATTTGTGGGTGTGGTGAGGGGTGTATTTATAGGCATTTTGAGGTTTGGGAAACTTTGCCCCTCCTGGTAGGAATGTATATCCCATACGTCACTAGCTCATGGACTCTTGCTAATATGAAAGAAATGAATTTATCAGGTAAGTTCTTACATAAATTATGTTTTTCCTCAGGACAGGAAGTCTATGGAAAAATCTAAAAAACTCCTATTTATTTCTAGAAGTGAGACCACACAGCTAGATGGCATTTGTAAAATCCTAAACTATTGGTATGGTATGTCTCTCCTGCATAGTAAAATAAATGTCTCAAGTTGAAATAAAACTTTCATGATAAAGATATCAGACGATTGACGACTCTGTTCACAGCAAAGTTTATATGGTTTACTCTGGGGACCTAATTCTCATTGGAACAAGTCCAAA
Organism: Bombina bombina; assembly: GCF_027579735.1. NCBI lineage: Eukaryota > Metazoa > Chordata > Amphibia > Anura > Bombinatoridae > Bombina > Bombina bombina. Next base: position 666,773,343 of record NC_069499.1, read on the forward strand.
CAGGATAAGAAGTCTGTTCCCACCTCCAAAACTATTATTTCAGTAGCATATGCTCCAGCATTTAAATACCACTCCTACTTTTTCAGTAAGTATTGAAATGTATTTTAAGTGTGGAATCCTGCTAGGGGCAGTTTTTAATCAGAAGGCTTGGGTTCAGAACTTTTTTCTCAAGAATATTGCATTTGAATGATGAATTTATCCACCAATCAGCAAGGACAACCCAGGTTGTTCACCAAAAATGGGCCTGCATCTAAACTTACATTCTTGCGTTTCAAATAAAGATAACAAGAGAATGAAGAAAATTTGATAATAGGAGTAAATTAGAAATTTGCATAACATTTCATGCTCAATCTGAATCACGAAATTATATTTTTGGGTACAGTGTCCCTTTAAGAACAAGGCCTCCAACAGAAAGGTGTCTTTTTTTTTTTGTTTCTGTTTTTTTCCCTCCATATTTCAGGGCCCTTCAATTGGCCTCTGTTGAGATATGGGAATAATTATTCCAGTACAATGCAAACACAGGGAATGGGATTTCAATCAAATCTCTTTACTGTTCCAAAGAAGAAAGACACCTTCAGAGCAATTTTGGATCTTAAAGGAATAGTCTAGTCCAAAATAAACTTTCATGTTCAGATAGAGAATGTAATTTTAAACAATTTTCCAATTTACTTTTATCACCAATTTTGCTTTGTTCTCTTGGTATTCTTAGTTGAAAGCTAAACCTAGGAGGTTCATGTTCTAATGTCTAAGCCCTTGAAGGCCGCCTCTTCTCTCAGGGCATTTTGCCAGTTTTTCACCACTAGAGGGTGTTAGTTCATGTGTGTCATATAGATAACACTGTGCTCACTTACGTGGAGTTCAGGTGAGCCAGCGCTGATTGGCTAAAATGGATGTCTATCAAAAGAACTGAGATAAGGGGTCAGTTTGCAGAGGCTTAGATACAAGGTAATCACAGAGGTAAAAAGTGTATTTATATATCAGTGTTGGTTGTGCAAAACTAGGGAATGGGTAATAAAGGGATTATCAATCTTTTTAAACAATAACAATTTTGGTGTAGACTGTCCGTTTAAATTCAAAACAGTTTGTAAGAATTCCATCTTTCAGAATGGAACATACTATTCTACTTTTAGCAAGGTTAGTTTATGCCCATATTAAATTAAGCAATGCTTACCTTCCTAATTCAATTTACTAGAAACATCAGTTTCTGAGGTTTACTTTTCTGGAAAAACTATCAGGTTGTTGCTTTTCTCATTATGGGAAATCAAACAAACTGCCCTGAATGCACCCAATCCCGTCTGATCTCGGAAGTTAAGCTGGGCCAGGCCTGGTCAGTACCTGAAAAAGAATAATATCAAGGTTTTGGTTAACCTTTTGTCTATATCAGAGCTCAGGGTATTGCAGTGCTTTCACCACACTATATTTATTTTTAATGACACGATGAGTCCACGGATCATCTCAATTACTAATGGGATATTCACCTCCTGGTCAGCAGGAGGCGGCAAAGAGCACCACAGCAAAGCTGTTAAATAGCTCCTCCCTTCCCTCCCACTCCAGTCATTCTCTTTGCTACGTTAGTGATAGGAAGTGGTAAAGTGAGGTGTTAAAAAAGATTCTTCAATCAAGAGTTTATTATTTTTAATGTAGTGCAAGATTGTGCTGCTTTGTTCTAGGGTGTAGCTGTAGTCCATATCAGTCTCTTCAGTAGAGCAGTGGTGGCTTTAGAGCAATGGGAACTTGTGGAACATAATTCTCACTGCACCTCCCATAGATTGTATGCTGCCCTGTTTGTGAAAGTCTGAGGGAGAAATACTCAGTACTTTTTGTTTACACAGGCCAATGTGAGGGAGAGGACCTCGCAAGCCTGGTGAGCTGCCTTACTGCCGGGCAGATTTCTAAGGTAAGTGCTGAATTTTATTTTCTGGGGATACATGCAAAGAAACATTTGGCACTTTATATATTCCATGGACACTGGATGACATTATTCCTAGGAGTGAGGATATGTTATTGGGCAGTGACTGCAGGCACTGGAGGACGTGGAGAAGTGGCTCTATTTTTATTTTGGGTGATTTAGCCATACTTGCAACTCCCAACAGCTTATTTTACTTTGCAACCGTCCGGGAGGTTTACCTGATTAAACATGATAGGGACGCATGTTAAGGGTTACGCATGTTAGGTGCAATTACTACTCCCGTTGGCTTTCTTTTAGTTTACTACCCGACTGAGAGGTTGGTCTCTTTATCGCTAAGTTGTGTGTTAATTCTCCTGACGACTGCATCTTTACAATTTAGCCGCCCGTGAGGTTTAGCTGGATACGCCCACGATGGGCGGAGCTATGATACGCGCCATTGTTAGCGCTCTTTAGACAAAATCAGTGAAACAGAACGATGGGAGTCTTCTCTGGTACTAAAGAGGTGCTTACAGTAGTCCAGATGCCTTCTCTGCTGCGTTAGGCAGCAGAGAAGCTTCTCACACAATACAAAGGAAGTAGTTTCAGTAGTCCGAATGCCTTCTCTGCTGCGTTAGGCAGCAGAGAAGCTTCTCACACAATAAAAAAGAAGTGTTTTCAGTAGTCCGGATGCCTTCTCTGCTGCGTTGTGTCATACAGCAGAGAGGCTTTGCACGCAGTACAAAAAAGTATTTTTAGTGGTCCGGATGCCTTCTCTGCTGTTGTGTCATACAGCAGAGAGGCTTTACACGCAGTTCTAAAAAGTGCTTAAAGTAGACTAGGGGGGCTGCTATGTGGTTAGCAAGATGCTCACCAATGAACTGACCTAACTAAAAACATAAGTTTGAATCTCGAATGAGAAAAATTGAACATATCTAAAAAGTATTGACAGTAGTCCGGTGGACTACTATTTGTTAGTGTCTCATTCGATGGCAGGCAGACTTCTCTGCCAAGTTTAGCTGAGGTTTGGGGATTCTGTATTATACCTTAAAGAATCTTTCTTTGTGAAAATAAGGCAGTGTATTTCACATTTAAAGACACAGTATAATTTATTTTTAATATTCAAATTGTGAATTCAGATGGTCCAAGAGGCCCTTCGCCATTTTAATTAGTATATCCAATGTTAACGGAACAAAGTTAGGACGTTTCCTTTATTATTTAAAGTCACAGTAATTCTTGTTATGATATTCCATTTTATTTTAAAAAATGTGAATAAGGATGTTACTTAAGCGTTATGTCTTGATACTAATGTGGAACGTCCAAAGACTTTTCTGTTCCCCATGTAATTAAGAGAATTTTACAGTTCAGAGATAAACACTTTTTCAGAGCCAACATTGTCGTGGATGCTGCAAGAAGCATTCTGACAATGTTCAATATTTTCCACAGCCTTCTCTTCAAGTGTCCTAAAAACTTAACATCCATTTAACCCCTGCGATTCCTCCACGACTCCTCTTGGAGTTTTCTTGCAAGACATCGCTTTCCTCTTGTGCTTTTTGGTGCGTTGTCAGCTTTTCCCATGCTGCAGGGAGAGTGCAAGAGGAAAACTAAACATTCAGTGAACAAGGTTTCTGTCACAGTAGTTACTATCTCAGAGGTTCCCTCCCAGATGCCTGAGGAAGGGGATACTTCGGTAGCATCTGAGGGTAAACTCTCAGGTTCTGACGGTATGATTCCTCCCGCTGATACTGAAGTAGTATCTTCAGGTGTAAGCTAGAACTCCTCCGGTTATTACTTAAGGAACTTTTAGCTACTCTGGAACGACTTCTGTCGTTATTTTCATGTGGTACCAGATTGAGCTTTTGAGAGCATTGCTAAGAAATGAGAGAGAACGGGTATAACCCTTTGATCCACATTTCCTATATTGACAGAGAGGTTCCCTTAGCGGACTTGGCAGACGGTACACAAGGTGGAAGGGACAAATTCCATGCTAGCCAGGAGACCTTCTATCCCTATAGATGATAGTTGTTCCTTTTCAGGATCCCATGGATAATTGGGTAGTGGGTTTGCTCAAGATGGCATCCCAGGTTGGTGTTGCTACCTTTGGCGGCAGCATACTAGTTCTATTCGGACAGACGCTTCCCTCGAAGAAATCCAGAATATCTGGAACCAGATAGAAGAAAGGGGTCTTTTCACTAGGTAGGAGACCTCTCCTACCTGGGAGTCATAATTCCTGTTCAAGATTCAGGAACAGGATCTGAGATTTATTCCAAACTGTTTGTGGTTCCCATGAAAGAGGGAACCTTCAGACAAATTTTAGATTTCAAGAGTCTAAACAGTACCATTCTTCAAGATGGTAACTATTCGTTCCATTCTCCCTTTGATCCAAGAGGGTCAACTTTTGACAACTTTTAAGGGACACGTATCTGCATGTTCCCATTCACAGGGATCATCACAAGTCCCTAAGGTTTGTTTTCTAGGCAGACACTTTCAATTCGTTTTTTCTACAGCTCCCAGTATTTTCTTAGGCCTAGATTTAGAGTTCGGCGGTAAAAGGGCTGTTAACGCTCCGCGGGCTTTTTTCTGGCCGCACCATAAATTTAACTCTGGTATCGAGAGTTAAAACAAATGCTGCGTTAGGCTCCAAAAAAGGAGCGTAGGGCATTTTTACTGCAAATGCAACTCTCGATACCAGAGCTGCTTACGGACGCGGCCAGCCTCAAAAACGTGCTCGTGCACGATTCTCCCATAGGAAACAATGGGACTGTTTGAGCTGAAAAAAAACCTAACACCTGCAAAAAAGCAGCGTTCAGCTCCTAACGCAGCCCCATTGTTTCCTATGGGGAAACACTTCCTACGTCTGCACCTCACACCCTAACATGAACCCCAAGTCTAAACACCCCTAACCTTACACTTATTAACCCCTAATCTGCCGCCCCCGCTATCGCTGACCCCTGCATTACAGTTTTAACCCCTAATCTTCCGCTCCGTAAACCGCCGCAACCTACGTTATCCCTATGTACCCCTAATCTGCTGCCCTAACATCGCCGACCCCTATGTTATATTTATTAACCCCTAATCTGCCCCCCACAACGTCGCCGACACCTGCCTACACTTATTAACCCCTAATCTGCCGAGCGGACCTGAGCGCTACTATAATAAAGTTATTAACCCCTAATCCGTCTCACTAACCCTATCATAAATAGTATTAACCCCTAATCTGCCCTCCCTAACATCGCCGACACCTACCTTCAATTATTAACCCCTAATCTTCCGATCGGAGCTCACCGCTATTCTAATAAATGTATTAACCCCTAAAGCTAAGTCTAACCCTAACCCTAACACCCCCCTAACTTAAATATAATTTACATATAACGAAATAAATTAACTCTTATTAAATAAATTAATCCTATTTAAAGCTAAATACTTACCTGTAAAATAAACCCTAATATAGCTACAATATAAATTATAATTATATTTTAGCTATTTTAGGATTAATATTTATTTTACAGGCAACTTGGTATTTATTTTAACCAGGTACAATAGCTATTAAATAGTTAAGAACTATTTAATAGTTACCTAGTTAAAATAATAACAAATTTACCTGTAAAATAAATCCTAACCTAGGATATAATTAAACCTAACACTACCCTATCAATAAAATAATTAAATAAACTACCTACAATTACCTACAATTAACCTAACACTACACTATCAATAAATTAAATAAACACAATTGCTACAAATAAATACAATTAAATAAACTAGCTAAAGTACAAAAAATAAAAAAGAACTAAGTTACAGAAAATAAAAAAAAATTTACAAACATAAGAAAAATATTACAACAATTTTAAACTAATTACACCTACTCTAAGCCCCCTAATAAAATAACAAAGACCCCCAAAATAAATAATTCCCTACCCTATTCTAAATTTAAAAAGTTACAAGCTCTTTTACCTTACCAGCCCTGAACAGGGCCCTTTGCGGGGCATGCCCCAAGAAGTTCAGCTCTTTTGCCTGTAAAAGAAAACATACAATACCCCCCCCCCAACATTACAACCCACCACCCACATACCCCTAATCTAACCCAAACCCCCCTTAAATAAACCTAACACTAAGCCCCTGAAGATCTTCCTACCTTGTCTTCACCATACCAGGTTCACCGATCCGTCCTGGCTCCAAGATCTTCATCCAACCCAAGCGGGGGTTGGCGATCCATAATCCGGTGCTGAAGAGGTCCAGAAGAGGCTCCAAAGTCTTCATCCTATCCGGCAAGAAGAGGACATCCGGACCGGCAAACATCTTTATAATATAATTATAATTTATATTGTAGCTATATTAGGATTTATTTTACAGGTAAGTATTTAGCTTTAAATAGGATTAATTTATTTAATAAGAGTTAATTTATTTCGTTAGATTAAAATTATATTTAAGTTAGGGGGGTGTTAGTGTTAGGGTTAGACTTAGCTTTAGGGGTTAATACATTTATTAGAATAGCGGTGAGCTCCGATCGGAAGATTAGGGGTTAATAATTGAAGTTAGGTGTCGGCGATGTTAGGGAGGGCAGATTAGGGGTTAATACTATTTATGATAGGGTTAGTGAGGCGGGTTAGGGGTTAATAACTTTATTATAGTAGCGCTCAGGTCCGCTCGGCAGATTAGGGGTTAATAAGTGTAGGCAGGTGTCGGCGACGTTGAGGGGGGCAGATTAGGGGATAATAAATATAATATAGGGGTCGGCGGTGTTAGGGGTAGCAGATTAGGGGTACATAGGGATAACGTAGGTGGCGGCGCTTTGCGGTCGGAAGATTAGGGGTTAATTATTTTAAGTAGCTGGCGGCGATGTTGTGGGGGGCAGATTAGGGGTTAATAAATGTAATATAGGGGTCGGCGGGGTTAGGGGCAGCAGATTAGGGGTACATAAGTATAACGTAGGTGGCGGTCGGAAGATTAGGGGTTAAAATTTTTAATCGAGTGGCGGCGATGTGGGGGGACCTCGGTTTAGGGGTACATAGGTAGTTTATGGGTGTTAGTGTACTTTAGGGTACAGTAGTTAAGAGCTTTATAAACCGGCGTTAGCCAGAAAGCTCTTAACTCCTGCTATTTTCAGGCGGCTGGAATCTTGTCGTTAGAGCTCTAACGCTCACTGCAGAAACGACTCTAAATACCAGCGTTAGAAAGATCCCATTGAAAAGATAGGATACGCAAATGGCGTAGGGGGATCTGCGGTATGGAAAAGTCGCGGCTGTAAAGTGAGCGTTAGACCCTTTAATCACTGACTCCAAATACCAGCGGGCGGCCAAAACCAGCGTTAGGAGCCTCTAACGCTGGTTTTGACGGCTACCGCCGAACTCTAAATCTAGGCCTTAGTCTCTGGGTTCGCTGTCAGTGGTGCTTTGGTTATGGCGCACTGGCGCCCTTTCTGGACGACATCCTGGTCCAGACACCACCCTGGTCCAGGCACCATCCTTTCAATTAGCAAGGAAAGAGTTTCTTGGTCCCTAATTCAAGGGTATCCTTCTGAGGGACCATAATAGATTCCCTATTTATGTAGGTTTTTCTGACAGGAGTCAGGAAATCTAGGTTTTGATAGTTGTCTAGTCCTTCAGTCCGCTCCTCGGCCTTCAGTGGCTCAGTACATGGAAGTATCCAGACTGATGGTAGCGGCATTGGACATTATCCCATTTGTCTGACTTAGACAATGGAACGGAGATTAGGCCGTTTTGTCTCTTGGAGCAGGAGACAAGGGATTCTCTTGAATGGTGTTTGTCTCGGGATCATCTCTCCCAGGGGACTTGCTTTCGCAGACCATCTGGGGGGATTGTGACAACAGACACAAGCCCTCTAAGTTGGGGAGCAGTTTGGGGCTCCCTAAGGGCTCAGAGAGTTTGGACTCAGTCAGAGTCTGCTTTTCCTATAAACATTTCGGAACTGAGAGCGATCTTCAATGCTCTTTTGACCTAGCTCCAGTTAGCCTCGGTCCAGTTTATCAGGTTCCAGTCTGAACATATCTTCAGTGGTTTACATCAACCACCACGAGGGAACGAGGAGTTCCTTAGCGCTGACAGAGGTATCCAAGATAGTCCAGTGGGTGGAAGCCCACTCCTGCTGTCTGTCGTTGTTCCCCCTCCCAGGGGTGGACTGGGGACAGATTTCCTGAGCAGGCAGACTTCTCGTCTGGGGGAATGGGCTCTCCATCCGGTTGTGTTTTCCAGCCTGATTCTAAAATGGGGTCAGCTGGAATTAGAGCTCATGGTATCTTGACAGAATGCCGAGCTTACGAGTTACGGCTTGCGGTTCGGGGACCCTCAGGCAGTACTGGTTACCACCCTGGCGGTACCTTAGACCTTCAGTCTTGCATACCTATTTCCTTTTATCTTATTCTTCGGGTTATTGTTCGAGTCAAACAGGAGAGGGTTTCGGTGATCCTCATTACACCGGCTGGACCTGGCAGGATTTGGTATGAAGATCTGGGGGACATGTTATCTCTTCTACCTTGGAGGCTTCAGTTGAGGAAGGACCTTCTAATTCAAGGGCCTTTCCTTCACCCAAATCTAGTTTCTCTCTCTGAAGCTGACTGCTGTGAGTATGAACACTTTATTATCTAAGCGGGCCTTTCAGAATCGGTCGTAGAGACCATGATTCAGGCTCATAAGCATGTATCTAAAATGTTTTTCCATACAAATGCCTGGCATGTATAATCTTTTTGTTAGGCCTTGGTCAGGATTAGGCCTATGTTTAAACCAGTTACTCCTCCATGGTGTCTTGGTTCTCAGGGTTTTTCAAGGGACTCCGTTTGAGCCTATGTATTCCTTAGATTTTAAGTTATTATCTTGGAAGGTTTTATGTCCTGATTTATATTTCTTCTGCTCATAGAGCGTCAGAACGTTCGACGTGGCGATATGATTCCCCTTATATTATTTTTCTTTCTGATAGGGTAGATTCACGTACTGACTTAGGTTTTCTTCCTGGAGCTGTTTCGAATCGGGAGAATGTCGTACTACCTTGTGTCCTAATCCTACTTTTATGAAAAAAATAGGGATTGGGCACATTTTGGACGTGATCCGTGCTTTAAAGTTTTATCTGCAGATGAATAAGGATTTCGTCTATCTTCTGTTTTGTTTGGACGTTTTTTTTCTCAGGAAGACGTAGGAGAAAGAGAGCTACGGCTACTTCTTTTTCTTTCTGGCTGAAGAGTATCATACGTTTTGCATATGAGACTGCTGGTTAACAGCCTCCAGAGAGAGTTACAGCTCATTCCACGAGGGCCGTTGCTTCCTCATGGGCATTCAAGAATGAAGCTTCTGTGGAACAGATTTGCAAAGCTGCAACTTGGTCCTCTCTTCTCTCTTTTTCAAAGTTCTAAAAATTTGACATTTTTGCCTCGGCTGAGGCCGCTTTGGGAGAAAGGTTCTTCAAGCAGTGGTGCCTTCCGTTTAGGTTTCCTGTCTTGTTCCTCCTGTATCATCTATGTACTCTAGCTTGGGTATTGAATCCCATTAGTAATTAAGATGATCCGTGGACTCATCGTGTCATTAAAAAGAAAAGAAAATTTATGCTTACCTGATAATTTTATTTCTTTTTTGACACAATGAGTCCACGGCCCGCCCTGTTTTTGAAAGACAGGTTGTTGGTTACTATAAACTTCAGACACCCCTGCGCCTTGGTTTTTCCTTTCTCTCCTGAACTTCGGTTGAATGACTGGAGTGGGAGGGAAGGGAAGAGCTATTTAACAGCTTTGCTGTGGTGCTCTTTGCCGCCTTCTGCTGACCAGGAGGTGAATATCCCATTAGTAATTAAGATGATCCGTGGACTCATTGTGTCAAAAAAGAAATAAATTTATCAGGTAAGCATAAATTAACTTTTTATTACTTGTATGATATATTGGTACTAGCTCAATCCTTTCCTTTACCAGAATTTCACACACAACAACTATTGTTGTTTCTTCCAGTTTCAATGATTTTTTTCTAGCAGAGTAGAGAAGGATAACACTGGTATTTACCTATATGAACCTTCAATCTCTCTCACTCCCTTCAGTGGCTCTGTGAATAGAAGTACTATGTCTCATAATTACAATTTCAGATTAAATTTCACGAGATCTCTTCAGCTTTATATGCTGCTCTATTGATGCAAGGTTTAATATCCTGCTATCTCTAAAATATTTTAGATTCCAACACAATCCAGTCTCTGACTTGGTGGCTGAATCATTAATTTATTATTCAGGAGGTTTCTTACTCATTCTACTTAATCTGTAATTACTACAGATACAACTTTTTAGGTTGGAGAGCTGTTTGGGGGTCTCTGACACCACACTGTGGGATCATCAGAGGTGAGGTTGCAATCAATATTATAGAACTCCTTGCAATTTTCAGGACCCTTCAAACTTGGCCTCTGTTACTAAGGGAGTCTTATCTCTATTTCCAGACACACAATGTCACAATAGTAACTTATGTCAACCATTAAGGGGAACTCACAGTTCCCTATCCTTGTTGGAGATGTCTCAGATTCTCTCCTGGGCAGAAGTCAATTCTTGCCTAAATCTTATGATTCATATCTCAAGAGTGAACAATGGGAATCAGACTTTCTCAGTCATTAGTCTCTACATCCAGGGCAATGGTCTCTTCATTAGGATGTGTTCTATCTGATTGTGGATCTTTGGGGCCTAACAGAAATAGATCTGAGGGTCTATCGTTTGAACATCAAACTTCCCAGGTACTTTCCCAGGGAACCTTACGCAAAGGTAGTGGATGCTCTAGTAGTTCCTTGGTCATTTCAATCTGCTTATTTGTTTTCTCCTCTGGTTCCTTTTTTCATAGTGATTTTTAAGATAGGACTAGAAAAGTAATTTGTAATCCTGATTGCCCTAGTGTGGCGCTACAGGATTTGGTATACGGATCTAGTTCAAATGTCCAGTTATTCGCCTTGACCTCTTCCGCTGCGGTCAAACTTTTTGCCTCTAGGTCCTTTTTTTCCTTTTTCCCATCTGCATCTTCAGTCTCTAAAGCTTCATGGCATGAAAATTGAATGCTTAGTTCTGAGACAGAATGGTTTCTCAGAAAACTTGTCTCTAGGAAAATGAATCACAAAGTTTGTAAAACTTACAATGATGAATAGATCAACATTTTTCTGACATTCTTTTAGAATCCATCAAATTCTTCAGTTTTTGCAGGATGGTTTAGAAAAGGATTTATCTGCCAATTACCTGACAGAACAGATATCTGCTCTTTCCTTTTATTTCTCGGAAGATTGCTAGTTTTCCTGATATTTTTTTTTTTTTTTTCATGCCCTAGTCTATTTCTCCTTTTTGGAGTTTTAACCTAGTGTTAAAGGATTTTGCAGGCTCTTCCTTTTTTAAATAAACCTATACATTCATTAGACATTACACTGCTTTCTTGAAAAGTGTTGTCTCTCTTATCCTTCTCTTCTTCTAAAAGAGTTTTTGTATTGTCTGCTCTCTCTTGTGAGTCTCCTTACCTGATATTCTTCCAAAATAAGGCTGTTTTGTGGACTACATTTTTTGTCTAAGTTGTTTCCTTACACAATATTAGTGGGGAGATTTGTTAATCCCTCTTTGTGTCCTGATCCTAAGAATGCTTCTGAAAGATCTTTGCATTTTTTGGATGTTGTTAGACCATTGTTAATGATATTAAGGTTTTTAGATAAACTTTTAGTCTGTTTGTTCCTTTTTTTTCTGGCCCTAGAAAAGGTCAGAAGGCCTCTGCTATTTCTTTCATGTAATTGGCAAGAGTCCATGAGCTAGTGACATATGGGATATACAATCCTACCAGGAGGGGCAAAGTTTCCCAAACCTCAAAATGCCTATAAATACACCCCTCACCACACCCACAATTCAGTTTTACTAACTTTGCCTCCTATGGAGGTGGTGAAGTAAGTTTGTGCTAAGATTTCTACGTTGATATGCGCTTCTCAGCATTGTTGAAGCCCGATTCCTCTGAGTGCAGCGAATGTCAGAGGGACGTGAAGGGAGTATCACTTATTGAATACGATGATTTCCCTAACGGGGGTCTATTTCATGGGTTCTCTGTTATCGGTCGTAGAGATTCATCTCCTATCTCCCTTTTCAGATCGACGATATACTTTCAATTTACTATTACCTCTACTAATAACTGTTTTAGTACTGGTTTGGCTATCTGCTATATGTGGATGGGTGTCTTTTGGTAAGTATGTTTTTTATTACTTAAGACACCTCAGCTATGGTTTGGCACTTTATGCGTTTATATAAGGTTCTAAATATATGTATTGTACTTATATTTGTCATGAGTCAGGTTCATGTATTTCCTTCTGCAGACTGTCAGTTTCATATTTGGGGAATATAAACATCTTTTAAAATGAAATTTATTTCCTACCTGGGGTTTAGTCTTTTTTTCAATTGACTACTTCTTACAAATTGCGGGCGGTATTAGGCCCGCGGGTGCGACAAATGCTAAAACTTATTGCGTAATTTTTGGCGCGAAGATTTTTTTGGCGCGAAAGAGTACGTCTATGGCGCAAGTTCGTCATTTCCGGCGTCATACTTGATGCCGAGACCTTTCACACGGTTGCGTCATTAGTGACGCGAGTGTGTCATTTCCGGTTATTTTTTGGCGCCAAAAAAGTTTTGTTACGTTGTGCGTTATACTTGGCGCCAAACTTTTTCATTATTTCAATACCCCATTGATGTTTGCCTCTTGATTTTTTCAATATCAGAGGGCTATGCTATTTGCATTTTTTCCCATTCCTGAAACTGTCATATAAGGAAATAGATAATTTTGCTTTATATGTTGTTTTTTCTCTTACATTTTGCAAGATGTCTCACTTTGATCCTGCCTCAGAAGCTTCTGCTGGAACATTACTGCCTGACATCAGTTCTACCAAAGCTAAGTCATTAGTTATAAAATTGTAGAAATTATATCGCCGAATGTCATTTGTAATAGTTGTTTTGATAAAACTTTTACATGCAGATAATGTGTCCATCAGTAATAGTACATTACCAGTTGCAGTTCCTTCAACTTCTAATGTACATAATATACCTGTAAAATTTAATGAATTTATTTCTGATTCTATTCTGAGGGCCTTGTCTGCATTTTCACCTTCAAATAAATATAATAGGTCTTTTTAAAACTTCTCATTTAGTTGATGAAATTTCAAATGACCAACAATATGATAATTTATCCTCTTCTGATAAGGATCTATCTGATTCAGTAGATCCTCCTCAGACATTGACACTGACAAATCTACTTATTTATTTAAAATAGAGTATATGCGTTCTTTATTAAAAGAAGTGTTAATTACTTTGGATATTGAGGTAACCAGTCCTCTTGACGTTCAGTCTAATAAAAGTTTTAATGCTGTTTTTAAACCTCCTGTGGTTTCTCCAGGGGTTTTTCCTATTTCTGATATAATTTCTAAGGAATGGAATAAGACAGGTACTTCTTTTTATTCCTTCTTCAAGGTTTAAAAATTGTATCCTTTGCCAGCAAAATCTATAGAGTTTTGGGAAAAGATCCCCAAAGTTGATGGGGCTATTTCTACTCTTGCTAAACGTACCACTATTCCTATGGAAGATAGTACTTCTTTTAAGGATCCTTTAGATAAGAAGCTTGAATCTTATCTAAGGAAGGCCTATTTATATTCAGGTCATCTTCTCAGACCTGCAATTTCTTTGGCTGATGTTGCGGTGGCATTAACTTTCTAGTTGGAGAATTTAGCGCAACATAAATTGGATTCTGACATATCTAGCATTATTCGCTTACTACAACATGCTAATCTTTTTATTTGTGATGTTAGATCCATGTCTTTAGCTATATTAGCTAGAAGAGCTTTGTGGCTTAAATCTTGGAATGCTGTTATGACATCTAAATCTAGATTACTATCTTTTTCTTTCCAAGGTAATAATTTATTTGGTTCTCAGTTGGATTCTATTATTTCAACTGTTACTGGGGGAAAGGGAGATTTTTCTGCCTCAGGATAAAAAACCTAAGGGTAAATCTAAGGCTTCTAACCGTTTTCGTTCCTTTCATCAGAATAAGGAACAAAAACTCAATCCTCCCCCCAAGGAATCTGCTTCCAATTGGAAGCCTTCCTCAAATTGGAATAAATCCAAGCCTTTTAGGAAACCAAAGTCAGCCCCTAAGTCCGCATGAAGGTGCGGTCCTCATTCCAGCTCAGCTGGTAGGGGGCAGATTAAGGTTTTTCAAGGATATTTGGATAAATTCTGTTCAAAATCGATGGATTCAGAGCATTGTCTCTCTAGGCTTTCGAATAGGATTCAGAGTAAGACCTCCTGTGAGAAGATTTTTTTCTCTCACGTATCCCAGTAAATCCAGTAAAAGCTCAGGCTTTCCTGAAGTATGTTTCAGACCTGGAGTCTTCAGGGGTAATCATGCCAGTTCCTCTTCTGGAACAAGGTTTGGGGTTTTATACAAATCTATTCATTGTCCAAAGAAGGAAAATTTATTCAGACCAGTTTTGGATCTGTAAATTTTGAATCGTTATGTAAGAGTACCAACTTTCAAGATGGTGACTATAAGGACTATTCTGCCTTTTGTTCAGCAAGGACATTATATGTCCACAATAGACTTGCAGGATGCATACCTTCATATTCCGATTCATCCAGAACATTATCAGTTTCTGAGATTCTCTTTTCTAGACAAGCATTACCAATTTGTTGCTCTTCCATTTGGCCTAGCAACCGCTAAAAGAATCTTTTCAAAGGTTCTGGGTGTCCTACTCTCTGTATTCAGAGAACAGGGTATTGCGGTGTTTCCTTATTTGGACGTTATCTTGGTACTAGCTCAGTCTTTACGTACTGCAGAATCTCACACGAATCAACTAGTGTTGTTTCTTCGGAAACATGGTTGGAGGATCAATTTACCAAAAAGTTTCTTGATTCCTCAGACAAGGGTCACCTTTTTAGGCTTCCAGATAGATTCAGTGTCCATGAATCTGTCTCTAACAGACAAGAGACGTTTAAAATTGGTTGCAGCCTGCCGGCACCTTCTGTCTCAGTCATTCCTTTCAGTGGCTATGTGCATGGAAGTTTTAGGTCTCATGACTGCAGCATCGGACGCGTTCCCTTTGCTCGTTTTCACATGAGACCTCTTCAGCTTTGTATGCTGAATCAATGGTGCAGGGATTATACAAAGATATCACAATTAATATCCTTAAATCCCAATGTACGACACTCTCTGACATGGTGGATAGATCAGCATCGTTTAGTTCAAGGGGCTTCTTTTGTTCATCCAACCTGGACTGTGATCACAACAGATGCAAGTCTTTCAGGTTGGGGAGCTGTTTGAGGATCTCTGACAGCACAAGGGGTTTGGAAATTTCAAGAGGCGAGATTTCCAATAAATATTTTAGATCTCTGTGCAATTCTCAGAGCTCTTCAGTTTTGGCCTCTGTTAAAGAGAGAACCGTTCATTTGTTTTCAGACAGACATTTTCACATCAGTGGCATATGTCAATCATCGGGGTGGGACTCACAGTCCCCACGCTATGAAGAAGTATCTCGAATACTTGTTTGGGTGGAATCCAGCTCCTGTCTAATCTCTGCGGTGCATATCCCAGGTGTAGACATTTGGGAAGCGGATTATCTCAGCCACAAGACTTTACATCCAGGGGAGTGGTCTCTCCATTGAGATGTTTTTTCTCAGATTGTTCAGATATGGGGTCTTCCACAGATAGATCTCATGGCCTCTCATCTAAACAAGAAACTTCCCACATACCTATCCAGGTCCAGGGATGTTCAGGCGGAAGCAGTGGATACGCTGATAGTTTCTTGGTGTTTTCATTCTGCTTATATCTTCCCGCCTCTAGTTCTCCTTCCAAGAGTGATTTCCAAAAATCATCATGGAACAATCATTTGTGTTGCTGGTAGCGCCAGCATGGCCACACAGGTTTTGGTATGCGGAACTGGTTCGGATGTCCAGTTGCCCGCCTTGGCCACTTCCGTTACGGCCAGACCTACTATCTCAAGGATTTCAAATCATTAAAATTTGAAGGTATGGAAATTGAACACTTAGTACTAAGTCATAGAGGTTTCTCTGACTCAGTGATTGATACTATGTTTCAAGCTCGTAAATCAGTCTCTAGGAAGATTTATTATAGAGTTTGGAAGACATACATTTCATGGTGTTCTTCTCATAAATTCTCCTGGCATTCTTTTAGAATTCCTAGAATTTTTCAGTTTCTTCAGGATGGTTTGGATAAGGTTTTGTCTGCAAGTTCCTTGAAAGGTCAAATCTCCGCTCTTTCTGTTTTATTTCACAGAAAGATTGCTATACTTCCTGATATACACTGTTTTGTACAGGCTTTAGTTCGTATTAAGCCTGTCATTAAATCATTTTCTCCTCCTTGGAGTCTTAATTTGGTTCTGAAGGCTTTACAGGCTTCTCCAGTTGAGCCTATGCATTCTTTGGACTCTTAACTACTTTCTTGGAAAGTGTTGTTCTTTTTGGCTATCTCTTCTGCTAGAAGAGTTTCTGAGCTATCTGCTCTCTCTTGTGAATCTTTCTGATTTTTCATCAGGATAAGGCGGTTTTGCAGACTTCATTTGAATTTTTACCTCAGGTTGTGAATTCTAACAACATTAGTAGAGAAATTGTTGTCCCTTCCTTGTGTCCTAATCCTAAGAATCCTTTGGAAAGATCCTTACATTCTTTGGATGTGGTGAGAGCTTTGAAATATTATGTTAAAGCTTTTTGATTCATCAAGCTTATTTGGAGTCGGGTCAAGCCCCGCCTCAGAGAATTATAACTCATTCTACTAGATCAGTCTCCACTTCGTGGGCTTTTAAGAATGAAGCTTCAGTTGATCAGATTTGCAAAGCAGCGACTTGGTCCTCTTTGCATACATTTACTAAATTCTACCGTTTTTTTTTTTTTTATAAATCAGTTTTTATTCAGAGAGAGGGTGAACACATGGGCACAAACATTTATCCCATAGCAAGACATGTAACACATATATAGAATTCACATATTACATCATTATAAAGGTTGTACAATAATGAGACAGAAGCAACAGGATACAGATAATCAGTGGTAGAATACATCTCAGAACTCTCCAACCTTAACACAAGCGAACTGTATCCTGCACTATCATATGCCGGGATGTCCGTAACCCACATGTTGACAACTCCCTCATTTTTTGTAATGTGGAGAGATTAAAACTTCTCCCCTACTCAATTTAAACCCAGTTAACCCCAAACCCCCCCCCCTTAATATTCCCCTTGAACAGAATTATTCTTATCCTAGAGTGTACACAGTGTTCTCTTATAAGTAGGCAAATGTTCAATCTTAGATATCTTGCTGGACCGGCAACGGATAGGGCGAGAGAGAGAGAAAAAAAAAAAGGGTGGGGGGGGAGATGGGGGAGAGAGAGAAGATGATTAAAAAGTGAGATGACTCCACTCTCCTCTCAGAGAGTCTTCCAGAAAAGTAATAGAGTTATGAAAGGGCAGGAGGACTTGCCTTTGTATCTCCAATTCAAATGTTAGAATCAATCTGCGCCATTTCCGTAGAAATGAGCTTAGTCGGCTATCCACATCTACCCTAACATCTACTTGTTCAATAAATAGTTGTGTTCTTAGCATGTTTTTGAAATAAACCATTTTAGGTGCCCTGTTAGTTGTCCAGTGATTAAGTAAACACTTCCTCGCCAGCAGAATAAGTAAAGTCAATTCTGAGTCAGTCTGTCTGTGCTGTTGCTCCCACTGCATAAACAATACCGCCCTAGGTGTAAATTCAAAAGAAGAACCCATTTTTGTCTTAACCCAGTATTGTAGTTTACTCCAAAATTGACTAACTTTCGGACATTCCCATATACAATGCAACAGGCCAGGAGATTCCGCAGAGCACTTAGAACATTTATTGGGCCAATCCGGTATCCATTTAGCTAGACACTTGGGGGTCATATACGCTTTGTGTACGAACCTTATTTGGGTTTCCCGCAATTCTACCGTTTTTATGTATTTGCTTCTTCAGGAAGCAGTTTTTGGTAGAAAAGTTCTTCTGGCAGCTGTTTCAGTTTGATTCTTCTGCTTTTGATTTAAGTTTTTTTTCTTTCAAAAATGAAATAAACTATTTTTTTGGGTTGTGGATTAATTTTTTTCAGCGGTATATGGCTGTTTTTATTTTATTCCCTCCCTCTCTAGTGACTCTTGAGTGGAAGACTCCACATCTTGGGTATTGATATCCCATATGTCACTAGCTCATGGACTCTTGCCAATTACATGAAAGAAAACATAATTTATTTAACTTACCTGATAAATTAATTTCTTTCATATTGGCAAGAGTCCATGAGGCCCACCCTTTTTTATGGTGGTTATGATTTTTTTGTATAAAGCACAATTATTTCCAAATTTCCTTTTGTTGATGCTTTCTACTCCTTTCTTTATCACTCCACTGCTTGGCTATTTGTTAAACTGAATTGTGGGTGTGGTGAGGGGTGTATTTTGGGAAACTTTGCCCCTCCTGGTAGGATTGTATATCCCATATGTCACTAGCTCATGGAATCATGCCAATATGAAGGAAATGAATTTATCAGGTAAGTTCTTACATAAATTATGTTTTCTTTAGCCTCTTAATTGAAACTTTTGATTCACAAGGCTTATTTGGAGGTGGGTCAGCCTATCCCACAATGGATTATGGCTCATTCTACTAGGTCAGTTGACACTTCTTGAGTTTTCAAGAATTGAGGCTTTAGTTGATCAAATTTGCAAGGCAGCCACTTGGTCTTCTTTGCATACCTTTACTAAATTTTACAATTTTTGCTTCCTCTAAAGCAGCCTTTGGTAGAAAGGTCCTTCAGGCAGTTGTTTGTTTACTGATTTTACCTGTTTTTTTTTTTTTTTTTTTTTTTTTTTAGTTTATGATCAGATATTTTCTTTTGGGTTGTGGGTTTTTCAACCCCTCCCTTGGTTATTCATTCCCATTAGCCATGAGTTGTAGACTCTCACCACCTATATGAAAGAAAACCTAATTTATACTTACCTGATAAAATAATTTCTTTCATAGTGGCAAGAGTCCACGAGCCCCCACACATTTCTTGGGTTTGATTTGTTTTAAGCACATCCCCCCTCCTTTTTTTTTTTTTTTTTTTTTTCTTCTCTGCTCCTTTTTGGCTCTTATTCCTTTTTAACATCACTACTTGACTATAAGTTAGACTAAGGTATGCGGGAGGAATTTTATACGGCTCTTGGGCTTTGGGAGACTGCCTCCTCCTAGTGGTAGGAATGTAATTCCCATGAGTAATGGATTGTGGTCTCTCGCCACTATGAAAGAAATTAGTTCATCAGGCAAGTATAAATTATGGTTTTATTCACCTCTTCCCACTAACAAGATAATACTTTTTATTATTTAATGATTGCTTCCTCTTGTCAGTTACTGTGCTTCATTTTTCTGGGGAGGGTGACGATCACAGGAAAACATATATTTCTATTGACGGTTAAGTTTTAAAAAGATAATGCATTTTTTTTCCATAGATTTCTTATGAGATCAGGATTCTTTGGACCTTGTGTTAATTTTTTCCTTTGCTTGGCGATATAATTATTTATTTTTTTGCTCTATTCCTTAGAGATTTATTCAGTATCTTGCATCCAGAAACACTTTATTTAACCTCAACAACTTCTTGGATAAAGGTGCACTGCAAGGTAAGTCTTGGTTTTATTCCTGAGTTTAAAAGGGTATTTGATAATCAATAGAGTACAACTTTTTCTAAAGTGAACAGAATTATCTTATTCTGTCACATTTGCAGTGCAATAAAAGCATATTCCATTCTAAGGCCAGCCATTCTTCTTTGCTAAATAGATATAGTTTTGTACACATTGCAGTATGTGTGTGTGTGTGTATATATATATATATATATATATATATATATATATATATATATATTCTAGTAATAAGACAGCACTCACTGGATTTGTAGTAAAACTTAGCATTTATTGTAGAATTTCAATGATAAAAAAGTCCCATGACGTTCATCAGGCAGATGGCATAGCCTGACATCCAGAAAACAGGTTAAAAACATGATGCCACTGCAGCCTTAAATACCCTCCATGTAGCTTAATTGCCTATTAGCGACAATACTTGTTTGCACTTCCGTACGCACGTCACTTAGGCCACTCCCCTTCCGGTATATGTGGCAATCTGTCATTGGTGCAACCAGCACCGTCATCGATGTAAACATTCATATCCGAGTTTGGACCTAGTACATGGCTAATTAGCATATCTGATGCTGTGTGTGACATAGGAGGTAACGAGAGCATCTCTGTGTAAGGCTGTAGCGATACTGACCGATGTTAAAAATTCACTGTACACAATGGACACGGTCCAAGTGGATCAAAAAAATTTGTAAATGTGTATTCCAAAAAATGTAGTGACGATACAGGTTAGGAGGGTAGAAACAGTATATGTATGCGCAAGGTGCAAACCTGCACAAATATGTGTTACAAAGAAGTTAGATCACTTAGACCAGTTAGATTGAATGAAAGACACGTCTGGGTATAGGTGGAAGAAAAACAGCACAATGATGCCAGTCACAGATGATATCAGTGATCATCCTATGAAGGGGCCATAATCCAATTGTATGTTGAGACCCTTAGGTTTCACTGTTTCTAAGACATAAATCCATTTTGTCTTGCGTTGGAGTAGAGCTATGCCGCGGTCACCTCCCCTAGTCACAGGTGGTATGTGATCTATGATCATGGTTCTTAGGCTGGAGACACTGTGTTTCTGTTGGGCGAAGTGACGTGTCACTGGTTGATCAGAACATCCCTTCTTAATAGCCTCCCTAATGGCGTGTCTATGGTTGGCCATCCTTTGACGAAAGGTTGTGATGGTTTTCCCTATGTAAAACAGGGAACACTGGCAAACCAAGATATAAACAACATAAGTACTGCTACATGTCACCCTATGTTGTATTTTGTAGCGTTTGTTGAAGTATGGGTGCTGGAATGTGGGGCCCATTTGCATACCATTGCAAGTAATGCAATCCCCACATTTGAAACATCCCATCTTGGCAGACTTGAGCCATGTGTCCTTTTGATAGGATTCCTTGGGGTCAGTTTTGACCAAGATGTCTCGTATGTTCCTGACTCGTTTTGTAAGCCATACGAGGAGGGTACAATCTCCAATTTGACAGACTCTTGTCAGTTTGTAATACATCCCACTGTTTATGGACTGCTCCAGATATGTGGTTATGCTCAGGAGTAAAAGTCGTGACGAAATTTAAAGTAGGGGTCAGGGCCTGTGTGTGGACTAAGGTTATCACAACCTTTCGTGAAAGAATGGCCTACCATAGTCACACCATTAGGGAGGCTATTAAGAAGGGATGTTCTGATCAACTAGTGGCATGTCACTTTGCCCAACAGAAACACAGTGTCTCCAGCCTAAGAACCATGATCATAGATCACATACCACCTCTGGCTAGGGGAGGCGACCGCGGCAGAGCTCTACTCCAACGCAAGACAAAATGGATTTATATCTTAGAAACAGTGGAACCTAAGGGTCTCAACATACAATTGGATTATGGCCCCTTCATAGGATGATCACTGATATCATATGTGACTGGCATCATTGTGCTGTTTTTCTTCCACCTATACCCAGACATGTCTTTCATTCAAACTAACTGGTCTTGGTGATCTAACTTCTTTGTAACACCTATTTGTGCAGGTTTACACCTTGCGCATACATATACTGTTTCTACCCTCCTAACCTGTATCGTCACTACATTTTTTTGGAATGCACATTTACACATTTTTTTTGATCCACTGGACTGTGTCCGTTGTTTAAAGTGAATTTTTAACATTGGTCAATATCGCTGCAGCCTTACACAGAGACGCTCACGTTACCTCCTACGTCACACACAGCATCAGATATGCTAATTAGCCATGTGCTAGGTCCCAACTCTGATATGAATGTTTACATCGATGACGGTGCTGGTTGCACCAATGACAGATTGCCACATATACCGTAAGGGGCGTGACCTGTGTGATGTGCGCACGGACGTGCTAACAAGCAATTAAGCTACAGGGAGGTTATTTAAGGCTGCAGTGGCATCATGTTTTTAACTTGTTTTCTGGATGTCGGGCTATGCCATCTGCCTGATGAACTGCTGATCCATTTGATAAAGGTGCCAGTCAGGCACCGAAACGTCATGGGACCTTTTTATCATTGAAATTCTTCAATAAATGATAAGTTTTACTACAAATCCAGTGAGTGCTGTCATATTACTGGAATATATATATATATATATATATATATATATAACTGCAATGTGTACAAAACTGTCTATCTATTTAGCAAAGAAGAATGGATGGCCTTAGAATGGAATATGCTTTCTTTCATGTAATTGGCAAGAGTCCATGAGCTAGTGACGTATGGGATATACAATCCTACCAGGAGGGGCAAAATTTCCCAAACCTCAAAATGCCTATAAATACACCCCTCACCACACCCACAATTCAGTTTTACAAACTTTGCCTCCTATGGAGGTGGTGAAGTAAGTTTGTGCTAAGATTTCTACATTGATATGCGCTTTTTAGCATTGTTGAAGCCCGATTCCGCTCAGAGTACAGCGGTCAGAGGGATGTGAAAGGAGTATCACTTATTGAATACGATGATTTCCCTAACGGGGGTCTATTTCATAGGTTCTCTGTTATCGGTCGTAGAGATTCATCTCCTACCTCCCTTTTCAGATCGACAATATACTCTCAGTTTACCATTACCGATAACTGTTTCTGTACTGGTTTGGCTATCTGCTATATGTGGAAAGGTGTCTTTTGGTAAGTATGTTTTTTGTTACTTAAGGCACCCCAGCTATGGTCTGGCACTTTAGAAGTAGTTTAGATCTTTATATAAATGCATAAAGTACTTATATTTGCCATGAGTCAGGTTCATGTATTTCCTTCTGCAGACTGTCAGTTTCATATTTGGGGAAAATAAATATTTTAAGACATTTTTTTCTTACCTGGGGTTTAGTCTTTTTTTCTAAATTGACTACTTTTTTCTTGCAAATTGCGGGCGGTATTAGGCCCACGGGTGTGCCAAATGCTAGACTTTATTGCGTCATTTTTGGCGCGAAAAATACATCTGTGATGCAACTTCGTCATTTTCGGCGTCGTAGTTGACGCAGAAGCCTTACACACTGTTGCATCGTTAGTGACGCGAGTGTGTCATTTCCGTTTTTTGTTGGCACCAACAATTTTTCAGTTACGTTGTGCGTCATACTTGCTGCCAAACTTTATCATTATTTTAATACCCCATTGATGTTTGCCTCTTGCTTTTTTCTCTATCAGAGGGCTATGCTATTTGCATTTTTTCCCCCTGAAACTGTCATATAAGGAAATAGATAACGGCGTCATCCTTACTTGTGGGAATATCTCTTCCCCAACAGGAAATGGCAAAGAGTCCCAGCAAAAGCTGTCCATATAGTCCCTCCTAGGCTCCGCCCACCCCAGTCATTCTTTTTGCCGTTGCACAGGCAACATCTCCACGGAGATGGTTAAGAGTATGTGGTGTTTAGTTGTAGTTTTTTATTCTACTATCAAGAGTTTGTTATTTTAAAATAGTGCTGGTATGTTCTATTTACTCTGAAACAGAAAAAGATGAAGAGTTCTGTTTGTGAGAGGAAGATGATTTTAGCAGCAGTAACTAAAATCGTTTGATGTTTCCACATAGGACTGTTGAGATGAAGTAACTTCAGTTGGGGGAAGCAGGTAGCAGACTTTTCTGCTTAAGGTATGACTAGCCATATTTCTAACAAGACTGTAATGCTGGAAGGCTGTCATTTTCCCCTCATGGGGACCGGTAAGCCATTTTCTTAGTCTCAAACAGAATAAAGGGCTTAATATGGGCTATAAAACTGGTAGACACTTTTATGGGCAAAATCGATTGCTTTATTTGAGCATTTTATACATGTTTATGTTTGAAATAAACACTTATAAGCTTGGGGAACGTTTTTTAACGTCAGGCACTGAGTTAGACACCTTTCCAGTCAGGAAGGGCCTTCCCAGTTGTAGGCTGAGCCTCATTTTCGCGCCATTACTGCGCAGTTACTTTTGGGAGCAAGACATGCAGATGCATGTGTGTGGATCTGAAAGTGGTTGGAAAAGTTCCTAGAAGGCTTCATTTGGTATCGTATTCCCCCCTGGGTTTGGTAAAGTCGCAGCAAAGGCTGTAGCTGGGACTGTAGAGGGGTTAAAACTGTAACAGGCTCCGGTTTCTTTATTTTAAGGGTTAATGCTCTGAAAATTGGTGTGCAATACTTTTAATGCTTTAAGACACTGTGGTGAAAATTTGGTAAATTTTGAACAATTCCTTCATACTTTTTCACATATTCAGTAATAAAGTGTGCACTGTTTAAAATTTAAAGAGACAGTAACGTTTTTGTACTTTATTGACAAGTTTAAGCCAGTTTAACATGTCTGCTTCTTCAGATAAGCTATGTTCTATATGTTTGAAGATCAATGTGTCCCCCCCTTCAAAATTGTGTGATAATTGTGCCATAGCGTCCAAACAAAGTAAGGACAGTACTGCCACAGATAGTAAAGTTGCCCAAGATGATTCATCAGATGAAGGGAGTAGACATAGTTCTACATCATCTCCTTCTGTGTCTACACCAGTTTTGCCCACGCAGGAGGCCCCTAGTACTTCTAGCGCGCCAATGCTTATTACTATGCAACAATTGACGGCAGTAATGGATAACTCCATAGCAAATATTTTATCCAAAATGCCTGCATATCAGAGAGAGCGCAATTGCTCTGTTTTAAACACTGAGGAGCAAGAGGGCGCTGATGATAATTGTTCTGTCATACCCTCACACCAATCTGAAGGGGCCATGAGGGAGGTTTTGTCAGATGGGGAAATTTCAGATTCAGGAAAAATTTCTCAACAGGCTGAACCTGATGTTGTGACATTTAAATTTAAATTAGAGCATCTCCGAGCACTGCTTAAGGAGGTATTATCTACTCTGGATGATTGTGACAACCTGGTCATTCCAGAAAAATTATGCAAGATGGACAAGTTCCTAGAGGTTCCGGTGCACCCCGACGCTTTTCCTATACCCAAGCGGGTGGCGGACATAGTGAATAAGGAGTGGGAGAAGCCCGGCATACCTTTCGTTCCCCCTCCTATATTTAAGAAATTATTTCCTATGGTCGACCCCAGAAAGGACCTATGGCAGACAGTCCCTAAGGTTGAGGGGGCAGTTTCTACTCTAAACAAGCGTACTACTATCCCTATCAAGGATAATTGTGCTTTCAAAGATCCTATGGATAAAAAATTGGAGGGTTTGCTTAAAAAGATTTTTGTACAGCAAGGTTACCTTCTTCAACCCATTTCGTGCATTGTTCCTGTCACTACAGCAGCGTGGTTCTGGTTCGAGGAACTAGAAAAGTCGCTCAGTAGAGAAACTCCGTATGAGGAGGTTATGGACAGAGTTCACGCACTCAAGTTGGCTAATTCTTTTATTTTAGATGCCGCTTTGCAATTAGCTAGATTAGCGGCGAAAAATTCAGGGTTTGCAATTGTGGCGCGCAGAGCGCTTTGGCTAAAGTCTTGGTCAGCGGATGTATCTTCCAAGACAAAATTGCTTAATATCCCCTTCAAGGGTAAAACTCTCTTTGGGCCAGAATTGAAAGAGATTATCTCAGACATCACTGGGGGAAAGGGCCACGCCCTCCCACAAGATAGGCCTTTCAAAGCCAAGAATAAGTCTAATTTTCGTTCCTTTCGCAATTTCAGGAATGCACCGGCCTCTAATTCCGCATCCTCTAAACAAGAGGGTAATGCTTCACAAACCAAGCCAGCCTGGAAACCGATGCAAGGCTGGAACAAGGGTAAGCAGGCCAAGAAGCCTGCTGCTACTAACAAAACAGCATGAAGGAGTAGCCCCCGATCCGGGACCGGATCTAGTAGGGGGCAGACTCTCTCTCTTTGCTCAGGCTTGGGCAAGAGATGTTCAGGATCCCTGGGCACTAGAAATAGTCTCTCAGGGTTCTTCTGGAATTCAAGGAACTACCCCCAAGGGGAAGGTTCCACATGTCTCACTTATCCTCAAACCAAATAAAGAGACAGGCATTCTTACATTGTGTAAAAGACCTGTTAAAAATGGGAGTGATACACCCAGTTCCAAAGGCGGAACAGGGGATGGGTTTTTACTCAAATCTGTTTGTAGTTCCCAAAAAAGAGGGAACTTTCAGACCAATTCTGGATTTAAAGATCCTAAACAAATTTCTCAGGGTTCCATCGTTCAAAATGGAAACCATGCGAACGATCCTACCTACAATCCAGGAAGGTCAATTTATGACTACAGTGGATCTAAAGGATGCATATCTACATATTCCTATCCACAAGGATCATCATCAGTTCCTAAGGTTCGACTTTCTGGACAAACATTACCAGTTTGTGGCCCTCCCATTCGGATTGGCCACTGCTCCAAGGATTTTCACAAAGGTACTCGGGTCCCTTCTAGCGGTTCTAAGACCAAGGGGCATTGCAGTAGTACCTTACTTGGACGACATTCTAATACAAGCGTCGTCTCTTTCAAAGACAAAGGCTCACACAGACATCGTTCTGGCCTTTCTCAGATCTCACGGATGGAAGGTGAACATAGAAAAAAGTTCCCTGTCTCCGTCGACAAGAGTTCCTTTCTTGGGAACAATAATAGATTCTTTAGAAATGAGGCTTTTCCTGACAGAAGTCAGAAAGTCAAAACTTCTAAACGCTTGTCAAGTTCTTCATTCTATTCCTCGTCCTTCCGTAGCTCAGTGCATGGAAGCGGTAGGATTGATGGTTGCAGCAATGGACATAGTTCCTTTTGCGCGAATTAATCTAAGACCATTACAACTGTGCATGCTGAAACAGTGGAATGGGAACTATACAGACTTGTCTCCAGTGATTCAAGTAGATCAGAAGACCAGAGACTCACTCCGTTGGTGGCTAACCCTGGACCACCTGTCCCAGGGAATGAGCTTCCGCAGACCAAAGTGGGTCATCGTCACGACCGACGCCAGTCTAGTGGGCTGGGGCACGGTCTGGGACTCCCTGAATGCTCAGGGACTATGGTCTCGGGAAGAGTCTCTTCTCCCGATAAACATTCTGGAACTGAGAGCGATATTCAATGCTCTCAGGGCTTGGCCTCAACTAGCAAAGGCCAGATTCATAAGATTCCAATCAGACAACATGACGACTGTTGCTTACATCAATCATCAGGGGGGAACAAGGAGTTCCCTGGCGATGAGAGAAGTGACCAAAATAATAAAATGGGCGGAGGATCACTCCTGCCACCTATCTGCGATCCACATCCCAGGAGTGGAAAACTGGGAGGCGGATTATCTGAGTCGTCAGACATTCCATCCGGGGGAGTGGGAACTCCACCCGGAGATCTTTGCCCAGTTGACTCAATTATGGGGCATTCCAGACATGGATCTGATGGCGTCTCGTCAGAACTTCAAGGTTCCTTGCTACGGGTCCAGATCCAGGGAACCCAAGGCGACTCTAGTGGATGCACTAGTAGCGCCTTGGGCCTTCAACCTAGCTTATGTGTTTCCACCGTTTCCTCTCATTCCCAGGCTGGTAGCCAGGATCAAGCAGGAGAGGGCCTCGGTGATCTTGATAGCTCCTGCGTGGCCACGCAGGACTTGGTATGCAGACCTGGTGAATATGTCATCGGTTCCACCATGGAAGCTACCTTTGAGACAGGATCTTCTTGTACAGAGTCCATTCGAACATACAAATCTGGTCTCCCTCCAGCTGACGGCTTGGAAATTGAACGCTTGATTCTCTCAAAGCGTGGGTTTTCAGATTCTGTGATAGATACTCTGGTTCAAGCCAGAAAACCGGTAACTAGAAAAATTTACCATAAAATATGGAAAAGATATATCTGCTGGTGTGAATCCAAGGGATTCTTATGGAATAAGATCAACATTCCTAATTTCCTTTCCTTTCTACAAGAAGGTTTGGATAAAGGATTATCAGCGAGTTCTCTAAAGGGACAGATTTCTGCTTTATCTGTCTTGTTACACAAACGACTGGCAACTGTGCCAGATGTTCAAGCATTTGTTCAGGCTCTGGTTAGGATCAAGCCTGTTTACAGACCTTTGACTCCTCCCTGAAGTTTAAATCTAGTTCTCTCAGTTCTCCAAGGGGTTCCGTTTGAACCTTTACATTCCATAGATATTAAGTTGTTATCTTGGAAAGTTTTGTTTTTGGTTGCTATTTCTTCTGCTAGAAGAGTTTCTGAGTTACCTGCTCTGCAGTGTACTCCGCCCTATCTGGTGTTCCATTCAGATAAGGTCGTTTTGCGTACTAAGCCTGGTTTTCTTCCAAAGGTTGTTTCCAACAAAAATATTAACCAGGAGATAGTTGTACCTTCTTTGTGTCCGAATCCAGTTTCAAAGAAGGAACGTTTGTTACACAATTTAGATGTAGCCCGTGCTCTAAAATTCTATTTAGAAGCTACAAAACCGTTCAGACAAATATCTTCTCTGTTTGTCGTCTATTCTGGTAAAAGGAGAGGTCAAAAAGCGACTTCTACCTCTCTTTCCTTTTGGCTTAAAAGCATCATCCGATTGGCTTACGAGACTGCCGGACGGCAGCCTAATGAAAGAATCACGACTCACTCTACTAGGGCTGTGGCTTCCACATGGGCCTTCAAGAACGAGGCTTCTGTTGATCAGATATGTAAGGCAGCGACTTGGTCTTCCCTGCACACTTTTGCCAAATTTTACAAATTTGATACTTTTGCTTCTTCGGAGGCTATTTTTGGGAGAAAGGTTTTGCAAGCCGTGGTGCCTTCTGTTTAGGTAACCTGATTTGCTCCCTCCCTTCATCCGTGTCCTAAAGCTTTGGTATTGGTTCCCACAAGTAAGGATGACGCCGTGGACCGGACACACCAATGTTGGAGAAAACAGAATTTATGCTTACCTGATAAATTACTTTCTCCAACGGTGTGTCCGGTCCACGGCCCGCCCTGGTTTTTTAATCAGGTTTGATGAATTAATTTCTCTAACTACAGTCACTACGGCACCCTATAGTTTCTCCTGTTTTTTCCTCCTGTCCGTCGGTCGAATGACTGGGGTGGGCGGAGCCTAGGAGGGACTATATGGACAGCTTTTGCTGGGACTCTTTGCCATTTCCTGTTGGGGAAGAGATATTCCCACAAGTAAGGATGACGCCGTGGACTGGACACACCGTTGGAGAAAGTAATTTATCAGGTAAGCATAAATTCTGTTTTTTCTTTTACATTTTGCAAAATGTCTCAATCTGATCCTTCCTCAGAAGTATCTGCTGGAACTTTGCTGCCTGACATCGGTTCTACCAAAGCTAAGTGCATTTGTTGTAAGATTGTGGAAATTATTTCTCCGAATGTCATTTGTAATAGTTGTCATGATAAACTTTTACATGCAGATAGTGTGTCCATCAGTAATAGTACATTGCCAGTTGCAGTTCCTTCAACTTCTAATGTACATGATATACCTATGAATTTTAAAGAATTTGTTAATGATTCTATTCAGAAGGCTTTGTCTGCATTTCCACCTTCTAATAAACGTAAAAGTTCTTTTAAAACTTCTCATTCAGTTGATGAAATTTCAATTGACCAAAAACATAATAATTTATCCTCCTCTGATGAGGATCTATCTGATACAGAAGATCCTTCCTCAGACATTGACACTGACAAATCTACTTATTTATTTAAAATAGAGTATATGCGTTCTTTATTAAAAGACGTTTTAATTACTTTGGATATTGAGGTAACCTGTCCTCTTGACGTTCAGTCTAATAAACGTTTAAATGCTGTTTTTAAACCTCCTGTGGTTTCTCCGGGGTTTTTTTTCCTATTCCTGAGGCTATTTCTGATATGATTTCTAAGGAATGGAATAAGCCAGATACTTCTTTTATTCCTTCTTCAAGGTTTAAAAAATTGCATCCTTTACCAGCAAATTCTATAGGGTTTTGGGAAAAAATCCCCAAGGTTGATGGGGCTTTTTCTACTCTTGCTAAACGTATCACTATTCCTATGGAAGATAGTACTTCCTTTAAGGATCCTTTAGATAGGAAGCTTGAATCTTATCTAAGGAAAGCCTCTTTATATTCAGGTCATCTTCTCAGACCTGCAAATTCTTTGGCTGATGTTGCGGCTGCATCAGCTTTCTGGTTGGAGAATTTAGCGCAACATGAATTGGATTCTGATGTATCTAGCATTATTCGCTTACTGCAATATGCTAATCATTTTATTTGTGATGCCATTTTTTATATTATCAAAATTGATGTTAGATCCATGTCTTTAGCTATTTTAGCTAGAAGAACTTTGTGGCTTAAATCCTGGAATGCTGATATGACATCTAAATCTAGATTACTATCTTTCTTTCCAAGGTAATAATTTATTTGGTTCTCAGCTGGATTCTATTATTTCAACTATTACTGGGGGAAAGGGAGTTTTTCTGCCTCAGGATAAAAAAAACCTAAGGGTAAATCTAAGGCTTCAAACCATTTTCGTTCCTTTCGTCAGAATAAGGAACAAAAATCTAATCCTTCCCCCAAGGAATATGTTTCCAATTGGAAGCCTTCCTCAAATTGGAATAAATCCAAGCCATTTAAGAAACCAAAGTCAGCCCCTAAATCCGCATGAAGGTGCGGCCCTCATTCCAGCTCAGCTGGTGGGGGCAGATTAAGGTTTTTCAAGGATTTTTGGATAAATTCTGTCCAAAATCAATGGATTCAGAGCATTGTCTCTCAAGGGTATCGAATAGGATTCAGATTAAGACCTCCTGTGAGAAGATTTTTTTTTCTCACGTATCCCAGCAAATCCAGTAAAAGCTCAGGCTTTCCTGAAGTGTGTTTCAGACCTGGAGTCTTCAGGGGTAATCATGCCAGTTCCTGTTCAGGAACAAGGTCTGGGGTTTTATTCAAATCTATTCATTGTCCCAAGGAAGGAAAATTCCTTCAGGCCAGTTCTGGATCTAAAAATTTTGAATCGTTATGTAAGAGTACCAACTTTCAAGATGGTGACTATAAGGACTATTCTGCCTTTTGTTCAACAAGGACATTATATGTCCACAATAGATTTGCAGGATGCATACCTTCATATTCCGATTCATCCAGAACATTATCAGTTCCTGAGATTCTCTTTTCTAGACAAGCATTACCAATTTGTTGCTCTTCCATTTGGCCTAGCAACAGCTCCAAGAATCTTTTCAAAGGTTCTAGGTGCCCTTCTTTCTATAATCAGAGAACGGGGTATTGCGATGTTTCCTTATTTGGACGATATCTTGGTAGTAGCTCAGTCTTTACGTTCTGCAGAATCTCACACGAATCAACTAGTGTTGTTTCTTCGAAAACATGGTTGGAGGTTCAATTTACCAAAAAGTTCTTTGATTCCTCAGACAAGGGTCACCTTTTTAGGTTTCCAGATAGATTCAGTGTCCATGACTCTGTCTCTAACAGACAAGAGACGCTTGAAATTGGTTGCAGCTTGTCGGCACCTTCAGTCTCAGTCATTCCCTTCAGTTGCTATGTCCATGGAAGTTTTAGGCCTCATGACTGCAGCATCGGACGCAATTCCTTTTGCTCGTTTTCACAGGAGACCTCTCCAGCTTTGTATGCTAAATCAATGGTGCAGGGATTATACAAAGATATCACAATTAATATCCTTAAATCCCAATGTACGACGCTTTCTGACGTGGTGGTTAAATCACCAATGCTCAGTTCAAGGGGCTTCTTTTCTTCGACCAACCTGGACTTTGATAACTACAGATGCAAGTCTTTCGGGTTGGGGAGCTGTTTGGGGATCTCTGACTGCTCAAGGGGTTTGGAAATCTCAAGAGGCGAGATTACCAATCAATATTTTAGAACTCCGTGCAATTTTCAGAGCTCTTCAGTTTATGCCTCTCTTGAAGAGAGAACCCTTCATTTTCTTCCAGACAGACAATATCACAACTGTGGCATATGTCAATCATCAATTTGGGACTCACAGTCCTTAAGCCATGAAAGAAGTATCTCGGATACTTGCTTGGGCGGAATCCAGCTCCTGTCTAATCTCTGCGGTGCATATCCCAGGTGTAGACAATTGGGAAGCGGATTATCTCAGTCGTCAGACTTCACATCCAGGAGAGTGGTCTCTCCATCCAGATGTGTTTTCTCAGATTGTTCAGATGTGGGGTCTTCCATCAATAGATCTCATGGCCTCTCACCTAAACAAGAAACTTCCCAGATACCTGTCCAGGACCAGGGATGTTCAGGCGGAAGCAGTGGATGCGCTAACCATTCCATGGAATTATCATCCTGCTTACATCTTCCCGCCTCTAGTTCTTCTTCCAAGAGTGATTTCCAAAATCATCAGGGAACAGTCGTTTGTGTTGCTGGTGGCTCCAGCATGGCCACACAGGTTTTGGTATGCAGATCTTGTTCAGATGTCCAGTTGCCAACCTTGGCCACTTCCGTTAAGGACAGACCTACTGTCTCAAGGTCCATTTTTCCATCAGGATTTCGAATTATTAATTTTGAAGGTATGGAAATTGAACGCTTAGTACTAAGTCATAGAGGTTTCTTTGACTCAGTGATTAATACTATGTTACAAGCTCGTAAATCTGTTTTCAGGAAGATTTACTATCGAGTTTGGAAGACTTACATTTCATGGTGTTCTTCTTATAAGTTCTCTTGGCATTCTTTTAGAATTCCTAGAATTTTACAGTTTCTTCAGGATGGTTTGGATAAAGGTTTGTCTGCAAGTTCCTTGAAGGGACAAATCTCTGCTCTTTCTGTTTTATTCCACAGAAAGATTGCTTAACTGATATTCACTGTTTTGTACAGGCTTTAGTTCGAATTAAGCCTGTCATTAAATCAATTTCTCCTCCTTGGAGTCTCAATTTGGTTTTGAAGGCTTTACAGGCTCCTCCATTTGAGCCTATGCATTCTTTGGGCATTAAACTACTTTCTTTGAAAGTGTTGTTCCTTTTGGCTATCTCTTCTGCTAGAAGAGTTTCTGAGCTATCTGCTCTTTCTAGTGAATCTCCTTTTCTGATTTTTCATCAGGATAATGCGGTTTTGCAGACTTCTTTTCAATTTTTACCTAAGGTTGTGAATTCTAACAACATTAATAGAGAAATTGTTGTCCCTTCCTTGTGTCCTAATCCAAAGAATTCTTTGGAAAGATCCTTACATTCTTTGGATGTGGTAAGAGCTTTGAAATATTATGTTGAAGCTACGAAAGATTTCAGAAAGACTTCTAGTCTATTTGTTTTATTTTCTGGTCCTAGGAAAGGTCTGAAAGTTTCTGCTATTTCCTTGGCTTCTTGGTTAAAGCTTTTGATTCGTCAAGCTTATTTGGAGTCTGGTAAGATCCCGCCTCAGAGAATTACAGCTCATTCTACTAGGTCAGTCTCCACTTTGTGGGCTTTTAAGAATGAAGCTTCAGTTGATCAGATTTGCAAAGCAGCAACTTGGTCTTCTTTGCATACATTTACTAAATTCTACCTTTTTGATGTATTTGCTTCTTCAGAAGCAGTTTTTGGTAGAAAAGTTCTTCAGGCAGCTGTTTCAGTTTGATTCTTCTGCTGATGTTTTAAGTTTTTCTTATCACTAAAGAATATATTTATACTCTGGGTTGTGGATTATTTTTTCAGTGGAAAATGGCTGTATTTTATTTTTTATCCCTCCCTCTCTAGTGACTCTTGCGTGGAGTTCCACATCTTGGGTATTTGATATCCCATACGTCACTAGTTCATGGACTCTTTCCAATTACATGAAAGAAAACATAATTTATGTAAGAATTTACCTGATAAATTCATTTCTTTCATATTGGCAAGAGTCCATGAGGCCCACCCTTTTTTTGGTGGTTATGATTTTTTTGTATAAAGCACAATTATTTCCAAATTCCTTTGTTGATGCTTTTTACTCCTTTCTTTATCACCCCACTACTTGGCTATTCGTTAAACTGAATTGTGGGTGTGGTGAGGGGTGTATTTATAGGCATTTTGAGGTTTGGGAAACTTTGCCCCTCCTGGTAGGATTGTATATCCCATATGTCACTAGCTCATGGACTCTTGCCAATATGAAAGACATGCATTTATCAGGTAAGTTCTTATATAAATTATGTTTTTATTGCACTGCAAATGTGACATTTCGGGAATCTCACCCCTTCATCAGACAGAGTGTAACAAACAGTGAAATCAAACAAGATATAGCCATTGCTCAGAGAAGAGCTGCCAATAATGCAATGCGACTAATCACAGCTCTGTAAATGCAAATAGTACTCAATGTGAGGCAGTATTTAGTGTTTGTTTAAGCAAGAGAATTACAAAATCAATAGATGTAAAATGTACATAAACATAATTACAGCAAACTGTATAAAACGCTTCCTACAAAGAATTATGATGATGTATACACTATCCAGCCTCTCACTTTTTATTGGGATTACGATATCTACTACTACTAGGATACATCCCTAGTAGGCGTGTTCATGGAGTGGTGATAGGATAGACTGTGTCACATGTATCCAGCACAGTGAATTAAACACCATGTAAACAGTGAGCCCTTTTAGTGTAAACTAATCAAGCATAGGAGCGGTTCTGATTTATCTATCAATCTATGAAGTAGCTCATTGGGGGCAGTGTATTATATATATATATATATATATATATATATATATATATATATATATATATATATATATATATATATATATATTGTACATACATACGTACGTACGTACGTACATACATAATATAAAAAGTCTACACACCCCTGTTAAAATGTGATGTAAAAAAATGAGACAAAGATAAATTATTTCAGAACTTTTTCCACCTTTTAATGTGACCTATAAACTATGCAACTCAATTGAAAAACAAACTGAAATCT
Source organism: Bombina bombina (assembly GCF_027579735.1). NCBI lineage: Eukaryota > Metazoa > Chordata > Amphibia > Anura > Bombinatoridae > Bombina > Bombina bombina. Next base: position 666,808,079 of record NC_069499.1, read on the forward strand.
TTTAGGTGGAGGGAAGTATAAATAAAAAACTAAAATAATATGGTTGCATAAGTGTGCACACCCTTAAACTAATACTTTGTTGAAGCACCTTCTGATTTTATTACAGCACTCTTTTCGGGTATGAGTCTATCGGCATGGCACATTTTGACTTGGCAAGATTTGCCCACTCTTTTTTGCAAAAACATTCCAAATCTGTCAGATTGCGAGGGTATCTCCTGTGCACAGCCCTCTTCAGATCACCCCACAGGTTTTCGATCGGATTTAGGTCTTGGCTCTGGCTGGGCCATTACAAAACTTTAATCTTCTTCTGGTGAAGCCATTCCTTTGTTGATTTGGGTCATTGTCGTAATGAAAGATGAAGTTCCTCTTCATGTTCAGCTTTCCTGCAGAAGCCTGAAGGTTTTGTGCCAATATTGACTGGTATTTGGAACTGTTCATAATTCCCTCTACCTTGACTAAGGCCCCAGTTCCAGCTGACGAAAAACAGCCCCAAAGCATGATGCTGCCACCACCATGCTTCCCTGCGGGTATGGTGTTCTTTTGGTGATGTGCAGTGTTGTTTTTGCGCCAAACATATCTTTTGGAAATATGGCCAAAAAGTTCAACCTTGGTTTTATCAGACCATAACACCTTTTCACACATGCTTTTGGGAGACTTCAGGTGCGTTTTTGCAAAATTTAGCCAGTCTTGGGTGTTTTTCTTGGTAAGAAAAGGCTTCTGTCTTGCCACTCTACCCCATAGCCCAGACATATGAAGAATACGTGAGATTGTTGTCACATGTACCACACAGCCAGTACTTGCCAGATATTCCTGCAGCTCCTTTAATATTGCTGTAGACCTCTTGTCAGCCTCACAGACCAGGTTTCTTCTCATCTTTTAATCAATTTTGGAGGGACGTCCAGTTCATGGTAATGTCACTGTTGCGCCATATTTTCTCCACTTGATGATGACTGTCTTTACTGTGTTCCATGGTATATCTAATGCCTTGGAAATTCTTTTGTACACTTCTCCTGACTGATACCTTTTAACAATGAGATCCCTCTGATACTTTGGGAGATCTCTGCGGACCATGGCTTTTGCTGTAGGATTCAACTAAGAAAATGTCAGGAAAGACCTTTCCTTGTCTCATTTGAACTTTCCTTGTCTCATTTATTTACATCACAGAAACCTGTCATTTTAACAGGGGTGTGTAGGATATATATATATATATATATATATATATATATATATATATATATATATATATATATATATATTGATTTATGCATTCCATCAGTGATCAGTCACCACTAAAATTTATATTGTCTCAATGCAAACTTATTACTCTTCTTTCATTTCAATTCCATTTATTGTTTCATGTGCAAAACACCAGTGTTTGTCAAGGTTAAACAAACTACCCAGAATCCTCATATAGGTTCAGAATCTCACCCACATCAAAGCTGCATTGCCACCTAGTGGACTCCTATTATTGTATTCTGGGCTATATAAGTAAGAGATTATGGGTAGTTTGTTTATCTTTGACAAAGGCCCAAGTTGGGGCTGTAACATTAGTGTTTTGCACATGGAACAATAAATGGTATTGAAATAAAAGAAGAGTTTTATATATATATATATATATATATATATATATATATATATATATATATATATATATATATATATACACGCACACACGTACGTGTGTATATATTTGGGCTGTGCAATTAATTGCAATATGAGGGGTTCTTAACATGTCATGTTAGTCATACCCAATCTTCAGTCCAGCCTTGCAGCAGCACTGATTACTCTTCCAGGGGGGTCACATCAGTCTCACAACACGTAACGCTACTGCCACCATTTTACTTGCCTCCTTGCATACCCTGCTGCTGGTGTACCTCATAGGTGATTGTCCAGGAAAATGTGGCCAATGTGGAAAGAACCTACCTGTAATGTAACCACCAGGCAGCTAATTTCAGTTATTTGTTTTATTTAATGTTTTTTTTGAGACTTCAAAAATTGTTGGTAATTTTGGTGTAACTAAGTGCATATTTTTCCTGTTCATGTCTTTGTCTTTAACCCTTTTGCTTTTAAGCTTTTTTTTACACCCAGTGCTGAGCCAATTTCAATAAGTAAACTATACAAATTATATATTGTTTTTTTTCAGCAGGCCCAGCAGATTCATAATATACCATTATTATATTTACATTTCATGTATTTTATATTACATGTGAGATAGCTAAGGCAAAAACTGTAAAGAAAAAAATTATAATTGACCACTGCTGTTACTGTGATGAATTTACTAAATTCTTATTACTGGTAGCCACATGTAAAATAGCGGCCCATACAGACTTTTGGGGATTATAATATAGAACAGAGAGGCCCCATTGTGCAGAAAATAAATAAAAGCACTTTTTTTTTTTTTTTTTTTTCTTCTCACTACAGTAATCACCTGGCTATACAGACAAATAAACTTTATTTTTTAGAAAATAAATTTAGTAGGGGTTTCTAGACAGAACATATTTTTTTGTTGTTGCTTATTTAATGTCCCATTCCATTGGTAATACCCATGTATTTTTATTTGACTTGGAGGTTTGTAACTGCTAAAGTAGTTGAGATTGAGGGGTTTGGAGAACCTACTCCCATCCAGGTCCCTTGCAGCTACCTAAGCTTGTGGGTTCTGCCCTCTTTGAGACGTCTGCACATGTGTATGTGGAGACGTCACCGGCAGTCCTATGAAGCCTGGGAGTGCCGCCCACTAGGCCACCAATGATCCCCTACTTGTAGTGCGGGGAAGCTTAACTCACTATGCGCTTCGAAGCGGTTACATTTAGCATTTAATGTTGATCAAGTTGCTGAAGAAGCAGAAATGTTTACTTGACGTTTTGAATATTTTTGAATGTAAAATGTATGTTTTAAAAAAATATTTTAACAATTACAACTAAAATTGCAATAACAATATTTCATCAAAAATTTTAAAAATGTTCCCCCTCCATATTGCACAGCCATGTATGTATGTACAGTATGTATGTGTTGTGCTTGTTGCAAGTAGCCATTGGACTGATATATATTTCTACTGTTTTTATAGGTTATGATATGTCTACCTTCATTAGACGTTACAGCAGATACTTAAATGAAAAAGCACTTTCCTACAGACTTGTAGCTGTTGACTTCACCAAAATGAAAAGAGGGTATGAAAATATCTTTAAAATAAAGACTAAGGGGTTGATAACAATCTATCATTGATAATTAACAATTTCTGATGAACTTTCTTTACATTTTCACACAATTGCAATGAGCTATTTTCATTGTTTATTGGCAGCTTTTTAATTCGCATTATGGTAAAAAAATTGTCTTATATGTAACATGCCAGTCCTGTTTTTCTGATCACAAGCCATATTCCTGATACTTAACCCCTTGAGCCATTTGGATATAGGTACTACGTCACGGAGTACTTTGCCCAGCGTACCCTGTTGATGTAGTACCTTTGTCCAACCTTCTGACTCATGCTGTCCTCCCGCAGCCAGCTTTGACAGCGAATACTGCAGCCAGAGGTATTTATATGTTAAGGAAGAACTGATCATTCTTCCTTTACGATATGAAGGCAGATCGCTGATACAGTCAGTGACACTCTGTGTCCCTGTCTGTATCAGCTTGCGGTGATGCTGTGGGAGGGAAGGAAGGAGGAAGACGTATGGGTGGCGCATCACAGGAGGGGGTAGGTAGAGGTGGAAGGTGTGGAGGGATCCCTACATTACAGAAAAAAATGTTTGGTGATGGAGGGTGAGAGATGGGCCGCTACACTAAAGAAATGTTTGGGGGGGAGTATTGGGGCATCTTTCCACTCCATAATTTTTTTTCATACAGGTGGTGTGAGGGTTCACGATCCATTACTCCTGGGAATTACTTTTCATGGCCACTAGGAGGAGGCAAATATTCCCATACCCCAAGAGATCTATAAAACTCCTCCCACCTTTATTAGAAACTAGTCTTGTCTTTTCCTCCACAGGAGGAAGGTTAAGAATGAAGGTGCTTCTGATGTTCTTCTTTTAGGGGTTCTCATTTCCCCTCAGAGAGCTGCTGTTTGATGGAGGGATTTATTTGTAGTATGGGGTAGCGGCACAATAACTACCCTATGGGAGTTAGTCACAAGCCTTCTGCAGGTGTAATGGAGACCTGTTCTTAGCTTCCTCCTGTTGGGTCATTGGTAAACTCCTATTCCATATCCTCTTCTGTTATTTTTCAGCACTGGTTTGGCTTTCTACTGGATCCTGGTTGGAAGATGTCCAGTAGTTGGGTACCTATGGGTAACTACATATTTGTATTTAGGGCCTCTCGTTTAGCCTGTTGGGCTATATAGTTTGTACATTGTAGCCTGGGGACAGTATTTAATATGTATATTTCTTTTATAAAGATATGACGAGTCCACGGATTTCATGCTTACTTGTGGGATATTAACCTCCTGCTAACAGGAAGTGGCAAAGAGCACCACAGCAGAGCTGTATATATAGCCCCTTCCCTTCCCCTCCACCCTCAGTCATTCTCTTTGCCTGTGTTATACTAGGAAGACATGGTAAAGTGAGGTGTTAGTTTTAGTTTCTTCAATCAAGAAGTTTTTTATTTTATATGGTACCGGTGCGTACTATTTTCCTCAGGGGGATATGGAAGAAGATTTCTGCCCTGAGGTTTGATTATCTTAGCATTTGTAACTAAGATCCACGCTGGTTCCCACAAGACTTCTGAAGGTAACCATGACACATTTTCAGTGTGGAGACCGGTTTCATGCTACAAGCTGCATTAAGGTATGTGCAGCCTTTTTTCTGAGGAGACTTGTTGTATCAGAACTGGCTGGCATTATTTCCCTGTATGGGAATGGGATAAGCAGTAAAACTTATTTTAATAAGAGGGGTGTTACTGGAGTCCCTATTTTATATTTATCATTAGTTGATATTTGGGCATTATGTGACATGGGAGACAATATAAAAAAACAATGTTTTATGTTTTTTATTTTTGGCACTTAAAACTTATTGGTTTTATGCTTGAGGGTTATATTGTGTGTGTATTTTTACTTTAGTGCAAAACTGCATTTCCATGTGGTGTTGTTTGGGCCTACTCTGACTTTTGACCTTAAGGGGCGGAGCCTATTTTGGCGCAATTTCTTCAGGCTTAGCAGCAGCAAACAGTAACTCGGTGGCTCCTGGACTGTGTAGCTGTTCTGAAGGGTTGGAAACTTGATTCGAAGTACCCTGGGGGCAGGTAGGCGCCACAGCAGAGCTGTGGCGAGGTGCAGAGTGTATTTTTATCTATCTTTTGACTACATGTTGATAGAAGTACTTCTAAAGCCTTATTTCTGCCCTTGCTTCTGGGTGCAGTAATTTTTAGATTAACCAACGATATTAAGTTAAATTTTTGAATAATTTAACGTTTTTTGTGCATTTTGGAAAAATTGTTCACTTTTTCTTTTCTTAAAGGCTCAGTACACGTTTTTTCTAATGTTTATTTTATGCTATAAATAAGTGTTTAAACGACTTTTGTGGTATTACTAGTCTGTTCAACATGTCTGACATTGAGGTTTCTCATTGTTCTATGTGTTTAGAAGCTATTGTGCAACCTCCTCTAACATTGTGTAACTTTTGTTCTGAAAGCGCTTTACAATGTAAAAAGCAGATTTTAAATAAAGTAAGTGTGCCTAGGGATGATTCTCAGTCTGAAGAGAATCAGGATATGCCATCCAATTCTCCCCAAGTGTCACAACCTTTTATGCCCACACAAGCGACGCCTAGTACTTCTAGTGCGTCTAATTCCTTTACTCTGCAGGAGATGGCTGCAGTTATGTCAACTACCCTTACAGAGGTATTGTCTAAATTACCAGTGTTGCAGGGTAAACGCAGTAGGTCAAGTATTAATGTAAATACTGAATCCTCTGATGCTTTATTAGCTATTTCCGATGTTCCCTCACAGTGCTCTGAGTTGGGGATCAGGGAATTACTGCCTGAGGGTGAAATTTCTGATTCAGGGAATGTTTTGCCTCAGACAGATTCAGATGCTATGTCATTTAAATTTAAGCTTGAACACCTCCCCCTGTTGCTTAGGGAGGTTTTAGCGACTCTGGATGATTGTGATCCTATTGTGATTCCTCCAGAGAAATTGTGTAAAATGGATAAATATTTGGAAGTTCCTACTTACACTGATGTTTTTCCGGTTCCTAAGAGAATTTTGGAAATTATTAGTAGGGAATGGGATAGACTAGGTATACCGTTTTCTCCCTCTCCTAATTATGAGAAAATGTTTCCTATATCAGATACCATTCGGGACTCATGGCAAACGGTCCCTAAGGTAGAGGGAGCTATATCTTCCCTAGCTAAGCGTACTACTATACCCATTGAGGATAGTTGTGCTTCCAAGGATCCTATGGATAAGAAATTAGAGGGTCTACTAAAGAAATTATTTGTTAATCAGGGATTTCTTTTACAACCCACGGCTTGCATTGTTCCAGTAACTACTGCAGCAGCTTTTTGGTTTGAGGCTCTAGAAGAGTCTCTTAAGGTTGAGACTCCATTAGATGAAATTCTAGATAGAATTAAGGCTCCTAAGCTAGCTAATTCTTTTATTACTGATGCCGCTTTTCAAATTGCTAAATTAGCAGCTAAAAATGCAGGATTTGCTATTTTAGCACGTAGAGCATTGTGGCTCAAATCTTGGTCTGCTGATGTGTCATCAAAACATAAGCTTTTAGCTAATCCCTTTAAAGGTAAGACCTTTTTTGGGCCAGAATTGAAGGAGATCATTTTTGATATTACAGGAGGTAAGGGCCATGCCCTACCTCCAGGATAGGTCGGTTAAAATGAGGGGTAAACAGAATAATTTTAGTTTCTTTCGGAACTTTAAACTTCTTCTTCCACAAGCAGCATGAAGGGGTGGCCCCCGATCCGGGACCGGATCTAGTAGGGGGCAGACTTTCTTTCTTTGCTCAGGCTTGGGCAAGAGATGTTCAGGGTTCCTGGGCACTAGAAAGTGAGGGGTGAGCTGGAAGGGGAAGGGGGGAGAGAAAAATCCTTATTTTTTTTTTTTTTTTTGGTGTGTGTTTGTTTATGGGTATTAGATATATAATAAACTGTAATAAGATGGAATGTATGTTCTGAATAGAAATTTTCTATGAATCTTTTTCTGGGAGTGGTTCCCCTGTAATAGAGGACCTGTGTGTTCCTCAATTTTGTTGCAATATGATAAATAAAGATTTAAAAAAAAAAAAAAAAGAAAGAAATAATGACCCACTTCAAGGATTTTCTTCCAAGAGGGAGATTTCATCTTTCAAAATTATCTGCAAACCAGATAGAGAGGCGTTCTTACGCTGTGTAAAAGACCTTTTTACTATGGGAGTAATCTGTCGTGTTCCAAAATTGGAACAGGGACAGGGGTTTTACTCAAACCTATTTGTGGTCCCCAGAAAAGAGGGAACGTTCAGATCCATTTTGGACCTCAAGTGTCTAAACAAATTTCTAAGAGTTCCATCATTCAAGATGGAGACAATTCGAACGATTTTGCCAATGATCCAGGTGGGTCAATATATGACTACCGTGGATTTGAAGGATGCTTACCTTCATATTCCAATCCACAAAGATCATCATCAGTTTCTAAGGTTTGCCTTCTTGGAAAAACATTATCAGTTTGTGGCTCTTCCTTTCTGGTTGGCCACAGCACCCAGAATCTTCACAAAGGTTCTAGGGTCTTTTTGGCGGTTCTCAGACCGCAAGGGATAGCGGTGGCGCCTTATCTGGATGATATTCTGATTCAGGCGTCAACATATCATCTGACAAAATCTCACACGGACACAGTGTTGCCTTTTCTGAGAACTCACGGCTGGAAGGTGAACATAGAGAAGAGTTCACTTGTTCCACAGACAAGGGTTCCTTTCTTGGGAACTCTGATAGACTCGGTAGCCATGAAAGTATTTCTGACGGAGGTTAGAAAATCAAAGATTTTGAATGCTTGCCGAGCACTTCTGTCCATTCCTTGGCCATCAGTGGCACAGTGTATGGAGGTAATCGGATTAATGGTAGCGGCAATGGACATCGTTCCGTTTGCTCGCTTTCATCTCAGACCACTGCAACTGTGCATGCTCGGTCAGTGGAATGGGGATTATGCGGATTTATCTTCAAAGATAATTCTAGATCAAGAATCAGAAACTCTCTTCTTTGGTGGTTGTCGCCAGATCATCTGTCCCAGGGGACTTGTTTCCGCAGACCCTCGTGGGTGATAGTGACAACAGATGCCAGCCTTCTGGGCTGGGGTGCAGTTTGGAACTCCCTGAAGGCTCAGGGTGTTTGGACTCAGGTGGAGTCTCTACTTTCAGTCAATATTCTGGAACTGAGAGCAATATTCAATGCGCTTCAGGCGTGGCCTCAGTTGGCTTCGGCCAAATTCATCAGATTCCAGTCGGACAACATAACGACTGTGGCATATGTCAATCATCAGGGGGGAACAAGGAGTTCCTTAGCGATGATTGAAGTATCCAAGATAATCAGTTTGGCAAATGCCCACTCTTGTCATCTGTCTGCAATCTACATCCCAGGGGTAGAGAACTGGGAAGCAGATTTTCTAAGTCGACAGACTTTTCATCCGGGGGAGTGGAAACTTCACCTGGAGGTATTTGCCTCATTGATTCTCAGATGGGGCAGACCGGAATTGGATTTGATGGCATCTTGTCAGAATGCCAAGCTTCCAAGATACGGATCCCGGTCAAGGGATCCTCAGGCCGAACTGATAGATGCCTTTGCAGTACCTCGGTTGTTCAGCCTAGCTTATGTGTTTCCGCCGTTTCCTCTCCTCCCACGCGTGATTGCTCGAATCAAACAGGAGAGAGCTTCAGTGATCCTGATAGTGCCTGCGTGGCAACACAGGACTTGGTATGCGGATCTAGTGGACATGTCCTCTCTGCCACCGTGGAAACTTTCTCATTCAAGGTCCTTTCCAACATCCAAATATAATTTCCCTGCAACTGACTGCGTGGAGATTGAACGCTTGATTTTATCGAAGCGAGGATTCTCTGATTCAGTTATCAATACTTTGATACAGGCTAGAAAGCCTGTCACTAGAAAGATCTATCATAAGATATGGCGTAAATATCTTTATTGGTGTGAATCCAAGGGTTACTCATGGAGTAAAGTTAGGATTCCTAGGATTTTGTCTTTTCTCCAAGAAGGATTGGATAAAGGGTTATCAGCAAGTTCCTTAAAGGGACAAATTTCAGCTTTGTCAATTCTTTTTCACAAACGTTTGGCAAATGTATCAGATGTTCAGTCTTTTTGTCAGGCTCTATCTAGAATTAAGCCTGTATTTAGACCTATTACTCCTCCCTGGAGTTTGAATTTAGTTCTTCGAGTTCTGCAAGGGGTTCCTTTTGAACCTATGCATTCCATAGATATTAAACTATTATCTTGGAAAGTTCTGTTTTTGGTTGCTATTTCTTCTGCTTGAAGAGTTTCTGAGCTTTCAGCATTTTACAGTGTGATTCGCCTTATCTCATATTTCATTCTGATAAGGTGGTTTTACGTACCAAACCTGGGTTCCTTCCTAAGGTTGTTTCGAATAAGAATATTAATCAGGAAATTGTTGTTCCTTCCTTGTGTCCTAATCCTTCTAAGAAGGAGAGTCTGTTACATAACTTGGACGTGGTCCATGCCTTAAAGTTTTACTTACAGGCAACTAAGGATTTCTGTCAATCATCTTCATTATTCATTGTTTATTCTGGAAAGCTACGGCTACCTCTTTTTCTTTTTGGCTGAGAAGTATCATCCGTCTGGCATATGAGACTGCTGGACAGCAGCCTCCTGAAAGAATTATGGCTCGTTCTACTAGGGCTGTGGCTTCTACATGGGCTTTTAAAAATGATGCATCTGTGGAACAGATTTGTAAAGCTGCGACTTGGTCGTCCCTTCACACTTTTTTCAAATTTTCCAAATTTGATACTTTTGCTTCTTCTGAGGCTATCTTTGGGAGAAAGGTTCTTCAAGCAGTGGTGCCTTCCGTTTAGGTTCCTGTCTTGTCCCTCCCTTTCATCCGTGTCCTATTGCTTTGGTATTGGTTTCCCACAAGTAAGGATGAAATCCGTGGACTCGTCATATCTTTGTAAAAGAAAACTAAATTTATGATTACCTGATAAATTACTTTCTTTTACGATATGACGAGTCCACGGCCCTCCCTGTTATTTTAAGACAGGTTTATTTTATTTTTTGAAAACTTCAGTCACCTCTGCACCTTTTTAGCCTTTCCTTTTCTCTTCCTATAACCTTCGGCCGAATGACTGAGGGTGGAGGGGAATGGGAGGGGCTATATATACAGCTCTGCTGTGGTGCTCTTTGCCACTTCCTGTTAGCAGGAGGTTAAAGGGCCACTGTAAGTAAATATTTTCTATGACTGTTACTAACTAACTACCCCAAATACTCTTTATCAATAGCATTTCATTAACATATCTCTACCGTATATCAGAAATCTTGTCTGCAAATTTAATTGTTTTCCAAACCCACTCCGTGGGTATCCTTTGCTCTGTACCAATCCGTTTACAATACCTAGGTTTCAAAATGGCGCTTTAAACACAAAGTTATTGGTTTAAGTATTTTGAACACTCAGTGCTGAAAATAGTGGGCAGGATAACGTGACATCATCGGCGAATAAAAGATATAACTTTTAGAACGTTATGAAACTTTGTTTTGGAGAAAATATAGGTCAGTAGGTTTTAATTAATGTTTATTAACTTTAATATGTTAGTTGTTTAGCTTAAAAATTATAACAGAAAGTAATCCTTTAATATCGCACAAGTAAGGATGAAATCCGTGGACTCGTCATATCGTAAAAGAAAGTAATTTATCAGGTAAGCATAAATTTAGTTTTTTTTTTGCATGGCTCCTTTTAATTTATAAGGCTCTATTCCCCTTTTAATTTTTTTTGTGTGTTAGTGTGCTTCGGCTCAGTGAGTTTGCGCACATACGCTCGTCTGTGTTTTGCCGGATTTGCACACGTTGGCTTTTCAAGCTAGCACACATTTAAAAAAAAAAAAAAAAAAAAAGAAAAAAAAGTTTTTTTAACCCCTTAAGGACCGGACTGTTTTGGCTATGTTGTACGTTAAGGACCAGGGCTGTTTTAACACTTTTGTGGTGTTTGTGTTTAGCTGTAATTTTCCTCTCTCTCATTTACTGTTCCCATACAAATTACATATTGTTTTTTTTCAGGACAAGAAATATCATTATTTGTATCATGTCATAATTTACTTTAAAAAAACAAAAACATGCTTTCTCTTGTTAAGTGTATCCAGTCCACGGATCATCCATTACTTGTGGGATATATTCCCTTCCCAACAGGAAGTTGCAAGAGGATCACCCACAGCAGAGCTGCTATATAGCTCCTCCCCTCACATGTCATATCCAGTCATTCTCTTGCAACCCTCAACATAGATGGAGTTCGTGAGAGGAGTGTGGTGTTTTATACTTAATTAATTCTTCAATCAAAAGTTTGTTATTTTTAAATGGCACCGGAGTGTGCTGTTTTTTCTCAGGCAGTATTTGGAAGAAGAATCTGCCTGCGTTTTCTATGATCTTAGCAGAAGTAACTAAGATCCACTGGCTGTTCTCGCACATTCTGAGGCGTGGGGTAACTTCAGAAAGGGAATGGCGTGCGGGGTCTCCTGCAACTAAGGTATGTGCAGTAAAATATTTTTCTAAGGAATGGAATTGACTAAGAAAATACTGCTGATACCGAAGTAATGTAAGTAAAGCCTTAAATGCAGTAAAAGTGACTGGTATCAGGCTTATTAATGTATGTGCAGTAAAATAATTTTCTATGGAATGGAATTTGACTAAGAAAATGCTGCTAATTCTGAGGTAATGTAGTAAAGCCTTAAATGCAGTAGAAGCGACTGGTATCAGGCTTATCAATAAGAGATACATACTCTTTAAAAAAGGATGTTTAAAACGTTTGCTGGCATGTTTAATCGTTTTTTGAGGTACATTGGTGATAAAACTTATTGGGGCATAATTTTTTCCACATGGCTGACTTATTTTCTGCATAGAAACAGTTAACTGAGGCTTCCCACTGTTGTAATAAGGAGTGGGAGGGGCCTATTTTAGCGCTTTTTTGCGCAGTAAAAATTCAGACAGTCTTCCTGCTTCTTCCTGCATGATCCAGGACGTCTCTAGAGAGCTCAAGGGACTTCAAAAGTCATTTTGAGGGAGGTAATCAGTCACAGCAGACCTGTGACAGTTTGTTTGACTGTGTTAAAAACATTTTTTTTTTTTTCTCTATTGATTATCCGTTTTGGGTATTAAGGGGTTAATCATCCATTTGCAAGTGGGTGCAATGCTCTGCTAGCTTAATACATTTACTGTGAAAATTTGGTTGCTATAACTGATTTGGTTCATTGTTATTTCAACTTGAGACAGGTTTTGTGCTTCTTAAAGGCGCAGTAGCGTTTTTTATATTGCTTGTAAACTTATTTTAAAGTGTTTTTCCAAGCTTGCTAGTCTCATTGCTAGTCTGTTTAAACATGTCTGACACAGATGAATCTGTTTGTTCATTATGTTTGAAGGCCAGTGTGGAGCCCCATAGAAATATGTGTACTAAATGTATTGATTTCACTTTAAATAATAAAGGTCAGTCTTTATCTGTAAAAGAATTATCGCCAGACAACGAGGGGGAAGTTATGCCGACTAACTCTCCTCACGTGTCAGTACCTTCGCCTCCCGCTCAGGAGGCGCGTGCTAATATGGCGCCAAGTACATCAGAGACGCCCATAGCAATCACTTTACAGGACATGGCTACAATCATGAATAATACTCTGACAGAAGTATTATCTAGGTTGCCAGAATTAAGAGGCAAGCGCTATAGCTCTGGGATTAGGACAGAGCGCGCTGGTGCTGTGAGAGTCATGTCTGATACTGCGTCACAGTTTGCAGAACATGAGGACGGAGAGCTTCATTCTGTGGGTGACGGATCTGATCCAGGGAAACCGGATTCAGAGATCTCTAATTTTAAATTTAAGCTTGAGAACCTCCGTGTATTGCTAGGAGAGGTTTTAGCTGCTCTAAATGACTGTAACACAGTTGCAATTCCAGAGAAATTGTGTAGGCTGGATAGATACTATGCGGTGCCGGTGTGTACTGACGTTTTTCCTATACCTAAAAGGCTTACAGAAATTATTAGCAAGGAGTGGGATAGACCCGGTGTGCCCTTTTCCCCACCTCCTATATTTAGGAAAATGTTTCCAATAGACGCCACTACTCGGGACTTATGGCAGACGGTCCCTAAGGTGGAGGGAGCAGTTTCTACTTTAGCTAAGCGTACCACTATCCCGGTGGAGGATAGTTGTGCTTTTTCGGATCCAATGGATAAAAAATTAGAAGGTTACCTTAAGAAAATGTTTGTTCAACAAGGTTTTATCTTGCAGCCCCTTGCATGCATTGCGCCTGTCACTGCTGCTGCGGCATTCTGGTTTGAGTCTCTGGAAGAGGCCATTCACACAGCTCCATTGGATGAAATTATGGACAAGCTTAAAGCACTTAAGCTAGCTAATGCATTTGTTTCTGATGCCATTGTACATTTAACTAAACTAACGGCTAAGAACTCCGGATTCGCCACCCAGGCGAGGAGAGCGCTATGGCTTAAATCCTGGTCAGCTGACGTGACTTCTAAATCTAAATTACTTAATATTCCTTTCAAGGGGCAGACCTTATTCGGGCCCGGCTTGAAGGAAATTATTGCTGACATTACTGGAGGCAAGGGTCATACCCTTCCTCAGGACAGGGCCAAATCAAAGGCCAAACAGTCTAATTTTCGTGCCTTTCGAAATTTCAAGGCAGGAGCAGCATCAACTTCCTCCGCTCCAAAACAGGAAGGAACTGTTGCTCGTTACAGACAGGCCTGGAAAACTAACCAGTCCTGGAACAAGGGCAAGCAGGCCAGAAAACCTACTACTGCCCCTAAGACAGCATGAAGGAACGGCCCCCTATCCGGAAACGGATCTAGTGGGGGGCAGACTTTCTCTCTTCGCCCAGGCGTGGGCAAGAGATGTCCAGGATCCCTGGGCGTTGGAGATCATATCTCAGGGATATCTTCTGGACTTCAAGGCTTCTCCTCCTCGAGGGAGATTCCATCTATCAAGGTTATCAGAAAACCAGTTAAAGAAAGAGGCATTCCTACGCTGTGTACAAGACCTCCTAGTAATGGGGGTGATCCACCCGGTTCCGCGGACGGAACAAGGGCAGGGATTTTACTCAAATCTGTTTGTGGTTCCCAAGAAAGAGGGAACCTTCAGACCAATCTTGGACCTAAAGATCTTAAACAAATTCCTAAGAGTTCCATCATTCAAAATGGAAACTATTCGAACCATCCTACCCATGATCCAAGAGGGTCAGTACATGACCACAGTGGACTTAAAGGATGCCTACCTTCACATACCGATTCACAAAGATCATTATCGGTACCTAAGATTTGCCTTTCTAGACAGGCATTGCCAGTTTGTAGCTCTTCCCTTCGGGTTAGCTACGGCCCAGAGAATCTTTACAAAGGTTCTGGGCTCACTTCTGGCGGTTCTAAGACCGCGAGGCATAGCGGTGGCTCCGTATCTAGACGACATCCTGATACAGGCGTCAAGCTTTCAAATTGCCAAGTCTCATACAGAGATAGTTCTGGCATTTCTGAGGTCGCATGGGTGGAAAGTGAACGTGGAAAAGAGTTCTCTATCACCACTCACAAGAGTCTCCTTCCTAGCGACTCTTATAGATTCTGTAGAGATGAAAATTTACCTGACGGAGTCCAGGTTATCAAAACTTCTAAATGCTTGCCGTGTCCTTCATTCCATTCCCCGCCCATCAGTGGCTCAGTGCATGGAAGTAATCGGCTTAATGGTAGCGGCAATGGACATAGTGCCATTTGCGTGCCTGCATCTCAGACCGCTGCAATTATGCATGCTAAGTCAGTGGAATGGGGATTACTCAGATTTGTCCCCTCTACTAAATCTGGATCGAGAGACCAGAGATTCTCTTCTCTGGTGGCTTTCTCGGGTCCATCTGTCCAAGGGCATGACCTTTCGCAGGCCAGATTGGACGATTGTAACAACAGATGCCAGCCTTCTAGGTTGGGGCGCAGTCTGGAACTCCCTGAAGGCTCAGGGATCGTGGACTCAGGAGGAGAAACTCCTCCCAATAAATATTCTGGAGTTAAGAGCAATATTCAATGCTCTTCTAGCTTGGCCTCAGTTAGCAACACTGAGGTTCATCAGATTTCAGTCGGACAACATCACGACTGTGGCTTACATCAACCATCAAGGGGGAACCAGGAGTTCCCTAGCGATGTTAGAAGTCTCAAAGATAATTCGCTGGGCAGAGTCTCACTCTTGCCACCTGTCAGCAATCCACATCCCAGGCGTGGAGAACTGGGAGGCGGACTTTCTAAGTCGCCAGACTTTTCATCCGGGGGAGTGGGAACTTCATCCGGAGGTGTTCGCTCAACTGATTCATCATTGGGGCAAACCAGAACTGGATCTCATGGCGTCTCGCCAGAACGCCAAGCTTCCTCTTTACGGATCCAGGTCCAGAGACCCGGGAGCGGCACTGATAGATGCCCTAGCAGCCCCTTGGGTTTTCAACATGGCTTATGTGTTTCCACCGTTTCCGCTGCTACCTCGTCTGATTGCCAAGATCAAACAGGAGAGAGCATCGGTGATTCTGATAGCGCCTGCGTGGCCACGCAGGACCTGGTATGCAGACCTAGTGGACATGTCGTCCTGTCCACCATGGTCTCTGCCCCTGAGGCAGGACCTTCTAATACAAGGTCCTTTCAACCATCCAAATCTAATTTCTCTGAAGCTGACTGCATGGAGATTGAACGCTTGATCCTATCAAAGCGTGGCTTCTCAGAGTCAGTTATTGATACCTTAATACAGGCACGGAAGCCTGTTACCAGAAAAATCTATCATAAGATATGGCGTAAATACTTATATTGGTGCGAATCCAAGAGTTACTCATGGAGTAAGGTTAGGATTCCTAGGATATTGTCCTTTCTACAAGAGGGTTTGGAAAAGGGCTTATCTGCTAGTTCGTTAAAGGGACAGATTTCTGCTCTGTCTATTCTTTTGCACAAGCGTCTGGCAGAAGTACCAGACGTCCAGGCTTTTTGTCAGGCTTTGGCCAGGATTAAGCCTGTGTTTAAAACTGTTGCTCCTCCGTGGAGCTTAAACTTGGTTCTTAAAGTTCTTCAAGGAGTTCCGTTTGAACCCCTTTTATCTTGGAAAGTTCTGTTTTTGATGGCTATTTCCTCGGCTCGAAGAGTCTCTGAGTTATCTGCCTTACATTGTGATTCTCCTTATCTGATTTTCCATTCAGACAAGGTAGTTCTGCATACTAAACCTGGGTTTTTACCTAAGGTAGTTTCTAACAGGAATATCAATCAAGAGATTGTTGTCCCATCATTGTGCCCTAATCCTTCTTCAAAGAAGGAACGTCTTTTGCATAATCTGGACGTAGTCCGTGCCCTGAAGTTCTATTTACAGGCAACTAAAGATTTTCGTCAAACTTCTTCCCTGTTTGTCGTTTACTCTGGACAGAGGAGAGGTCAAAAAGCTTCGGCAACCTCTCTCTCCTTTTGGCTTCGTAGCATAATACGCTTAGCCTATGAGACTGCTGGACAGCAGCCCCCTGAAAGAATTACAGCTCATTCTACTAGAGCTGTGGCTTCCACCTGGGCCTTTAAGAATGAGGCCTCTGTTGAACAGATTTGCAAGGCTGCAACTTGGTCTTCGCTTCACACCTTTTAAAAATTTTACAAATTTGACACTTTTGCTTCTTCGGAGGCTGTTTTTGGGAGAAAGGTTCTACAGGCAGTGGTTCCTTCCGTTTAAGTTCCTGCCTTGTCCCTCCCATCATCCGTGTACTTTAGCTTTGGTATTCCACAAGTAATGGATGATCCGTGGACTGGATACACTTAACAAGAGAAAACATAATTTATGCTTACCTGATAAATTTATTTCTCTTGTAGTGTATCCAGTCCACGGCCCGCCCTGTCTTTTTAAGGCAGATCTAAATTTTAATTAAAACTCCAGTCACCACTGCACCCTTTGGTTTCTCCTTTCTTGTTTTGTTTCTGTCGAATGACTGGATATGACATGTGAGGGGAGGAGCTATATAGCAGCTCTGCTGTGGGTGATCCTCTTGCAACTTCCTGTTGGGAAGGGAATATATCCCACAAGTAATGGATGATCCGTGGACTGGATACACTACAAGAGAAATAAATTTATCAGGTAAGCATAAATTATGTTTTTTTTAAAAAAAATCACCATATTTTTTTTTTTTTTAAACAATCTATTAATCTATTATTCATCTACAAAAGCTAATGAAAAAACTGCTAACTAGATTCAAAATTTTGTCCTGAGTTTAAAAACACCCAGTGTTTACGTGCTTTTTTTCTTTTTTTTTTGCAAGTTATAGGGCTATAAGTACAAGTAGGGCATTGCTGTTTCAAAATATATATTTTTAAAATTTATCATTAGTGACATTGTAACACTGTTATCTGTTATAGATCTCTGAATCACACCCCACATGTGCATATTTCTCCAACATTGGTGTGTCCGGTCCACGGCGTCATCCTTACTTGTGGGATATTCTCTTCCCCAACAGGAAATGGCAAAGAGTCCCAGCAAAGCTGGTCACATGATCCCTCCTAGGCTCCGCCCACCCCAGTCATTCTCTTTGCCGTTGCACAGGCAACATCTCCACGGAGATGGTTAAGAGTTTTTTGGTGTTTAAATGTAGTTTTTATTCTTCTATCAAGTGTTTGTTATTTTAACCCCTTAATGACCACAATGTACCCTGTATGTCACTGGTCGTTAAGGGTTTTTTCAGGACATAATAGCATAAGTCTAGCAAGAACACGCTATTAATGCATTCCCTCCAGCATGCTTTGTGGAATAGAGCAGTCTTAACGCTGGTGGCAAGACCGCGCTATAAAACAATCAAGTCCCAAAAAAAGGCCAATGACATACAGGGTACGTCGCTGGTCCTTAAGGGGTTAAAATAGTGCTGGTATGTACTATTTACTCTGAAACAGAAAAGGATGAAGATTTCTGTTTGTAAGAGGAAGATGATTTTTGCAGACAGTAACTAAAATCGATTGCTGTTTCCACACAGGACTGTTGAGATGAAGTAACTTCAGTTGGGGGAAACAGTTAGCAGACCTTTCTGCTTAAGGTATGACTAGCCATATTTCTAACAAGACCATGTAATGCTGGAAGGCTGTCATTTCCCCTCATGGGGACCGGTAAGCCATTTTCTTAGTCAAATATAAAAGAATAAAGGGCTTAAAAAAGGGCTTAAAAACTGGTAGACATTTTTATGGGCTAAAACGATTGCTTTATTGGGGCATATTATGCAGATTCTAGCTAATAATTGGCATTATAATCTTGGGGAATGTTTAAAAAATGGCAGGCACTGTGTTGGACACCATTTTTAGTCTGGGGGCCTTTCTAGTTATAGACTCAGCCTCATTTTCGCGCCATTACTGCGCAGTTGTTTTTGGAGAGCAAGGCATGCAGATGCATGTGTGAGGATCTAAGAATCACTAAAAAAGCTTCTAGAAGGCGTCATTTGGTATCGTATTCCCCTCTGGGCTTGGTTGGGTCTCAGCAAAGCATATAGCTGGGACTGTATAGGGGTTAAATTTGAAAACGGCTCCGGTTCCGTTAATTTAAGGGTTAAAGCTCTGAAATTTGGTGTGCAATACTTTTAATGCTTTAAAACACTGTGGTGAAATTTTGGTGAATTTTGAACAATTCCTTCATACTTTTTCACATATTCAGTAAAAAAGTGTTTTCAGTTTGAAATTTAAAGTGACAGTAACGGTTTTATTTTAAAACGTTTTTTGTGCTTTGTTTAAGCCTGTTTAACATGTCTGTACCATCAGATAAGCTATGTTCTATATGTATGAAAGCCAATGTGTCTCCCCATTTAAATTTATGTGATAATTGTGCCATAGTGTCCAAACAAAGTAAGGACAGTAATGCCACAGATAATGATATTGCCCAAGATGATTCCTCAAATGAGGGGAGTAAACATGATACTACATCATCCCCTACTGTGTCTACACCAGTTATGCCCACACAGGAGGCCCCTAGTACAGCTAGTGCGCCAATACTTATTACCATGCAACAATTAACGGCTGTAATGGATAACTCCATAGCAAATCTTTTATCCAAAATGCCTACTTATCAGAGAAAGCGCGATTGCTCTGTTTTAAACACTGAAGAGCAAGAGGACGCTGATGATAACTGTTCTGACATACCCTCACACCAATCTCAAGGGGCCATGAGGGAGGTTTTGTCTGATGGAGAAATCTCAGATTCAGGAAAAATTTCTCATCAAGCTGAACCTGATGTTGTGACATTTAAATTTAAATTAGAACATCTCCGCGCACTGCTTAGGGAGGTGTTATCTACTCTGGATGATTGTGACAATTTGGTCATTCCAGAGAAATTATGTAAGATGGACAAGTTCCTAGAGGTTCCGGTGCCCCCCGACGCTTTTCCTATACCCAAGCGGGTGGCGGACATAGTAAATAAAGAGTGGGAAAGGCCCGGCATACCTTTTGTTCCCCCCCCTATATTTAAGAAATTATTTCCTATAGTCGACCCCAGAAAGGACTTATGGCAGACAGTCCCCAAGGTCGAGGGGGCGGTTTCTACTCTAAACAAACGCACTACTATTCCTATCGAAGATAGTTGTGCTTTCAAAGATCCTATGGATAAGAAATTAGAGGGTTTGCTTAAAAAGATTTTTGTACAGCAAGGTTACCTTCTACAACCAATTTCATGCATTGTTCCTGTCACTACGGCAGCGTGTTTCTGGTTCGAGGAACTAGAAAAGTCGCTCAGTAAAGAATCTTCGTATGAGGAGGTTATGGACAGAGTTCAAGCACTTAAATTGGCTAACTCTTTTGTTTTAGATGCCGCTTTGCAATTAGCTAGATTAGCGGCGAAAAATTCAGGGTTTGCTATCGTTGCGCGCAGAGCGCTTTGGCTAAAGTCTTGGTCAGCGGATGTGTCTTCCAAGACAAAATTGCTTAACATTCCTTTCAAAGGTAAAACATTATTTGGACCTGATTTGAAAGAGATTATTTCAGACATCACTGGGGGAAAGGGCCACGCCCTCCCACAGGATAGGTCTTTTAAGGCTAAAAATAAGCCTAATTTTCGTCCCTTTCGCAGAAACGGACCAGCCTCTAATTCTGTATCCTCTAAGCAAGAGGGTAATACTTCACAACCCAAACCAGCCTGGAAACCAATGCAAGGCTGGAACAAGGGTAAGCAGGCCAAGAAGCCTACCACTGCTACCAAAACAGCATGAAGGGATAGCCCCCGATCCGGGACCGGATCTAGTGGGGGGCAGACTTTCTCTCTTTGCTCAGGCTTGGGCCTGAGCAAATTTCTCAGGGTACCATCGTTCAAAATGGAAACTATTCGAACGATCCTACCTACTATCCAGGAAAATCAATTTATGACTACCATGGATTTAAAGGATGCGTACCTACATATTCCTATCCACAAGGAACATCATCAGTTCCTAAGGTTCGCTTTTCTGGACAAGCATTACCAGTTTGTGGCACTTCCATTCGGATTAGCCACTGCTCCAAGGATTTTCACAAAGGTACTAGGGTCCCTTCTAGCGGTTCTAAGACCAAGGGGCATTGCAGTAGTACCTTACTTGGACGACATCCTGATTCAGGCGTCGTCCCTGTCAAAAGCAAAGGCTCATACGGACATTGTCCTAGCCTTTCTCAGATCTCACGGATGGAAGGTGAACAAAGAAAAAAGTTCTCTGTCCCCGTCAACAAGAGTTCCCTTCTTGGGAACAATAATAGATTCCTTAGAAATGAGGATTTTTCTGACAGAGGTCAGAAAATCAAAACTTCTAAGCTCTTGTCAAGTACTTCATTCTGTTCCTTGTCCTTCCATAGCGCAGTGCATGGAAGTAATAGGATTGATGGTTGCAACAATGGACATAGTTCCTTTTGCACGAATTCATCTAAGACCATTACAACTGTGCATGCTCAGACAGTGGAATGGGGATTATACAGACTTGTCTCCGACGATTCAAGTAGATCAAAAGACCAGAGATTCACTCCGTTGGTGGCTGACCCTGGACAATCTGTCACAGGGAATGAGCTTCCGCAGACCAGAGTGGGTCATTGTCACGACCGACGCCAGCCTAGTGGGCTGGGGCGCGGTCTGGGAATCCCTGAAAGCTCAGGGTCTATGGTCTCCCGATAAACATTCTGGAACTGAGAGCGATATTCAATGCTCTCAGAGCTTGGCCTCAACTAGCAAAGGCCAAATTCATAAGGTTTCAGTCAGACAACATGACGACCGTTGCATATATCAATCATCAGGGGGGAACAAGGAGTTCCCTGGCGATGAAAGAAGTGACCAAGATAATTCAATGGGCGGAGGATCACTCCTGCCACTTGTCTGCTATCCACATCCCAGGAGTGGAAAATTGGGAAGCGGATTTTCTGAGTCGTCAGACATTCCATCCGGGGGAGTGGGAACTCCATCCGGAAATCTTTGCCCAAATAACTCAATTATGGGGCATTCCAGACATGGATCTGATGGCGTCTCGTCAAAACTTCAAGGTTCCTTGCTACGGGTCCAGATCCAGGGATCCCAAGGCGACTCTAGTAGATGCACTAGTAGCACCTTGGACCTTCAACCTAGCTTATGTATTCCCACCGTTTCCTCTCATCTCCAGGCTGGTAGCCAGGATCAATCAGGAGAGGGCCTCGGTGATCTTGATAGCTCCTGCGTGGCCACGCAGGACTTGGTATGCAGACCTGGTGAATATGTCATCGGCTCCACCATGGAAGCTACCTTTGAGACAGGACCTTCTTGTTCAGGGTCCATTCGAACATCCGAATCTGGTTTCCCTCCAACTGACGGCTTGGAGATTGAACGCTTGATTTTATCAAAGCGTGGGTTTTCAGATTCTGTAATAGATACTCTGATTCAGGCTAGAAAGCCTGTAACTAGAAAAATTTACCATAAAATTTGGAAAAAATATATCTGTTGGTGTGAATCTAAAGGATTCCCATGGAACAAGATAAGAATTCCTAAGATTCTATCCTTTCTACAAGAAGGTTTGGAGAAAGGATTATCTGCAAGTTCTCTAAAGGGACAGATCTCTGCTTTATCTGTTTTACTTCACAAAAGACTGGCAGCCGTGCCAGATGTTCAAGCATTTGTTCAGGCTCTGGTTAGGATCAAGCCTGTTTACAGACCTTTGACTCCTCCCTGGAGTCTAAATCTAGTTCTTTCAGTTCTTCAAGGGGTTCCGTTTGAACCCTTACATTCCGTAGATATTAAGTTACTATCTTGGAAAGTTTTGTTTTTGGTTGCAATTTCTTCTGCTAGAAGAGTTTCAGATTTATCTGCTCTGCAGTGTTCTCCGCCCTATCTGGTGTTCCATGCAGATAAGGTGGTTTTGCGTACTAAGCCTGGTTTTCTTCCGAAAGTTGTTTCCAACAAAAATATTAACCAGGAGATAGTTGTACCTTCTTTGTGTCCGAATCCAGTTTCAAAGAAGGAACGTTTGTTACACAATTTGGACGTAGTCCGTGCTCTAAAATTCTATTTAGAGGCTACTAAAGATTTCAGACAAACATCTTCCTTGTTTGTTGTTTATTCTGGTAAAAGGAGAGGTCAAAAAGCGACTTCTACCTCTCTTTCCTTTTGGCTTTAAAGCATTATCCGATTGGCTTATGAGACTGCCGGACGGCAGCCTCCTGAAAGAATCACAGCTCACTCCACTAGGGCTGTGGCTTCCACATGGGCCTTCAAGAACGAGGCTTCTGTTGACCAGATATGTAAGGCAGCGACTTGGTCTTCCCTGCACACTTTTGCCAAATTTTACAAATTTGATACTTTTGCTTCTTCGGAGGCTATTTTTGGGAGAAAGGTTTTGCAAGCCGTGGTACCTTCCATTTAGGTGACCTGATTTGCTCCCTCCCTTCATCCGTGTCCTAAAGCTTTGGTATTGGTTCCCACAAGTAAGGATGACGCCGTGGACCGGACACACCAATGTTGGAGAAAACAGAATTTATGCTTACCTGATAAATTACTTTCTCCAACGGTGTGTCCGGTCCACGGCCCGCCCTGGTTTTTTAATCAGGTCTGATGAATTATTTTCTCTAACTACAGTCACCACGGTATCATATGGTTTCTCCTATATATATTTCCTCCTGTCCGTCGGTCGAATGACTGGGGTGGGCGGAGCCTAGGAGGGATCTTGTGACCAGCTTTGCTGGGACTCTTTGCCATTTCCTGTTGGGGAAGAGAATATCCCACAAGTAAGGATGACGCCGTGGACCGGACACACCGTTGGAGAAAGTAATTTATCAGGTAAGCATAAATTCTGTTTTTTTTTTAAAGTAGACAACCCAGGGTTTTCATCTAAGGATATTTTGACACTTTCTATGTAGCCATTTTACCACCAATCTTTGCCAAACTTCGCATAGATTTTTTTTCCACATACATTGGTATAAATTCACAGCTCCTGTTATGTGTTGCTGCCAAAAAACACTAATATGTGTCCAGCAATATCTCCTGAGTACAGTGATACCACCCATGCATAGGTTTGTTGGGTTGTTTGGGGGCTAAAAGGCCACATTTGGCAGCTGCTCATATCCGTTTTCCAGCTTGGAATTTTGACATGTCAACCTGCGCCCATGTCCTATTTGGGACATTTTTGTAGCCGGCCAATGTATTTTACCCCCATCAAACTATATATATTTTTGAAAAGTAGACAACCCAGGGTATTTCAAATGATGGTATTTTTACACTTTTTATGCACTGAATTTACCCCCAGCCTTTGTCAAACTTTTGAGAAGTATTTTTTTTTGTGTTTTTTCACACACATTGTACTTTAGGCATGAATTAACAGATCCTATTATGTGTCACTGTCGAACACCCCCCCCCCCCCCCAAATATGTGTTCAGCAACATCTCCTGAGTACAGTGATACCACCCATGCATAGGTTTGTCGGGTTGTTTGGGGGCTAAAAAGCCACCTTTGGCAGATGCGCATATCAGTTTTCCAACTTACAAATTTGACATGTAGTCAACCTGCGCCCATGTCCTATTTGGGTCATTTTTGAAGCCGGCCAATGTATTTTACCCCCATCAAACTATATATTTTTGAAAGTAGACAACCCAGGGTATTTTAAATGGTGGTATTTTAACATTTTCCATGCACTGATTCTACCACCAGCCTTTGTCAAACTTTTGGGTAGTATTTTTTTTTTTTTCCACACACATTGTACTTTAGGCATGAATTAACTGATCCTGTTATGTGTCACTGCCAAACACCCCAATATGTGTTCAGCAACATCTCCTGAGTACAGTGATACCATCCAAAGGTTTGTTGGTTTGCTTGGGGGACATGATAAAGACTTGTGCATGTCAGTTCTTTCAACTTGATATATAGGTATGGTTGGCCTATCTTTAGTTTGGCATATTTTTGCATCCCCCAGTTAATGTTACCATCATAAAAGTATGTATTTTTATAAAGTAGACATGCCATGGTATTGTATATGGGGTGTTTTAACTTCCTTCCCCCAACCATTGTGCTAATAAAATTTCAGAGAAAGTGCATGATGGTAATGTTTGAATTCTGCTTTTTGATTTTAGCCAGCCAGTTATGTCACTGCCTGAAAAAAACTTTTTAAAGAACAAATGTGCAGGTATCAAATGCACCTTTAGCAGTAATCTATAAACTAACTCCTGCAAAAAGAATCTAACTGGACATTTGGAGGAAGGAAACTGACTAACTCAAATTTGCCGCTTTCAAAAGACACAAAGTAAAAAAATGAGGAACAAGTATTATAAAAAGATATATTCTGTGTGGTAGAGCTTAAAGCAAGTTCCAATACACAGTCCAGGTTTTGAAGGGCAATCGGGACAGAAAAAGGGAGTGTCTGTCCTTTTCCCTATTTTGTAACAGACTCTGCAACGTTTCTGGGGATTGGCTTTTTTTTCAGTTGGCGGTATCTTGAAAATGAAATGTGTAGCCCCAATTCTGGACTCCTCTAGCACTGTTGTTGGAACTTGACCATCTTCATAAATTATTGTTGTAATCACCTTTAGCTGAAATTGGAGAGAGGTTGTTCTTCCTGGATTAATTTTTAAAAAAAGTAAAAATTAATTGTGCGTTGCTACTTGCATAAGATAGATAGCCATCTTTTTATACCAGGCTTTTGTTTTTCTTAAGATCAGATATGGCTGCATCAACTGATCAGCCAAATCAACACCCCCCCCATGTGCCTGTTAAAAGCCCTAATGCAAACAGATTTGGTCTGTACTCTGCCTCGGACAGTGACAACTGACATTGTTTTGTTGTGGATAGTGGTTATCATGTTAACATCCTTCCTGTCCTTAAATTGTATTGCTAACACTTCAGCTTTGCGCAGAGCTTTGCATTCTCCTTTTTTTAATTTGGCCTGCATGAGATGTCTGGGGAAATCTTTGTAATTTCTTCGCACAGTGCTGCAGGCCAGTGTCTGCAAACCATAAAGTGTTTGAAACAAACGGACACTGCTATAGAATTGTCCACGTAAAGGGGGTAACCTTTATTGAACAAGGGGATCAGTAGGTCCCAAAAATTTTCCCACTTGTCCCCAGAAAGTCAGGACAGCCAGGAGGGTCCAGTTGACAATCTTTCCCCTCATGTACGTGAAAGGCAAATGTGTAGCCACTTTCGCTCTCGCAAAGTTTATAGAATTTTACGCCATATCTAGAGCGCTTTGAGGGGATGTACTGTTTGAATCCTAATCTCTCTTTGTATTTTATTAGCGATTCATCAATCGATATATTTTGTTGGGGGGTATAAACTTAAGAAAATCTTTTTTGAAGATGGTCTACCAGTGGGCGTATTTTATAAAGCCTATCATATTGGGGGTGATCTCTGGGATGACAGAGGGTATTGTCATTGAAGTGTAAAAAGAGGAGCAGCAACTCGTATCTTGCTCTAGACATGGTTTGCGAGTACACTGGGTTAGAACAGATAGGGTTGGTGCTCCAGTAAGAACAAATTGATGGCTTCTTTATTATCCCCATGAGCATAGTAAGAGCCCAGAATGTTTTCAGTTCAGGGACATCAGTGGGATCCCAAGCATGTTCCCTGACTACATAGCTACCCGGATTGGTATTAATAAATTGGGTAGCATATAGATTAGTCTGGGAAGCAATCTCCTCCCAGATGGTATCCCCTAAAAATCAATATATTGCATGGGGAGAAGTCATGCGCTTTGACATTAATGCCTGTGTTGGCACTTAAAGGGGGGATGTTGGGCTCAGCTAACTGTGGAGGTACCCACTCCTCCACATTCGGCATTGTATGGGAAGCACAGCTTCTTTTTGCAGCCGGCTCACACCCAGATGTGTCACTAGACGTGTCGGAAAACTGACCTGGGTCAAAATCGGACGCAGTGACAGTGGCATCAGAGTCTGATGCCAAGAAGGCATATGCCTCCTCCAAATTGTACCTGCGCTGCATATTTCACCAACTAACTACCTATCTAACTGACTAAACTAACAAATTACTAACACACTTTTTTTTTTTTTTTACTTTTTACAATCTACCTAACCCTATGCTAAAATGACTAAAACTACCTAATACACAGCTAAAAAGGAATTGTATTGATTTTTTACACTTTTGACACTTTTTTTTCCCACAGGTTCTGGAATGCTTCTGGCAACAAACTATCACTGATCTCTGTCTCTCTCCCTCTCAAAACGCTACAGAGGAGAGAGGGGCAGAGATCACTGTCAAAGTGAGTGTTTGTAACACCCACTTTTACAGCAGCCAATAATGAGCAATCAAGTGTCGCTCAAACATAATAATTGGCTGTTACTATCTGCCTCACATGCCTGGCAGATAGTAACAGTGGTATTTCAGCGGAAGTGATCTCTGATCACTCCTGCTGCTCGTTTTATATCATGACGATTCAGGACCGTCATCCGTCCTCAAGGGGATGTTTCTGATGATGGTCCTGGACCGTCATCGGTCCTCAAGGGGTTAATGGTGCACTTTATTATTTTTAAATCACTCTGTTTACACGTGTGTTCCCTCTCAGATTTCTAGTGCGCTTTGGTCTACCACACGTAAGCACCCTGTGGCCTTGCTGTTTTGCAATTCTTTTTGCTTGGAGGGGGTAAGATTTATTTATTTATTTTTATTTTTTTTCCTTTCCTTGCTCTAGGAGCTCTTTTTTAGGGGAATACATTCTTATGTTTGTGCTTTCTACTTTTGTAGTTTTCAGTTATTATAGATCTTTCTGTATCTGTCGCTGACACCTCTTTAGAAGCTATTTCTTCTGAACACTTTCCTACCAAAGTTAAATGTGTTGCCTCCAGCTCAGCTGTGCAATCCTTGTATTAATGTGGTGTTATGCATTCTAGTCAGACTAATGCTGCTCTTGCTGCTAAAATAGGTTTTCTTTTTAGGCCAGCAGTTAGCGTTGCCTGTGAGGCTGTGACTTCTTTTGTTTGTTTAGAGACTTTCTGAGAAGTTTTCAGATGATTCTGCTAGTGAAGATTTTCTAAACCTTTGAGTCTTCTGCAATCTGCCAATGCTTTTATTTTTGGTAAAGTTATTGACATAATTTAATATTAAACAGACATTGTAGTCAAAATGAAACTTTCATGATTCAGAGAGGGCATGCAATTTTAAATAACTTTCCAATATATTTTATTATTCTTTTTTAAAAGCTACACCTAGCTAGGTTCATATGCTAATTTCTAAGCCCTTGAAGGCTGCCTCTTATCTCAGTGCACTTTAACAGTTTTTCACATTTAGACAGCGCTAGTTCATGTGTACCATATAGTTAATGTTCTCACTCCTGTGGAGTTACTTGGGAGTCGGCACTAATTGGCTAAAATGCAAGTCTGTCAAAGAAGTGAAATAAAGGGGCAGTCTGCAGAGGCTTAGATACAAGGTAATCACAGAGGTATAAAGTATATTAATATAACCATGTTGCTTAAACAAAACTGGGGAATGGGTAATAAAGGGATTATCTATCTTTTTAAACGATAAAAATTCTAAAGTAGACTTTCTTTAATTCTAAGAGTATGTCATTAGCATTTCTTTTTAGAAGGGCTTTGTGGTCAAAGCTCTGGTCAGCTAAAATGTTTTCTAAATCCAGAGTTTTATTCGCAGAACGAAATATGTTGTTTCGTTCTGGGTTAGATTATAATATTTCTACTGTGACAGGAGGTAAGGGAGCTTTTCTTCCTCAAGACAAGAAATCTATGGGTAAATTTTAAAACTCCTTAACGTTTTCCTTCCTTTTCTCAGAAACAAGAATCTTCCTATTCAGGATAGAAGCCTAGTTCAAATTAGTATAGATCAGGGGAGGAACAGGGGGTTGCAGCTGGTGCCACTGCACCAGGTCCCGAGTCTAGGAAGGGGCCACTCAGAGGTGTGAAAATAAAATTTAAGTCTGCTTTTTTTTTTCAGACCCAGACTTTGCCGATTGCAAATATCAATGTCATGTGATGGTGTGCTGCTTTTTAAAATATAAATATAAACAGGCCTGCCCTTCGGGTGGGGTGAGTGGGGTCTCGCACAGAGCGAGAGATGCTGGAGCACATACTCGGGCCGACAGGGTGAGAGAGAGTATTTTGCTGGGAAATAGTGATACTTGATCCGTGACTTAGCCTAGTGAGAAAGGGAAACTGTGCTCAGTGTCAAAGCCTATAACAATGTACGAGTGCTCTGTTATGTGTACAGCACTGCTTCAGTAATGTCATAATACACGGCACAGTTGTATATACAGAAATGGTGTCTGTATATGACATTATGTAGTTCGGAGATATATATATATATATATGTTTAATTTACACTAATAACTACTCCCTCTGCAAGCTTCCTATGTATACAAGGTTGTATACATACTGTGTATAAAGCTATTAATATATAAACTTATATATTAATGGCTTTATACACAGTATGTATACAACCTTGTATACATAGGAAGCTTGCAGAGGGAGTAGTTATTAGTGTAAATGGGCATGACAGTAAAGCAGTAGTGCAGTGGTTTTAGTAGTATTCATTTTCTTGCCGAAATTTTTAGATGGTGCTGGCCATAGCTCGATAACAGTGGGTGTACTGTCTGTCAGACGTGATGGAATACGTTATCGAGCTCCGGTGTACGTGGGATAACTATGCCTAAGAGCGGCTTCAGGATTACTCAGTGCTTACTTAGACCTCTACAGAGCAGGTGGGGTGTTTGGCCAGACACTGGTTAGTAGCTTCATTAAACTAAAATGCATTAACCTTAACCAGGCTGCCAGAGAGGTCTGCAACACATTATAAAGCAATGCTGAGTTCTCACTGGCAGTCAGATGGTTATCGTTCACCTGAAATTTTATAGGATGCACAAAATCCTGTCACTCCCTAAAACACTCAATGCAATATATTAAAGCTATAAAGGGGTCAATTTATCAAACCCCTTGGCAGTCTTTGCCTGCCTATGGCTGCAGGTTATAACAAGAGAACCTGCAGTCCGTATTTAAAAAGCAGCCGTCATTTGACCGCTACTTCCCTAACCTTTCATCACCTCTTAGGTGGCGAATTTCAATCTCCCCGGTCTCATCCGACCAGGGAGATTGACAACTCCTGCCCGCACGTTATTGGCTGTGTGCGGGCAGGGGGTGGTGTTGCACAAGAGCGCAAAATTGCGTTCTTGTGAAACGCTAAATTCCAGCAGCAGAATTCAGCCCCCTGTCTGCCGCAGCTTGATAAATCGACCCCAAAGTCCTTTAGCTGTAGCTTTGAAATGCCAAGCAGTCTCCATATTACATTGGTTTAGAAATAAACTCAGTATTGTATATGGGCTCTTGTTTCAGGTGGGATTGAGGAAATCTGTATAGGGCTGAAGAAATTGTTACATTTTCCTTAAAAATAAATCTGTAAAATGTATTTCCCCTTAATGTGTTCCATGCTTTGAGGGGACCACACTGTCATCAGCTGTGTTATAGGGGGCCCCAAAAAAACCTTGCACCAGGGCCCTCTTGTCATTAGGTTTGTCACTGGTACAGATATGAGCAGTCTAAGAAATCTACTCTTTCATCCAAATCAGCATGAAGGTGCAGCACCCGGTCCAGATATTCTGGTAGGGGGTTGGTTACGTTTTTTCAGGAGGTTTGGTTCCACTCTGTTCAGGATCCTTGGGTTCTGAATATAGTTTCTCTCAGGGTTATAGAAAAGGTTTTAGGATGAAGCCTCCCAGAGGAAGGTTTTTTTGTCTCATGTTCTCATGGGATCCCAAAGAAGTTTTTACAACCATTTGTGTCATGACTTCACAAACAGTATGTAAATAATTTCAGTGAGAAACCCAAAGTTTGAAAAAGTTAACGATTTTTTAAATATCGCATTTGGTGTCAAAACAGTGGCATGAAATATGCTAAAATGGGCCTAGATCAATACCTTGGGCTGTTTACTAGAAAAACGTTTATCTTGCGTATGATGAGTCCATAAGAATTCCATAACATGTGAGTTGTATATAATTCCTGAAACTAGGAGGAGGCCGAGAGCCCACACAAGAGCTTTAATCCCTTCCCACCCTCCCTCTCTCCTCAGTTTATTCTTGGCCTCCCTGGAGGAAAGGCTAAAGATCGAGGTGCTCCAACTATTTGATTAAAACATTTTATTTCATAGGAGCTGAAACCAATGTGAGACCCTTAACCCCTGATGCAGATTCATTCAGTAAGAAGAGATCAACAGAAATATGTCGGCACTCCCTATGGGATTTCAGCCATAACTACCCTCAGGCGTCTCAGGGACATTTCTCTTAGCCCTCCCCCTGTGGGAATACAGGTTTTTCCTCTCAGATCATCTGCTGTACATGTAAAAGCATTGGATGGCCTCTCTACTGGATAAAGCAACAGATATCATGCTGGTAAGCTCACTGGAGGGGTGCTTCAGTCAGGTAAGTGGCTACAGAACTCATACAGCCCATAGGCTATCAGGAGGTACTTGTTTTAGTCAAGTATGGCATAGCTGGGGACTACCCTGCCTACCTGCAGTCACATTTTGTGAGGTAATTTCTCAAAATAAAGGATCTATTTTTTCATTAGTAGATACTCTGAGAGGACTTGGGACCCTTATCAACCCTTCAGCAGCATTTGTATTGACTTTAGTGCGCGATTGTGTAACTTTTGTATAATAATTTGATGGTTTATATGCAGTTTATACCATTATAGTGACTATATGTATATGTGTCTTCTGTTTTTGACAGAACGCTACATAGGCGGTGATACCATGTTTACATCTGTGTTTGAAATGATTACTGCATGACCAGTTTGCTTAATACTAGGTACAGCAATGTCCTTAAGGTTATAATATGCATACCTGATATTTATTTATACAAGCAGCTCTTAACTTCTTTCAGCTCATGTGTATTTATGTGAGGAGCTGTGTTCAAGTATAAATAGACTGCATATCACCATATTAGAGCAGATTCCTTTTATTTTGCTGTATTATGCCTTCCCGTTCAAAGGGGTATGATAACTTACATGTGCAGCTTACACACAATGGTATTCTATATGTACAACCTGAGGTTTCTGTAGATTTATGTCACAGTACATTAGACATATTTGCAACTATATTTGTCAGGGGTCACCATTCCATTAAGTGTATGCTTGGTGTTATTCTATAGAAACGTTATGGGTTTCATAGATGTACTACACAAGGGATTGTCGGTTACTTCCTTTAAGGGCCAAATTTGTGGCTTTTTTCAGTTAATTTACATTATAATTTAGCCAGTCTTTCTAATGTTTATATCTTTGTTCAAGATTTGGAGAGAATTATGCCAGCTGTTGGAACTATTCCTCCTCCATGGTATTTTATTTAGTTCTCCAAGGACATTCCTGGAACCTATGTTCAGCATAGTTTTTATTATTTTGTCCTGGAGGTTGTTTCTATTATTTTTATCTCCGCTAGAAGAATTTCCAGATTCTCTGGTTTCATGTGAATCTTCCATTTGTCCATCAGTTTTCATAAGGATAAGACTATTCTTCTTACCTAGTATGTTTTTTTTTACGCTAAAATTGTTTCTGCAGAAAATGTCAAACAAGAATTGTTATTCCTTCTTTGAATCCTCTAGAACGTTAAATATATTACTTTGAGCTACTAAGGATTTTCACCAAAAGCTAAAGCTACCAGTAGCCTTTTTGCCTTACGGAAACTTTCCGTACAGGCTAAAAGGCTACTGGTAGCCTTAGCTTTTGGTTCAAGTGATTTTTAGAACTTCTTGGTGGCAGGGAAGTCTCCTCCTAGGCATATCTCAGCTCATTCTTCCAGTTCAGTTGCTACTACCTGGGCTGTCATAAATTTAAATTATACATCCATTCGAGTGGATTTGTAAATCTGCAACATGTCTTCTCTGCACACATTCTTCAAAGATTTTCTGTTTTGATGTTACATTTTGTGAAACATTTTTTTGGCAGGAAACTCCTTCAGGCCGCAGGGTCCGGCAAAATAGGAACTGCCTTATTCTGTCCCTCCCTTTCTTTAACTTTAGACTCTCAGCTTGGGAACTAAATCCCACATGTTATAGAATTTCTATAGACACTTATAATCAAACGAAAGAAAACAAAATGTATGCTTACCTGATAAATTTTATTTTCGGGATGATAAGAGTTCATAGGCCCCCACCCGTTTTCAATTTTTGGGTGACAGTTCTAATTTTCACCTGTAGTTCCCTGCTTACCTGCTCTGTAGTTTTCTTTTCTCTGCTTGGCTATACGTTAAACTGTGGAGAGGTGGGAGTGGATTAAAGCTCTTGTATGGGCTCTCGGCCTCTTCCTTGTGGAAGTATATCCCACATGTTATGGAATTCCTATGGGCTCTTATCATCCCAAAAAAAAATAATTTATCAGGTAAACATACATTTAGATTTAAAAAATAAAGGCTTTGTTTCTGTTTAAATTAAATTAAGCCATTACCACATGATGCAAGCACCTTAGGCTCTCTGATTAAGTGCTGTATTTAAAATGCTGGTGCATAGAGTGTTTTTTTAAGTACACTTTTGAAACCGCTATAGCTTTTTACTAGATGCATTTTAGCTAATACATGTATGTTGCAAAAAAATCCTCTCTTCAAAACTGAAATGCAAATTGGAATTCATGATTCAGATAGAGCATGCAATTTTAAACAACTTTCCAATTTACGTTTATCATTAAATTTGCTTAGTTCTTTGTTAAATGCCAAACCTAGGTAGGCACATGCTAATTTCTAAGCCCCTGAAGGGCGCCTCTTATCTCAGTGCATTTTGATATTTTTTCACAGCTAGACAGCACTAGTGTGCCATTTATGTAACATTGTGCTCACTCCCGTGGAGTTACTTGAGTCAGCACTGATTGGCAAAAATGTGTGTCTGTCAAAAGAACTGAGATAAGTGAGCTGTCTGCAGAGGCTTAGATAAAGGGTAATAACAGGTAAAAAGTGTATTAATATAACCGTGTTGGTTATGCAAACCTGTGGAACTGGTAATAAAGGGTTAATCTATCTTTTTAAACAATAAAAATGTTGGTGTACACTGTCCCTCTAATGATACTTTTAAGGAGCCATTTTCACTTCAATATTCAATAACTAAAAATAATTGTTAACCCATAAACAAAACTTTTTTAATTATTACCAGGTAGTGGTTACTTGGCTATCGATGTTATCCTAGTCGCTGTGAGGAGAATGTGTCCTCTCATATTAGGAGCTGTCCTCATGTCAGACAGCAGAGCAGGTAAATGCTGTTTTCCTTCCTATGGGGAGAGGGGTACTTCAGAATACCTGTTTTATTTAATGTAAGGGACGGATAATGCACTCATGGGATTGGTGTTATTACTAGACATGCTCGCAGGCACAGGTTATATAGAGACGTGAGACTGAAGAGTCTCAAGGCTAATTTTTTTGGTTTGTGTTTTTTAGCTGCACTGTTTATTATTAGTTAAACAGTTTGTTTTTTGCTTCAGTTTGCGGGCGTGTTTTAACCCACCTCCTTGTTCAGACCACGAGAGTGTTTTTGGGCCTTCTGACGTCGGTCACGTCATTGGGCCTGCGCATTTAGGCTCTGTGTGAATTTCTTACTGCGTAGTGAGTGATACGTTGCAGGGTTGATCTGCTTCAAGTGGTGGTAAGAGCACCTTGGTATACTAAGTTGCGGAGGGAAGTTTTTTTCTGAGGTAATTTTATTAAGTGTTTATTAGTCTTATTCTTTTGAATTGTTTAATTCTTCTTGTATATTAAATGCTAGAGAGTTTGAATAGAGGATAATACCAGTTATGTCTGATATGAATTCCACTCATTTCAATCCCTGTTTATTGTGTTTAGACGCACAAATTGCAGCTCCTATGCAGTTCTGTTTTTCCTGTGTAAAACAGACATTGCAGGATAAAGACAAGTTTTTTTTAATGTTGAGCCTTATGTCTCTCAAAAGGATGTTGTCCAGGTAATGCCAGGACCTTCCCCCCATTTCGTCCCAAGCCTCTATGGCAGCTAACACTGTATCCTGCGATTCCTCTTTAAAGGGACACTCATGTCAAATAAAATTTTCATGTTTCAGATACAGCATGTCATTTTAAACAACTTTCCAATTTACTTCCATTAAAAAAAATTGTGCACAGTCTTTTATATTTACACTTTTTGAGTCACCAGATCCTACTGAGCATGTGCAAGAATTCAGACTATACGTATATGCATTTGTGATTGGCTGATTGCTATCACATGGTACAGGGGGAGTGGAAATATTCATAACTTTGAAATTTCTTAGAAAAAAAAACTACTCATTTGAAATTTAGAGTAAATGCTATTGTATTGTCTTATCTTGCATTTGTTGATAATGCAAATCTACTGCGTTTACTTGTGCTTTAACTCCCAGCGGAGCATTTTTAAAGGCAGAGATTACTGCACAGGTATCCTCAGCGATATCTGCAGCCTTTGTCGAGTTTCCCAGATCTTCAGGGAACGCAAGAGGAAATCTAAGGTTTCAGAGACTAGGGTCTCTGTTTCTAACACTGACCCTCAGGTTCCTTTAAGATCGGAGGATGAGGAGAATTCTTGCTCAGAGGGTGAGATTTCAGATTCAGGCAGTATAATGCCCTTCTCTGATAGTGAAGGTTCTTCCTTTAGGTTTAAGTTAGAACACCTCCGGGTGTTACTAAAGGAAGTTTTAGCTACTTTGGACGATTCTGATTCTCAGGCAGTAGTAACGCCTAAGAAGTCCAATAAACGTAATAGTTTCTTTGATGTTCCTTCCTCTTCTGTGGTTTTTCCGGTCCCAGATAGGGCTAAGGAAATCGTAGCGCAAGAGTGGGAGAAACCAGGAGCGTTTTTTAATCCGTCTCTGGTGTTTAAGAAAATGTTTCCAGTAGATTCTTCCATTATGGAGGTTTGGTCTTCGGTACCCAAGGTAGAGGGTGCCATTTCCACTCTAGCCAAGAGGACAACTATACCTATTGAGGATAGTTGCGCCTTCAAGGATCCTATGGATAAAAAGATGGAGGCTTATCTTAAGAAGATCTCTGCACTTCTGGTTTTGCTGTTTTGGCCAGACAGGCTTTATGGTTGAAGTCTTGGTCAGCTAATGTTTCATCTAAGGCTAAACTGATGGCTTATTTGGACCGGGTTTTGCCGAAATAATTTCTGATGTTACAGGCGGAAAAGGGCCTTTTCTGCCCCAGGATAAGAGGAGCAAACCAAAGGGACCTCAAAGTAATTTTCGTTTTTTTCACAACTTTAGAGGAAAGTTCTCCTCATCTTCATCCAAGCAGGATAATAACAAGCCTGCCTGGAAACCGACTCGGTCCTGGAGTAAGAGTAAGCAGGCCAAAAAGACCGCTACCGACTCGAAGTCTGCATGAAGGGGTTGCCCCCGATCCAGGCTTGGATCTAGTTGGGGGTTGACTCTCTCAGTTCGCTCAAGTCTGGTTAAGGGACGTTTCAGGGCTACAGGTTAGAATTCAAGGGTTGTCGGTTTCACCTTTCCAGGTTATCTGCAGACCAGATAAAGAGAGAGGTGTTCTTGAGGTGTATCGAAGACCTCTTGGCCCTGGGGGTGATTGTTCCGGTTCCAAAGTGGGAACAGGGTCTGGGTTTTTATTCAAAACTATTCGTAGTTCCCAAAAAAGAGGAAACATTCCGCCCAGTTCTAGACTTAAAATGACTAAACAAATTCCTCAAGGTTCTATCGTTCAAGATGGAAACCATTCGGACAATTCTTCCTTTGATCCAAGAGGGTCAGTATATGACGACCATAGATTTGATGGATGCTTACTCACATGTTCCCATCCACAGCGATCATCACAAGTTTCTGAGATTTGCATTTCTGGATCGTCTCTTTTAATTTGTGGCCTTGTCTTTCGACCTGGCCACAGCTCCCAGAATATTCTCGAAGGTTCTAGTGGCCCTTCTAGCGGTGGTCGGGTCAAGGGGGATAGCAGTGGCCCCCTATCTGAACGACATTCTAATTCAGGCTCCCTCTTTTGCAAAGGCAACATCTCACACAGAGATGTTACTCTCCTTCCTCCGGTCTCACGGGTGGAAGGTAAATGTGGAAAAGTGTTCTCTGGTTCCAGCAACAAGAGTTGTGTTCTTAGGGACTATTATAAACTCTGTTCTGATGAAGATATTCCTGATGGAGACCAGAACATTCAAGCTCCTATCGGCTTGTCAAGTCCTTCAGGAGACACTTCGTCCTTCAGTTGCTCAGTGTATGGAGGTAATTGGACTGATTGTAGCAGCCATGGACATCGTGCCATTTGCTCGTTTTCATCTGAGAGCTTTACAGTTATGCATGCTCAATTAGTGGAACGGAGATTATCTGGATCTTTCTCCAAAGATAGTGTTGGATCAGAAGACAAAGGATTCTCTTCATTGGTGGCTTTCTCGGGAGCAATTGTCCCGGGGCACTTTCTTTCGGAGACCATCTTGGGTGATAGTGACTACAGATGCCAGCCTGGGGGGCAGTCTGGAAATCTCTCAAAGCTCAGGGTCTTTGGACTCAGTAGGAGTCCAAACTACTGATCAACATTCTGGAGTTTAGAGCAATTTACAATGCGCTTTTAGCTTGGCCTCAGTTGGCCTCGAACCAGTTCATCAGATTCCAATCAGACAACATAACATCAGTAGTGTCCATCAACTATCGGGGGGGGGAACACGAAGTTCCCTAGCGATGAGGGAGGTGTCTGGGATCATTCAGTGAGCGGAAGACCACTGTTGTTGTCTGTCAGCTATTTACATCCCGGGAGTAGACAACTGGGAAGTGGATTTTCTAAGCAGGCAGACTTTCCATCCAGGGGAATGGGAACTCCATCCGGAAGTGTTCTCCAAACTGGTTTCCAGATGGGGGATGCCGGAGTTGGATCTCATGGCATCCCGCCAAAATGCAAAGCTTCCAAAGTACAATTCCAGGTCAAGGGATCCTCAGGCCTTTCTAATAGACGCCCTGGTAGTTCCGTTGGACTTCCAGTTGGCTTATCTGTTTCCTCCGTTTGCCCTCTTGTCTCGGGTGATTGCCCGCATAAGACAGGAACGAGCATCAGTGATTCTAATCGCCCCTTCTTGGCCTCGGAGAATCTGGTATGCAGAGCTATTGAAGATGTCAACTCTACCTCCGTGGAAGCTTTCCCTGAGGAAGGACCTTCTTCTTCAGGGGCCTTTTCTTCATCTAAATCTCGTTTCTCTGAAGCTGACTGCTTGGAGATTGAACGCTTGATTCTATCTATGCAGAGTTTTTCAGAGTCATTGATTGAGACACTGATCCAGGCTTGTAAGCCGGTCACTAGAAGGATTTACCATAAGATATGGAGGAAATATGTTTTTTGGTGTGAAGCTAAGGGATATTCTTGGAGTAAAGTTAGGATCCCAAGAATATTATCTTTTCTTCAGGAGGGTCTGGATAAAGGCTTGTCTGTTAGTACTCTGAAGGGTCAAATTTTGGCCTTATCAGTCCTTTTAAACAAACGTTTGGCAGATGTGCCGGACGTTCAGTCTTTTTGTCAGGCCTTAGTCAGAATAACGCCGGTGTTTAAGGTGATTGCTCCTTCTTGTAGCCTTAATCTTGTTCTTAAGGTTTTGCAACGGCATCCGTTTGAGCCGATGCATTCCCTACGACCTTAAACTTTTGTCTTGGAAAGTTTTGTTCTTGTTATCTGAACTCTCCGCTTTACATTTTGATTCTCATTATCTCATTTTTCATGCTGAAAAGGCTGTTTTTCGTACTAAGTTGGGATTCCTTCCCAAGGTTGTATCCACTAAGAATATTAATCAGGAAATTGTTGTTCCTACCCCTGTGTCAGAAGCCTTCTTCAGACAAGTAGCGCTTGCTGCGAAATCTGGATGTGGTTCGCGCTCTTAACTTTTACTTGGAAACAGCTAAAGACTTTCGGAAGTCTTCAACTTTATTTGTTTGTTTTTCTAGGAAGTATAGAGGTCAGAGAGCGTCTGCCTCTACGCTAGCTCTTTGGTTGAGGAGTGTGATCCGCAGGGCTTTTGAATCCTCTGGGAAATAGCCTCCAGAGAGGATTAAGGCTCATTTCACCAGAGCCATAGCCTCTTCTTGGGCTTTCAAAAATGAAGCCTCTATGGAGCAGATTTTCATAGCTGCAACTTGGTCGTCTTTGCATACTTTTTCAAAATTTTACAGATTTGATACTTTTGCCTCGGGTGAGGCAGCTTTTGGGAGAAAGGTTCTTCAAGCGGTGGTGCCTTCTGTTTAGGCATGCTGGTTTTTTATCCCTCCCAATTTATCTGTGTACTCTAGCTTGGGTATTGGTTCCCAACAGTAATTAAGATGAACCCGTGGACTCACCACATCTTTAGAAGAAAAAAAAAATTATGCTTACCGGATAAATTTATTTCTTCAAGATGCAGTGAGTCAGCGGACCCACCCTTTGTTTTTTGGATAATTGTTTCAGGTTTTTGACTAAACCTCAGTCACCTGCGCACCTTGTGTTACTTTCCTTTCTCCATTTCCTTTCAGTCGAATGACTGGGGTTTATGGGTAGGGAAGTGATACTTAACAGTTTTTGCTGTGGTGCTCTTTGCCTCCTCCTGCTGGTGAGGAGTGGTATTCCCAACAGTAATTAATATGAACCCGTGGACTCGCCACATCTTGAAGAAATAAATTTATCGGGTAAGCATAAATTTTGTTTTTTAATAACTTTCTAATTTTCTTCTATTATCAAATTTGCTTGGTATCGTTTTTTTGAAAGAGCAGAAAATGCACTAATGGTAGCTAGCTGAACAAATTGGGTGAGACAATGATAATAGGCATAAATGTGCAGCCACCAATCGACAGAAAGCTTGCAGTAGTGCATTGCTGATCCTGAGCCTATTCATGTATGCACTTCAAAAGAGGATTCCAAGAAAATGAAGCAGATTGGAAAGTTGTTTAAAAATGCTCTATCTGAATCATGAAAGTTTTATTTTACTTTACTTTCCCAGTAAAAGGGATGTCAACATGTTTTTGGATTACGAAATCGGGAGATAGACACCGATAATGCTTTTGTGTATTCGGGAGGTAAAGATATTTAGCTTCAGGGTATTGATGGCAGAAGCATTTTAGGATTGTGACTGGAAAAACACACTGGCAATACTGGATACAGTTCCGAAAACTTTACCTACCTAAAACAAGCACAAGATTGTGATCATCACCTATATTAGATAGTCCTACATTGGGCTTATATTGTGAATTCTATAACCTTTTGCACATTTCAGGATAGATGGTGTTATGAGAACGATGGTTACAGAAAAGCTCTTGAAAACTCTTCCAATCATTCAGAACCAGCTGGATGCACTCTTAGACTTTGATGTAGGTATTGAAATTTCAATTTATTTTCCATACGGTTGCTACTTCTTTATTTTTTATTACCTTGCTCTAACTTTATTTTTTTTAATTTTTTTTCTGAAGGCAAATCCAAACGAGCTAACAAATGGAGTAATAAACACAGGCTTCATGCTTCTCTTCAAAGATTCTATTCGGTTATTTGCGGCCTATAATGAAGGTGTTATTAATCTATTAGGTATGTTTTAGATCACATAATAATCTAGCTGGCTGCCAAATAAATATGTAATAGATAATAATGGAGTTGCAGATGTTACTATATTTGTCTTAAAACTTTGATAATGTTGAAGCTGTTACATATTAAGTTGAATCTAAATAAAGATATATGAGCTGTTATTTAATGGCCAAAGTTACTCCGGTGGTGGGCATTATTGATAGCTGTAATAAAAAGAGAGAAGCGCTCAACCTGGGAACGAACAATAGCATAATAGCTTGTTTTATAGCTAGTTACCACCCAAGAAGCAGCCTCTTTTTGCTCAACATGTGCCTTTCACAGAGAAGAACTTTCCTGAAGCATATCAGTCTGATCCTGACTTAACAGTACAGTCCAACCCGAAATACCAGGCAATCCCTCTCTGAACGAAAGAAACCTCAAAACCCCAGACGTACGTTTCAGCCTATTGTGGGCCTCGTCAGTGAGGTGCAGCCATATCCCTCTAGGCACATTGAGTAACGGGACTACGTCTGGACTTCCCTA
The DNA here is from genome assembly GCF_027579735.1 of Bombina bombina. Taxonomy (NCBI): domain Eukaryota; kingdom Metazoa; phylum Chordata; class Amphibia; order Anura; family Bombinatoridae; genus Bombina; species Bombina bombina. The sequence continues at coordinate 666,848,675 of NC_069499.1, forward strand.
AGTGTCATAATTTGCATAAATAAAAAGAGAGAAATGCTCAACCTGGGAACGAACAATAGCATAATAGCTTGTTCTATGACTAGTTACCACCCAAGAAGCAGCCTCTTTTTGCTCAACATTGATAGCTGGTTTGTTAATCTATGAAGATTGCTAGTGACCTTCAAGGGATAGTTTGAGACTTCAGCATGTAACCCATTGTAGAATATCTTTAAAAGTAATGATATGAGCAAGCAGGATATAGTTGTAAAATTGCAAAATTATGTCTCTAAAGACTGTTTAGAGGATGGAACATTAACAAGAAAAAATAATTTATACAAAATGCACAATTTTTCTTTTCAAACACCCACATTTTATATAGGTTATTGTACATATTATGTTCTTTGTTTCAGAAAAATATTTTGATATGAAAAAGAACCAATGTAAAGAAGCTTTGGATATTTATAAGAAATTCCTTGCTCGGATGACCAAACTGTCCGAATTCCTCAAAGTGGCAGAGGTATGTATGGCCATTGGAGCGTTAAAGGGGGCCTTATTGACCTATTGGCACTGGTACAGTAGCATGTTTTGCATGATAACACTTGATGGCTGCTTTAAAAGGAAAGCAAGTGTCATTAAATGCTACACAAATTTCATTCAGTTAGTATTTTCTGCTTGATATGCCATTTTCTTTGTTCTCATTTTGTCTTGTGACCAACTGCAATTTTGCTTGTAAGAATTTATAAACTTCCATAACATTCATATACAAACAATATACATGCCATTAAATTACCTACAATTTTGTAATTTTTTGCATTTTGAACAATTGCATGATAACTTGCTAAGGTTTTGACTTTCAGCTTGCAATTTGATACCATGTACAAATTAATACCGGATTTTTTTTCTTCTTCACTCTAAACTTTTATCCAGAGATTTATATTTTGCTGTTGAAAGTGCAACTGTACCAGTTCAGAAAGTTAGTAATGTCCCTTTTGCTTTCATAATGTTTGTGTAAACACTTAGGCCCCATAATCCTCTACTCATCGCCACTGCATGAAATAATGTACATTTTTTTTTCTTTTTGTTAACTCAGCAAGTTGGAATTGATCAGGGTGATATTCCAGATCTTACTCAGGTCAGTGTGCATTTCATGTTAATTTAAATTCAATCATTTTTATTATTTATTTATATTTTGAGCAGTTCACTACACACTTTTTCCATAATCCATTTTCCTGATAAGTTTTCTTGTGAAAAGAAGTATGTGTTTATCTATGTATGTATATTGTTTAATTTGTATACCTATGCAATTTTTGATATTTAGCGTAATGTATTAATTCATGGTCATGTGATTTCTTAATAATTTAACTTATAATGATAAAATCCTCAATGTGACACTAGCCTAGTTTTGATTTCATATATTCAGATGCTTATTTATATTGTCTTAAATTAGATGTTTATGCATATTCAGCGGTATGATCTAGACTTAAATTATTTTTGTTGGATATAAAAACAGTGAAACCTAGGATAGCCTTAATCATTAAAAATAAATTCAAGTAGCAAACCTATATTAACTAAATTCATTTGTTACTATTCTACATTTAAATCTTGATTGTTCATTTACAGGCACCCAGCAGTTTGTTGGAAGCTCTTGAACAACACTTGGCATCTCTTGAAGGGAAAAAAACAAAAGAAGTCTCTGCTGCCAGCCGGTATGTGGCAAAAATACATTTTGTAAATATGTTAACTTTGTTTCTGTTCAACAAAAAATAAATCTACTGGAGCTTTGTTCAAAGGAAACACTTCAGTGTTTGGTAAAATGTACCTTTTACTTCTTGTTTGGTAAGATAGGATTTCTTAGAGTTTTGAGCCACCGAAAGGACGTGTTGTGCTAATCCTGTTTTGTATATATCTTCTCATGTCTTATTGCACATAATCCTGCAAATATCTGTGTGTATAATTTATAAGAACATACAGCAGTTCTGTTGGTGAATGTGTGGTTAATAGAGTATATTTCTACTGTTCATTCATATTGTAGAGAGTTCACTGTCCGCTAAGCAGGATGATCGTAAAAAAACCTCAAATGCCTGACAAGAAAAAGTTTTATTAAGTATGTCTTAAAATGTATTTTATTTAATGATCTCAGATACAATTAAAAAGAAATGTTACTTTAAAGGATCATGAATATAAGGTACCTTTCTCTTGTTAAGTGTGTTCAGTCCACGGGTCATCCATTACTTATGGGATATATTCTCCTTCCCAACAGGAAGTTGCAAGAGGATCACCCAAGCAGAGATGCTATATAGCTCCTCCCCTCACATGTCATATCCAGTCATTCTCTTGCAACCCTCAACAAAGAAGGAGGTCGCGAGAGGAGCTGGAGTTTTTACTTAATTATTCTTCAATCAAAAGTTTGTTATTTTAAATGGCACCGGAGTGTGCTGTTTTTTTCTATCTCAGGCAGTATTTGGAAGAAGAAACTGCCTGCGTTTTCTATGATCTTAGCAGGCGTAACTAAGATCCACTGGCTGTTCTCGACATTCTGAGGAGTGGGGTAACTTCAGAAAATGGGAATAGCATGCGGGGTCTCCCGCAAATGAGGTATGTGCCGTACAATATTTTCTGGGAATGGAATTGACTAAGAAAACACTGCTGTTACCCGTATGATGTAAGTACAGCCTTAAATGCAGTAGTAGTGACTGGTATCAGGCTGATAAATGTATGTACAGTAGAGTTATTTTCTAGGGACTAGAATTTGACTGAAAAAATATTGTTAATACTGATATAATGTGTGAGCCTTAACTGCAGTAGAAGCGACGGGTAGCAGGCTTAGTAATAACTTTACACAGCATCTGAAATGTTGTTTTTTTAAAACGTTTACTGGCATGTTAATCGTTTTGTGAGGTACTTTGGTGATAAATCTTTTTTGGGCATGATTTTTTTCCACACGGCTAACGTATATTCTGCATAGAAACCGTTATATCAGGTCTCCCACTGTTGTAATAGGAGTGGGAGGGACCTTTTTTTAGCGCCTTGTTGCGCAGTTAAAATTCTAGCACAGTCTTCCTGCTTCTTCCTCTTTGATCCAGGACGTCTCCAGAGATCTCAGGGATCTTCAAAATTCGTTTTTGAGGGAGGTAATCAGTCACAGCAGACCTGTGACAGTGTGTTGGACTGTGATAAAAGCGTTAAATCTTAATTTGATATCCGTTTTTTGGGTACTGAGGGGTTAATCATCCTTTTGCTAATGGGTGCAATCCTCTGCTAATTAATACATTTAAAGAATTGTTGACTATAACTGAACTAGTTCTTTGTTATTCAATTGTGTTTTTTAAAAGAGCGCTGCAGCGTTTTTTATATTGCTTGTAAACTTATTGAAGTAATTTCCAAGCTTGCTAGCTTCATTGCTAGTCTGTTTAAACATGTCTGATACAGAGGAATCTGCTTGTTCATTATGTTTAAAAGCCGATGTGGAGCCCAATAGAAATATGTGTACAAATTATATTGATATTACTTTGAATAAAAGTCAATCTGTACCGATAAAGAAATCATCACCAGACAACGAGGGGGAAGTTATGCCGTCTAACTCTCCTCACGTGTCAGTACCTTCGTCTCCCGCTCGGGAGGTGCGTAAGATTGAGGCGCCAAGTACATCAAGGCCCTTACAAATCACTTTACATGATATGGCTAATGTTATGAAAGAAGTATTATACAATATGCCCGAGTTAAGAGGCAAGCGCGGCAGCTCTGGGTTAAGGACAGAGCGCGCCGATGACACAAGAGCCATGTCTGATACTGCGTCACAATTTGCAGAACATGAGGACGGAGAGCTTCATTCTGTGGGTGACGGTTCTGATTCGGGGAGACCGGATTCAGAAATGTCAAATTTTAAATTTTAAGCTTGAGAACCTCCGCATGTTGCTAGGGGAGGTGTTAGCGGCTCTGAATGATTGTGACACAGTGGCAATCCCAGAGAAATTATGTAGGCTGGATAAATACTATGCGGTACCGGTGTGTACTGACGTTTTTCCTATACCAAAGAGGCTTACAGAGATTATTAGCAAGGAGTGGGATAGACCCGGTGTGCCTTTTTCCCCTCCTCCGATATTTAGAAAAATGTTCCCTATAGACGCCACCACACGAGACTTATGGCAGACGATCCCTAAGGTGGAGGGAGCAGTTTCTACTTTAGCCAAGCGTACCACTATCCCGGTGGAGGATAGCTGTGCTTTCTCAGATCCAATGGATAAAAAATTAGAGGGTTACCTTAAGAAAATGTTTGTTCAACAAGGTTTTATATTACAGCCTCTTGCATGCATTGCGCCTGTCACTGCTGCAGCGGCATTCTGGTTTGAGTCTCTGGAAGAGGCGATTCGCACAGCACCATTGGATGAATCTTTGAGCAAGATTAGAACCCTTAAGCTGGCTAATGCGTTTGTTTCGGATGCCGTAGTGCATTTAACCATACTTACGGCTAAGAATTCCGGATTCGCCATACAGGCGCGCAGAGCGCTATGGCTTAAATCCTGGTCAGCAGATGTAACTTCTAAGTCTAAACTACTAAACATTCCTTTCAAAGGGCAGACCTTATTCGGGCCCGGCTTGAAGGAAATTATTGCTGACATTACTGGAGGTAAGGGCCACACCCTTCCTCAGGACAGGGCCAAATCAAAGGCCAAACAGTCTAATTTTCGTGCCTTTCGTAATTTCAAGGCAGGAGCAGCATCAACTTCCTCCGCTCCAAAACAGGAAGGAACTAATGCTCGTTACAGACAGGGTTGGAAAGGCAACCAGTCATGGAACAAGTGCAAGCAGGCGAGAAAGCCTACTTCTGCCCCTAAGACAGCATGAAGACAGGGCCCCCTTTCTGGAGACGGATCTAGTGGGGGGCAGACTTTCTCTCTTCGCCCAGGCTTGGGCAAGAGATGTACAGGATCCCTGGACGATGGAGATTATATCTCAGGGATACCTTCTGGATTTCCAAACTTCTCCACAAGGGAGGTTTCATCTGTCAAGGTTATCAACAAACCTAGTAAAGAAAGAGGCATTTCTACAATGTGTACAAGACCTCTTAGTGATGGGAGTGATCCACCCAGTTCCGCGAACGGAACAGGGGCAAGGGTTTTATTCAAATCTGTTTATGGTTCCCAAGAAAGAGGGAACTTTCAGACCAATCTTAGACTTAAAAATCTTAAACAAATTCCTAAGGGTTCCGTCGTTCAAGATGGAAACCATTCGGACCATCCTACCCATGATCCAAGAGGGTCAATATATGACCACAGTGGACTTAAAGGATGCCTACCTTCACATACTGATTCACAAAGATCATTATCGGTACCTAAGGTTTGCCTTTCTAGACAGGCATTACCAGTTTATAGCTCTTCCCTTCGGGTTAGCTACGGCCCCGAGAATCTTTACAAAGGTTCTGGGCTCACTTCTGGCGGTACTAAGACCACGAGGCATAGCGGTGGCTCCGTACCTAGACGACATTCTGATACAAGCGTCAAGTTTTCAAAATGCAAAGTCTCATACAGAGATAGTTCTAGCATTTCTGAGGTCGCATGGGTGGAAAGTGAACGTGGAGAAGAGTTCTCTGTTACCACTCACAAGGGTCCCTTTTCTAGGGACTCTTATAGATTCTGTAGAGATGAAGATTTACCTGACGGAGTCCAGGTTATCAAAGATTCTCAATGCTTGCCGTGTCCTTCACTCCATTCCAAGCCCATCAGTAGCTCAGTGCATGGAAGTAATCGGCTTAATGGTCGCGGCAATGGACATAGTGCCATTTGCGCACCTATATCTCAGACCGCTGCAACTATGCATGCTAAGTCAATGGAACGGGGATTACTCAGATCTGTCCCCTTTGCTAAATCTGGACCAGGAAACCAGAGATTCTCTTCTCTGGTGGTTGTCACGGGTTCATCTGTCCAAAGGAATGACTTTTCGCAGACCAGATTGGACGATTGTAACAACAGATGCCAGCCTACATTCTAGAATTAAGAGCAATATTCAATGCTCTTCTAACTTGGCCTCAGTTAGCAACACTGAGGTTCATCAGATTTCAGTCGGACAACATCACGACTGTGGCTTACATCAATCATCAAGGGGGAACCAGGAGTTCCCTAGCGATGTTGGAAGTCTCGAAGATAATTCGCTGGGCAGAGTCTCACTCTTGCCACCTGTCAGCGATCTACATCCCAGGCGTGGAGAACTGGGAGGCGGATTTTCGAAGTCGCCAGACTTTTCATCCGGGGGAGTGGGAACTTCATCCGGAGGTCTTCGCTCAACTGATTCATCGTTGGGGCAAACCAGAACTGGATCTCATGGCGTCTTGCCAGAACGCCAAGCTTCCTTGTTACGAATCCAGGTCCAGGGACCCGGGAGCGGCGCTGATAGATGCTCTAGCAGCCCCTTGGGTTTTCAATATGGCTTATGTGTTTCCACCATTTCCGCTGCTACCTCGACTGATTGCCAAGATCAGACAAGAGAGAGCATCAGTGATTCTGATAGCACCTGCGTGGCCACGCAGGACCTGGTATGCAGACCTAGTGGACATGTCGTCCTGTCCACCATGGTCTCTGCCTCTTAGACAGGACCTTCTCATTCAGGGTCTTTTCCATCATCCGAATCTAATTTCTCTGAGGCTGACTGCATGGAGATTGAACGCTTGATCCTATCAAAGCGTGGCTTCTCAGAGTCGGTTATTGATACCTTAATACAGGCTCGGAAACCTGTTACCAGAAAAATTTACCATAAAATATGGCGTAAATATTTATATTGGTGCGAATCCAAGAGTTACTCATGGAGTAAGGTTAGGATTCCTAGGGTATTGTCTTTTCTACAAGAGGGTTTAGAAAAGGGCTTATCTGCTAGTTCGTTAAAGGGACAGATTTCTGCCCTGTCTATTCTTTTACACAAACGTCTGGTAGAAGTTCCAAACGTCCAGGCCTTTTGTCAGGCTTTGGCTAGGATTAAGCCTGTGTTTAAGACTGTTGCTCCTCCGTGGAGCTTAAACTTGGTTCTTAAAGTTCTTCAAGGGGTTCCGTTTGAACCCCTTCATTCCATTGATATTAAGTTTTTATCTTGGAAAGTTCTGTTTTTGATGGCTATTTCCTCGGCTCGAAGAGTCTCTGAGTTATCTGCCTTACATTGTGATTCACCTTACCTGATTTTCCATTCAGACAAGGTAGTTCTGCGTACTAAACCTGGGTTTTTACCTAAGGTAGTTTCTAACAGGAATATCAATCAGGAGATTGTTGTTCCATCATTATGTCCTAATCCTTCTTCAAAGAAGGAACGACTTTTGCATAATCTGGACTTAGTCCGTGCCCTGAAGTTCTATTTACAGGCAACTAAAGATTTTCGTCAAATTTCTTCCCTGTTTGTTGTGTACTCTGGACAGAGGAGAGGTCAAAAAGCTTCGGCAACCTCTCTCTCTTTTTGGCTTCGTAGCATAATACGTTTAGCCTATGAGACTGCTGGACAGCAGCCTCCTGAAAGAATTACAGCTCATTCCACTAGAGCTGTGGCTTCCACCTGGGCCTTTAAGAATGAGGCCTCTGTTGAACAGATTTGCAAGGCTGCAACTTGGTCTTCGCTTCACACTTTTTCCAAATTTTACAAATTTGACACTTTTGCTTCATCGGAGGCTGTTTTTGGGAGAAAGGTTCTACAGGCAGTGGTTCCTTCCGTTTAAGTTCCTGCCTTGTCCCTCCCATCATCCGTGTACTTTAGCTTTGGTATTGGTATCCCATAAGTAATGGATGATCCGTGGACTGAATACACTTAACAAGAGAAAACATAATTTATGCTTACCTGATAAATTTATTTCTCTTGTAGTGTATTCAGTCCACGGCCCGCCCTGTCTTTTTTTTACGGCAGATCTAAATTTTAATTAGAACTCCAGTCACCACTGCTCCCTATGGTTTCTCCTTTCTTGTCTTGTTTTGGTCGAATGACTGGATATGACGTGGAGGGGAGGAGCTATATAGCAGCTCTGCTTTGGGTGATCCTCTTGCAACTTCCTGTTGGGAAGGGAATATATCCCATAAGTAATGGATGATCCGTGGACTGAATACACTACAAGAGAAATAAATTTATCAGGTAAGCATAAATTATGTTTTTGTTTATAGAATGTGCTGTTACAATTCTCTAGTGATAGCAAGTACAGTTATGCAAATGGTTGTTTATGCAAAATGTTTTATTCTGTTTAGAATTATATATATATATATATATATATATATATATATATATATATATATATATATATATAAATATATATATATATATATATATATATATATATATATATATATAAATATATAAATAAAAAAAGTATATTGGTTACTTCAATGTAAAGAAGAGAAAATATAGTGAAGATGTATGTAATGTATTATGGTGGTCAACTGTATTGTAACCATTAGTTAAAAACAATAGTGTATGTTTTATTTTCATATTTCCACACACTGTCATTGTCATAAAATAACACTTTATTTAACATGATACAAGTGAATTTTGTAAAGTTAAAAAAAAATAAAAAATTGAAATTCTGTGTGCATAACTCATTGTAAGTATAGCCATATTCTATGAAAAAGGTACAAACCTGTACATCTTGACACACATTTTTCTCTTGACTCTTATTCGTAATATTTAATAAAAAAAATTCACTAGTTTAATTAATTGAAATTGTTTTCTGTACATTAAGCTATAAAACCCTTTCAAATTATAAATATATAAACATGGCAGAAATATGCATGTTCAAATGGTGCTGCCATTCACCATCAATTGTGAATATCCCCAAACTCTCAAAGCGTGTGAAACTTTTCAACAAGAGACTGTTAATTTTCTTTGAAAATTACACCTGATGAAAGCATTGCAAAGATCTGTGAATATCCCCAAACTCTCAAAGCGTGTGTAACTTTTCAACAAGAGACTGTTAATTTTCTTTGAAAATTACACCTGATGAAAACATTGCAAAGATCTGCATCCACAAATAAATCATTAATAATCTAGCACAGAAAGTATCCCCCATACCATTGTGCCATTTGCTTTTTGCCACTAAGATTGACATATTAAGATTTGAATCTGTAGAATTGATTTAGGGTATTTAGATAAATATGTTGTTGTTTTTTTAAATGTAAAGGATTTAATAATCCCCTTCCAAATCAACTGTATTTTTTCTTGTTTGTTCATATTTTGATGGTTTATATGATATTAATAATATATATTTTTGAACAGAGCAAGTACCTTATCCAGTGCTGTATCTTCTCTTGCAACAACGGGATTATCATTCAGTAAAATGGACGAAAGAGAGAGACAACAGGCACTTGAAGAGGAACAGGCTAGACTGCAAGCACTAAAGGTATAAGCAAATTAAAACATTTTCAAGTTATAAAACACATTTATTGCTTTGAAAATATATTTTCTTTCCTAAGATATGGTGAGTCCACAATGTCGTCAATTACTGTTGGGAATATCACTCCTGGCTAGCAGGAGGAGGCAAAGAGCACCACAGTTAAACTATTAAGTATCACTTCCCTTCCCACAAACCCCAGTCATTCTCTTTGCCTTGGTGCATGGAGGAGGTGAAGTTTTGGTGTCTGAAGAAAATTGGATTTCTTTCGCTACAAGCAAGATTTTATTATTTTGAAACCAGAGTAGATTAACTCTGTTATTTCCTTGTTTCACAGATTGGTTCTAGCCATACTCCACGTTAATCTCTTCAGTAAGGGTAGTGGTGGCTTTAAAGCAGTGAGGAACTTGTAAGGTGGGCCTTGCTGCGTTTTCCTAACATATTTGCTGCCCGTGATATAGAAAGCCAGAGTAGGCTTGCTCTGTTCTTTCTCTTTTTACAGGTCTCTGTGAGGAGATGTGTCCTCTCATGCTGTGTAAGCTGTCCTCCTGCCTGACGGCTAGATGCAGGTTAATTGCCTTTTGTTCTCTAAGTTTGGGAAACTGTGCACCTTAAAGGATCTGCAGACATTTATGGGGACATACTAATATTCTAGTTTGCATGTTTGTGGCAGGTGCAGGCACTTGATGTGAGATTATGTGAGAGAGACTACTTCCCCTTTATTGGTGATGAAGAGGTTAAGTAGTTATGTGGGGCTCATTTTTATTCGTACCTGTTAAGGGCTTATTATTATTATTCTTTATTTGTAAAGCGCCAACAGATTCCGCAGTGCTGCCCATGGGTACAAGTATTAATTGTGCAACAGAGAAACAGTACAATAAGAGACAACACTTTACAGACAAATACAGGGGGAATTGAGGGCCCTATTCCCGTGGGAACTTACAATCTAGATGGGTAGGAAGATGGGAAACAGGAGTTGGGGACTGCAAAGGTGAGAATATTAGCAGATAGATGAGGGCAACTGTTAGGTAAGTGAAGTTAATTTGTTAATGAGTCGGGTGATAAGCTTCCCTGATCAAACAAGTCTTTAGGGAACGTTTAAAGTAGGAGAGGTTAGGGGAAAGTCTGACAGCTCGAGGAAGTGCATTCCAGAGGGTTGGTGCTGCACGCGAGATGTCCTGTAGTCTAGCATGAGAGGAGGAGATGGTAGAGGACGCAAGAAGCAGGTCATTGTTGGATCTTAGGGGGCGTGCAGGAGTATTTTTGTTGATGAGTGAGGACAGGTAGGGTGGGGCAGCATTGGTGAGGGCTTTGTAGGTCAGGGTGAGAATTTTGAATTTAATTCTGCTGTGAATGGGAAGCCAGTGAAGGGACTCACAGAGAGGTGCAGCAGAAACAGAGTGTCAAGAGAGGTGGATTAGCCTTGCAGATGCATTTAGGATGGATTGAAGGGGAGAGAGGCGGGAGAGAGGGAGGCCAGATGGTAAGTTATTACAGTAGTCAAGTCGGGGCATTACCAGAGAGTGGATTAGCTGTTTAGTAGTTTCAGCACTCAGAAACGGACGCATTTTGGAGAAGTAGTGGTTGCGGCAGTGTGAAGAGAGCAATTGGATGTGGGGAATGAAGGACAGATTTGAGTCAAGTGTTACTCGGAGGCAGCGGAGTGGTGGGGAGATAATGGTGCTGCCAACAGTGATGGAAAAATTAGAAACTGGAGTAGAGTTAGAGGGGGGATTAGAAGTAGTTCGGTCTTGGACATGTTTATTTTTAGCTGGTGAGAGGCCATCCAGGAGGAAATGCCAGATAAGCAGTCGCTGATGTGAGAATTGACAGAAGGAGAGAGTGCAGGGGTGGAAAGGTAGATCTGGGTATCATCAGCATAGAGGTGATAGTTGAAGCCATAGCTGTTGATGAGTTTACCCAGTGAAGAAGTGTAAATAGAGAAGAGTAGAGGACCCAGGACCAGAGCCTTGAGGTACTCCAACAGACAGAGGCAATGGAGAGGAGGAATCACCAGCAAAAGAGACAGAGAAGGATCTGTTATGCGTGTGTATGAAACATACAACATTCCTTTAAGGACTTGTGAAGTCTGGAAGCGCGTGCTTTGTTGTGCAGTTAGATTCACTTCTCAGCTGACAAATTATTGTGTCTTCCTTTTGCCCTTCCGCTCCTAGTCGGAGCAGTGTTTAACTGACTGTCATTTAATTTTGGTGCAGAAGTGTTCTGCTCCTATTTGCGCGACTGATTTCTTGGGGTAGGTGTGACTCCATAGACCTGGAGGACGAGTATTTGTAAGTTCATGAGTTTTGCTTTTTCTGTCAAACACTTTCAGTTTATGGTTTGTCCATTTGGCCTTGCCATAGCTCTCAGAGGGGGCTATATTGGCAGTGATCAGGCTTCAGGGAATTGCTCTGGTGCCCTTCCTGGATGTCATTATGGTTCAGGCACCATCTTTTCAACAAGCAAACTCTCATACAGAGATCTTGTTGTCTTTCTTCATTCCCACGGATGGAAGTGAATCTGAAAATGAGTTCCCTTGTTCCAGCTACAGGGGTAATTTCTTAGGGACAGAGGTCATATAATAGAGGATTCTTTCCTCTTGCCTCTTTCGGCACTCTATGTGGCCCTTCAGTGGCTCAATGTATGGAGGTATGGAGGTATTGGTCTGATGGTTGCTTCATTGAACATCATCCCTTTGCTTGATTCCATCTGAGAGTCTGCTGTTATCAATGTTCAGATAATGGACCCGGGGATCTTGTGGCTCTGTCTCGGAGGATAGATCTGTCCACATTAGATTCCTCCCTGTAGATCAGAGAGTTGAATTAGTGGTAGAGTGCTCGCTTAGCTTGCGAGAGGTAGCGGGGTCGTTGCCTGCATTCTCCAGATTTTTTTTTTTTTTCAGGAGCATCTGTCTCGGGGGACATGCTTCCGGAGACCTTCTTGAGTAATAGTGACCACAGTCACTAGCCTGTTGGGTTGGTGACTATGGTCTTGGGAGGTTTCTGCTCTCCCCATAACCTTCTTGTAGTTGAGAGCAATCTACAATGCTCTGATGGCTTGGCCTCAGTTGTCTTAACCGGTTTTTCAGGTTCTGGTTAAAAATTTCATCTCAGTGGCTTAGATTAACCACCTGGGAGGGATCTGGAGTTCCTTTGCCATGATTGGTGTGGATGGTTGGGTGGGCAGACACTCGCATTCGTTGTTTATCCACTATTCACATTTCAGGAGTGAATACCGGGAGCAGATTTCTTGAACAGTCAGATTTTTCATCCCAGGGAGTGGGGGCTTCTCTTAGAGGTGTTCTCCAGGTTAACCCTCAAATGGGGGGTGCAATACGCCAAGCTTCCAAGTTATGTTAAAGGTTGAGAGATCAGCAGGCTGCTCTGTTAAATACCCTGGCGGTTCCTGGGTATTTCAGTCTGACATCCCTGTTCCTCAGTTTGCTCTCTTTCCATGAGTCGTTGCTCGTATCAAATGGCAGTGAGCATTGGTATTTTAATAGTTCCTGCATAGTCTCGCAGGATCTCGTATACAGACCTAGCGGAGATGTGTTTCTTCCTGCTTGGTGGTTGTTCCTGAGGAATGACATTTTAATTCAGGGTCCATTCTTTCATCCAATTTTCGTTTTCTCTGAAGCTTTCTGCTTGGAGATTGTGCTTAGTTCTGTCTAAGCGTGGTTTTTCTGAATCGGTCATTGACACCATGATTCAGGCTTGCAAGCCTGTTACTGGTAACTTTTACCATAAGCTATGGCGTAAATTCCCTGATTGGTGTGAATCCCAGGACTACTCTTGGAAGTAGGGTCAGGATTCCTAGGGGTTTTGCCTTTTGTCCAGGAAGGTCTGGAGGACGGTTTGTCAGCCAGTTCTCTGAAGGGTCAGATTCTGCGTTATCCTTTTTTACACAAGTGTCTGGCTGATGTGCCAGAGGTGTAATCTTTTTGTTAGACCCTGGTTAGTATCAGGCCTGTGTTTAAGTCTGTTGCTCCTCTTGGAGCTTTAACCTTGGTTTTAAGGTTTTGCAGCAGGCACATTTTAAGCTTTAACATTCCATAGATTTTAAAATTTTTATCTTGGAAGTTTTCTTTTTTTTTGCTATATCTTCTGCTCTGAGAGTTTAGGTACTGTTGGCTTTGCAGTATGATTCGCTTTATCTTATTTCCGAAAAGGCGGATATTTATCCTAAGTGGAAATATTGTTTGTAAATTTGTTGTTCCCTCTCTGTGTCCTCATTCTTATCTCTTGAGGAACGTGTGTGCACAATTTGGATGTTGTGCATGCTTAATATTTTTTCTTCCTTTTTGTTTGTTTTCTCTGTAACAGAATGCTACTGCTACTTCTCTTTTCTCTGGTTGAGAAGTTTAATTTGTTTGCTTTTCAGACTGCGGGGCTGCAGTCTCCTGAGAGAGTTATGGCTTATTACACGAGGGCTGTCTCTTCTTCTTGGGCTTTCACAGGTGAAGCTTCTGTGGATCGGTTTTGCAAGGCTGCAACTTGGTTTTCTTTGCATACTTTTTCCAAATTTTATCAATTTGATTTTTTTGCCTCGGACAAGTTTTCTTTTGGAGCAAAAGGTCTTCAACGGTGGTGCCTTCTGTTTATGTCTGCCTGTCTTGTCCCTCCCTAGTCATTGGTGTCCTCTAGCCTTGGGTATTGGTTCCCAACAGTAATTGATGACGTTGTGGACTCACCATATCTTAGGAAAGAAAACAAAATGTATGCTTACCTGATAAATTTATTTATTTCCGGATATGGTGAGTCCACGACCCCACCCTTTATTTCTTTTGTAAGGTGTATCCAGTCCACGGATCATCCATTACTTGTGGGATATTCTCCTTCCCAACAGGAAGTTGCAAGAGGACACCCACAGCAGAGCTGCTATATAGCTCCTCCCCTAGCTGCCATATCCAGTCATTCTCTTGCAACTCTCAACAAAGATGGAGGTAGTAAGAGGAGAGTGGTAAAATATAGTTAGTTTTTTCTTCAATCAAAAGTTTGTTATTTTCAAATAGTACCGTAGTTGTACTATTTTATCTCAGGCAGTATTTAGAAGAAGAATCTGCCTGCGTTTTCTATGATCTTAGCAGCTTGTAACTAAGATCCACTGCTGTTCTCACATATGTCTGAGGAGTGAGGTAACCTCAGAGAGAGAATGGCGTGCAGGTTATCCTGCTATTGAGGTATGTGCAGTTTTAAGTTTTTCTAGGGACTAGAAAATGCTGCTGGTACCTGATTAACGTAAGTTAAGCCTAAAAACAGTCATTTAATAGCGACTTGTATCAGGCTTACTACCAGAGATATATACTCTGATAATATGGCAATATAAAACGTTTGCTGGCATGTTTAATCGTTTTTATATATGCTTTGGTGATAAAACTTATTGGGGCCTAGTTTTTTCCACATGGCTGGCTTGATTTTTGCCTAGAAACAGTTTCCTGAGGCTTTCCACTGTTGTAGTATGAGTGGGAGGGGCCTATTTTAGCTCATTTTTGCGCAGTTAAAATTACAGACAGACATTCAGCTTCCCTCAGCAGTCCCCTGCATGCTATAGGACATCTCTGAAGGGCTATAAAGGCTTCAAAAGTAGTTTATTGAGGAAGGTAGGGCCACAGCTGAGCTGTGGCAGTTGTTGTGACTGTTTAAAAAACGTTTATTTCGTTTTTTTATCCGTTTTTTGCATTAAGGGGTTAATCATCCATTTGCAAGTGGGTGCAATGCTCTGCTAACCTATTACATACACTGTAAAAATTTCGTTTGATTTGCTGCCTTTTTTCACTGTTTTTCAAATTTTGACAAAATTTGTTTCTCTTAAAGGCACAGTACCGTTTTTTATATTTGCTTGTTAACTTGATTTAAAGTGTTTTCCAAGCTTGCTAGATTGCTAGTCTGTACAAACATGTCTGACATAGAGGAAACTCCTTGTTCATTATGTTTAAAAGCCATGGTGGAACCCCATATGAGAATGTGTACTAAATGTATTGATTTCACTTTAAACAATAAAGATCAGCTTTTGTCTTTAAAAAATTTATCACCAGAGGATTCTGACGAGGGGGAAGTTATGCCGACTAACTCTCCCCACGTGTCAGACCCTTTGACTCCCGCTCAAGGGACTCACGCTCAAGTGGCGCCAAGTACATCAAGGACGCCCATAGCGATTACTTTACAAGACATGGCGGCAGTCATGGATAATACACTGAATTTAGAGGAAAGCGTGATAGGTCTGGTGTTAGGCGTAATACAGAGCATACAGACGCTTTAAGAGCCATGTCTGATACTGCCTCACAATATGCAGAAGCTGAGGAAGGAGAGCTTCAGTCTGTGGGTGATATCTCTGAATCAGGGAAACCTGATTCTGATATTTCTACTTTTAAATTTAAGCTTGAGAACCTCCGTGTTTTGCTTAGGGAGGTTTTAGCTGCTCTGAATGACTGTGACACAATTGTAGTGCCAGAGAAATTGTGTAGACTGGATAAATACTTTGCAGTGCCGGTGTGTACTGAGGTTTTTCCAATACCTAAAAGGTTTACAGAAATTATTAATAAAGAGTGGGATAGACCCGGTGTGCCATTTTCCCCCCCTCCTATTTTTAGAAAAATGTTTCCCATAGACGCCACCACACGGGACTTATGGCAAACGGTCCCTAAGGTGGAGGGAGCAGTTTCTACTTTAGCAAAGCGTACTACTATCCCTGTCAAGGACAGTTGTGCTTTTTCAGATCCTATGGATAAAAAATTAGAGGGTTACCTTAAGAAAATGTTTATTCAACAAGGTTTTATCCTGCAGCCCCTTGCATGCATTGCTCCTGTCACTGCTGCTGCGGCGTTCTGGTTTGAGTCTCTGGAAGAGGCTTTACAGACAACGACTCCATTGGAGGACATACTTAACAAGCTTAGAGCACTTAGGCTAGCTAATTCTTTTGTTTCTGATGCCATTGTTCATTTGACTAAACTAACGGCTAAGAATTCTGGATTTGCCATCCAGGCGCGTAGGGCGCTATGGCTCAAATCTTGGTCAGCTGACGTGACTTCAAAGTCTAAACTACTTAACATTCCCTTCAAGGGGCAGACCCTATTTGGGCCTGGTTTGAAGGAAATTATTGCTGACATTACTGGAGGTAAAGGTCATGCCCTTCCTCAGGACAGGTCCAAATCAAGGGCCAAACAGTCTAATTTTCGTGCCTTTCGAAACTTCAAGGCAAGTGCAGCATCAACTTCCTCTGCTACAAAACAAGAGGGAACTTTTGCTCAGTCCAAGACGGCCTGGAAACCTAACCAGTCCTGGAACAAAGGCAAGCAGGCCAAAAAGCCTGCTGCTGCCTCTTAGACAGCATGAAGGAATGGCCCCCTATCCGGTAACGGATCTAGTAGGGGGCAGACTTTCTCTCTTCGCCCAGGCGTGGGCAAGAGATGTTCAGGATCCCTGGGCGTTGGAGATTATATCTCAGGGGTATCTTCTGGACTTCAAGGCTTCTCCTCCACAAAGGAGATTTCACCTTTCACGATTATCTGTCAACCAGATAAAGAAAGAGGCATTCTTACACTGTGTGCAAGACCTCCTAGTTATGGGAGTGATCCATCCAGTTCCAAAGGAGGAACAGGGACAGGGATTTTACTCAAATCTGTTTGTGGTTCACAAAAAAGAGGGTACCTTCAGACCAATCTTGGATCTAAAGATCTTAAACAAATTCTTCAGAGTTCCATCATTCAAAATGGAAACTATTCGGACCATCCTACCTATGATCCAGGAGGGTCAATATATGACTACGGTGGATCTAAAGGATGCTTACCTTCACATTCCGATACACAAAGATCATCATCGGTTCCTAAGGTTTGCCTTTCTGGACAGGCATTACCAGTTTGTGGCTCTTCCCTTCGGGTTAGCTATAACCCCAAGAATTTTTACAAAGGTTCTGGGGTCGCTTCTGGCGGTCCTAAGGCCGCGGGGCATAGCAGTGGCCCCTTATCTAGATGACATCCTGATACAGGCGTCAAACTTCCAAATTGCCAAGTCCCATACGGATATAGTTCTGGCATTTCTGAGGTCGCATGGGTGGAAAGTGAACGAGGAAAAGAGTTCTCTGTCCCCACTCACAAGAGTCTCCTTCCTAGGGATAGATTCTGTAGAGATGAAAATTTACCTGACGGAGTCCAGGTTATCAAAACTTCTAAATTCTTGCCGTGTTCTCCATTCTTTTCCGCGCCCTTCGGTGGCTCAGTGCATGGAGGTAATCGGCTTAATGGTAGCGGCAATGGACATAGTTCCGTTTGCGCGCCTACATCTCAGACCGCTGCAACTATGCATGCTCAGTCAGTGGAATGGGGATTACACAGATTTGTCCCCTCTACTAAATCTGGATCAAGAGACCAGAGATTCTCTTCTCTGGTGGCTATCTCGGGTCCATCTGTCCAAAGGTATGACCTTTCGCAGGCCAGATTGGACAATTGTAACGACAGATGTCAGTCTTCTAGGTTGGGGTGCAGTCTGGAACTCCCTGAAGGCTCAGGGATCGTGGACTCAGGAGGAGAAACTCCTCCCAATAAATATTCTGGAATTGAGGGCAATATTCAATGCTCTTCAGGCTTGGCCTCAGTTAACAACCCTGAGGTTCATCAGATTTCAGTCGGACAACATCACGACTGTGGCTTACATCAACCATCAAGGGGGAACAAGGAGTTCCTTAGCGATGTTAGAAGTCTCCAAAATAATTCGCTGGGCAGAGAAACACTCTTGCCACCTATCAGCGATCCATATCCCAGGTGTAGAGAACTGGGAGGCGGATTTTCTAAGTCGTTAGACTTTTCATCCGGGGGAGTGGGAACTCCATCCGGAGGTGTTTGCTCAATTGATTCATCGTTGGGGCAAACCAGAACTGGATCTCATGGCGTCTCGCCAGAACGCCAAGCTTCCTTATTACGGATCCAGGTCCAGGGACCCGGAAGCGACGCTGATAGATGCTCTAGCAGCGCCTTGGTCTTTCAACCTGGCTTACGTGTTTCCACCGTTTCCTCTGCTCCCTCGACTGATTGCCAAAATCAAGCAGGAGAGAGCATCGGTGATTTTGATAGCGTCTGCGTGGCCACGCAGGACCTGGTATGCAGACCTAGTGGACATGTCATCCTTTCCACCTTGGACTCTGCCTTTGAGACGAGACCTTCTACTTCAAGGTCCTTTCAATCATCCAAATCTAATTTCTCTGAGACTGACTGCATGGAGATTGAACGCTTGATTTTATCAAAGCGTGGCTTCTCAGAGTCTGTCATTGATACCTTAATACAGGCACGAAAGCCTGTTACCAGGAAAATTTACCATAAGATATGGCGTAAATATCTTGGTGTAAATCCAAGAGTTACTCATGGAGTAAGGTTAGGATTCCCAGGATATTGTCTTTTCTCCAAGAGGGTTTGGAGAAAGGATTATCAGCTAGTTCTTTGAAGGGACAGATCTCTGCACTGTCTATTCTTTTGCACAAGCGTCTGGCGGATGTTCCAGACGTTCAGGCATTTTGTCAGGCGTTGGTTAGAATCAAGCCTGTGTTTAAACCTGTTGCTCCCCCATGGAGCTTAAATTTCTTCAAGGGGTTCCGTTTGAACCTCTTCATTCCATAGATATCAAACTTTTGTCTTGGAAAGTTCTTTTTTTGATGGCTATTTCCTCGGCTCGTAGAGTCTCCGAGTTATCTGCTTTACAATGTGATTCTCCTTATCTGATCTTCCATGCAGATAAGGTAGTTCTGCGTACAAAACCTGGGTTTTTGCCTAAGGTGGTATCTACTAAGAATATCAATCAAGAGATTGTTGTTCCATCATTGTGTCCTAATCCTTCTTCAAAGAAGGAACGTCTTTTACATAATCTGGACGTGGTTCGTGCTTTAAAGTTTTACTTACAAGCTACTAAAGATTTTCGTCAAACATCTGCTTTGTTTGTTGTTTACTCTGGACAGAGGAGAGGTCAAAAGGCTTCGGCAACCTCTCTTTCTTTTTGGCTAAGAAGCATAATCCGCTTAGCCTATGAGACTGCTGGACAGCAGCCTCCTGAAAGGATTAGAGCTCATTCTACTAGAGCTGTGGCTTCCACTTGGGCCTTTAAAAATGAGGCTTCTGTTGAACAGATTTGCAAGGCGGCGACTTGGGCTTCGCTTCATACTTTTTCCAAATTCTACAAATTTGATACTTTTGCTTCTTCGGAGGCTATTTTTGGGAGAAAGGTCTTACAGGCAGTGGTACCTTCCATTTAAGTACCTGCCTTGTCCCTCCCTTCATCCGTGTACTTTAGCTTTGGTATTGGTATCCCACAAGTAATGGATGATCCGTGGACTGGATACACTTAACAAGAGAAAACATAATTTATGCTTACCTGATAAATGTATTTCTCTTGTAGTGTATCCAGTCCACGGCCCGCCCTGTCCTTTTCAGGCAGGTCTAAATTTTAATTAAACTACATTCACCACTGCACCCTATGGTTTCTCCTTTCTCGGCTTGTTTCGGTCGAATGACTGGATATGGCAGTTAGGGGAGGAGCTATATAGCAGCTCTGCTGTGGGTGATCCTCTTGCAACTTCCTGTTGGGAAGTAGAATATCCCACAAGTAATGGATGATCCGTGGACTGGATACACCACAAGAGAAATAAATTTATCAGGTAAGCATAAATTGTGTTTTTTAGACAGTTCGTTTTTTGACTAAACCTCAGGCACCTCTACACCTTTGTGTTATTCCTTTTTCTCCATTACCTTCGGTCGAATGACTGGGGTTTGTTGGAAGGGAAGTGATATTTAACAGTTTAACTGTGGTGCTCTTTGCCTCCTCCTGCTGGCCAGGAGTGATATTCCCAACAGTAATTGATGACGTCGTGGACTCACCATATCTGGAAATAAATACATTTACCAGATAAGCATACATTTTGTTTTACTGGAAAGCATGTGCAACTATTGATACTTTACTATTTAATTTGAGTGTATGCTTTTTTTGTAACTACTTGCCACCCACCCTACTGAATTGCAGAAGACTTAAAAAGATCTTCTATCATCCTTTTATAAAGAGCAAATAAATCTAGATATAAACAAATGAATGACTTGTTTAAAGATTCATCTAGTATATTAGCATAGTGCAATCGATAGGCTCAGTATAAAGCAATTAAAGGGACAGTATACTGTAAAATATCTTTCCCTTAATGTGTTCCCAATGACTTGTTATACCAGCTGCAAAGTATAAAATTAGATTATTTTTTTTTGTAAATGAAATAGGCAATGTGTTATTTGAAACCACAACCCATTAAAAGGGGATGAGCTTGCAGGGAAATCTCCTTATTTTATCACTTTCTGTACACTAACATGCTACTTTATATTATCTCTGTCTTTATACCAAAGCCCAATACTTAGAGCAATTAAATTCTGCAAAGATTGTTGTTACCACAATGGTAACGTAAATGTACAGACCCTACAAGCATAGGTAATGGACAAAGAGATAATGATACAAAAAAGAAATGAGGATGGCTTGATTCATGAAGAGGTGACAAAAAGAAAAAAGTCAGTGTCAGACCAAATATAACTAGTACTAGCCAATCTAGCATAGTCAATCTGCTTTGTAGTGCATTTCAGATAAAATAAGTTCTATAAGGTCTGCTTGCAATGTCCATTTGAGGTTCATAAGACAAGTTATTTGCCAAGGCTGTGTGATAGATTAAAAAAAAATAATAAAAAAAATAAACAAACAAACAGATAAAACAATAATAATAATACATCTTGAGATTATCCAGGTAAATGTTAGAAAAAGCCACTTTACTGCAGTACACATGAGGAAGGACCAATCTATGCGGTCAAATACCTTTTCGGCATCCGTAAATAAAAAGAAAGAGGGGATTTCTCTTGTAAGATGTATCGAGTCCACAGATTCATCCATACTTGTGGGATATTCTCCTTCCCTACAGGAAGTGGCAGAGAGAGCACCCACAGCAGAGTTGTCTATATAGCTCCTCCCTTAGCTCCACCCCCCAGTCATTCTCTCTGCCTGCTTAACTGCTAGGAAGGGCAAAGTGAGTACAGGAAAACTTCAGTTGGGGGAACAGTTTGCAGGCTAAATTACATTGAGGTATGTTCAGTCTATTTTTTTCTAGACAGACTGTTATTTCTAGAAAAGGCTGGCAATATCCCCATGAGGGAAAGGTAAGCTGTATTCAGTAAATGAGGAATCCAAGCTTGCATAAAGGGCTCATAGTTACTGGTGACACTAATAGGAAAAAACGTTTTGGTTTAGTTACAAATAAAACGTTTTTTGAGGGACTTTAAGGGGTCTTTGTGGCTTGTTTAAGGGTTATTAACCCACTCTGTGGTGTTTTTTTAGGCCTTATAACATCGAGTGAGGTGGGAGGGGCCTATTTTCAGTTGCACAGTTTATTTACCTCAGAAGCATTCAGCTACTTCTCCAGAGATTCCTGCTGTATTTGAGGGCTGTAAAGAGGTTTTTTTCCCCACAAATCGTTCCTAAAAGGCAGGTAGGCGCCACAGCAGACCTGTGGCAAGGTGCGGAACGTTATTTTACCGGTTTTGAAGTTTTTTCAATCCGGTTTTTACATTAAGGGGTTAATTGTTTATTTGCATAGTTGTGCAAAGTTACTAAGGCTTTATGATGCTACTGTAAAAATTTTGTTGTGTTTACTGCTTTTTTACACTGTTTTGCAGAGTTTGTGCAGCTTTTTTTCTCTATACTTCCTCTGATCCAGGAGGGTCAATATATGACTACCGTGGACTTAAAGGATGCGTATCTACACATCTCTATTCACAGAGATCATCATCAATTCCTCAGATTAGCCTTTCTGGACAGGCATTACCAGTTTGTGGCCCTTCCCTTCGGGTTGGCCACGGCTCCCAGAATTTTCACAAAGGTGCTAGGGTCCCTTTTGGCGGTTCTAAGACCGCAGGGTATAGCAGTGGCGCCTTATCTAGATGACATCTTAATTCAGGCGTCGACTTTCCAGCTAGCCAAGTCTCACACGGACATCGTGTTGGCTTTTCTCAGATCTCACGGGTGGAAGGTGAACATAAAGAGTTCTCTCGTCCCTCTCACAAGAGTTTCCTTCCTAGGGACTCTGATAGACTCGGTAGAAATGAAAATATTTCTGATGGAGGTCAGAAAATCAAAACTTTTAATCACTTGCCGAGCTCTTCATTCCATTCCTCGGCCATCAGTGGCTCAGTGTATGGAGGTAATCGGTCTTATGGTAGCGGCAATGGACATAGTTCCTTATGCCCGCCTACTCCTCAGACCACTGCAACTATGCATGCTCAAACAGTGGAATGGGGATTATGCAGATTTATCTCCTCAACTGCATCTGGACCAGAGATTCTCTTCTCTGGTGGTTGTCTCAGGACCACCTGTCTCAGGGAATATGTTTCCGCAGGCCAGAATGGCTCATAGTAACGGCAGATGCCAGCCTGCTAGGCTGGGGTGCAGTCTGGAAATCCCTGAAAGCACAGGGCTTATGGTCTCGGGAGGAATCTCTCCTCCCGATAAACATTCTAGTACTGAGAGCGATATTCAATGTGCTTCAGACGTGGCCTCAGCTAGCTGCGGCCAAATTCATCAGATTTCAGTCGGACAACATCACGACTGTAGCCTATATCAATCATCAAGGAGGAACACAGAGTTCTCTAGCGATGATGGAGGTAACCAAAATTATCCGATGGGCGGAGGATCACTCTTGCCATCTCTCAGGAATCCATATCCCAGGGGTAGAAAACTGGGAGGCGGATTTCCTAAGTCGTCAGACTTTTCATCCGGGGGAGTGGGAGCTCCATCCGGAGGTATTGGCCCAGCTGACTCAGCTATGGGGCACAGAATTGGATCTGATAGCGTCCCGACAGAACGCCAAATTTCTGCGTTACGGGTCCAGGTCCCGGGATCCCCCGGCGGTACTGATAGATGCTCTAGCAGTTCCCTGGTCCTTCAATCTGGCTTATGTATTTCCACTGTTTCCTCTCCTCCCACATCTGGTTGCCAGAATTGAGCAGGAGAGAGCTTCGGTGATTCTGATAGGTGGCCACGCAGGACTTGGTATGCAGACCTGGTGGACATGTCATCTGTTCCACCGTGGACTCTGCCAATGAGGCAGGACCTTCTAATCCATGGTCCGTTCATGCATCCAAATCTAATTTCTCTGCGTCTGACTGCTTGGAGATTGAACGCCTGATTCTATCAAAGCGTGTTTTCTCTGAGTCGGTCATTGATGCCCTGATTCAGGCTAGAAAACCTGTCACCAGGAAGATCTATCATAAGATTTGGCGCAAATATCTTTGTTGGTGTGAATCCAAGGGTTACTCATGGAGTAAGATTAGGATTCCTAGAATTTTGTCTTTTCTCCAAGAAGGATTGGAGAAGGTATTATCAGTTAGTTCCTTAACGGGACAAATATCTGCTTTGTCTATTCTTTTACAAAAATGTCTGGCAGATGTCCCAGACGTTCAAGCGTTTAGTCAGGCCTTGGTCAGGACCAAGCCTGTATTTAAACCTGAGGGTCGGGGCTCCGCTCCGGAGGTTATTTTGCCCTCTCTAGGGGAGGTCTACGGCTGGGGAGACGGACACAATCCCTACAAGACCTAACAGAAGCGCAGCCAACTGTTTCCATAACCTACCGCTCCTGGGCTCACCCCGCCGCTGCTGATTGCTCCTCACACTCAACCACACACTGTATTTCGCTCCGGAGGGTTGGGGATCCACTCCGGAGCTCTTGCCTCCCAATTGTTGCCTGCCGAGGGTAAAGAGAACTGGGCCTATCACTCTGGAGGAACTTCAGGCCGTGGACCACGTGGGAAGGAGAACTGTCTGCGCTGTGTCTTGAGGCCTCCTGGAGCCTCGCGGATGAACAGTAACCGACTCAGGCAGGTGGAATCGACGGGAGCTGTGGAGGAATGCCCAGGCTTGGTAGCCTAACTTCACCCTAAGGACAGGAGGACAATTGCTTACCTCTCAAGGCTCCTGAAAAGGGCGCTAACAGCGGCCATTTTGGGCCTCCGCATCTTCCCCTGGCAGTGATCAGCTGGACTTAAAGGACCCACCCAACACAGGACTCATGCGACTCCCTTGACCTGACTGTAAGTACGCACAATACATTGCAGGCCCTCCCCAGCCCTGAACGTTTCACGAAGTCAGGTGAGAGTTCACTCAAGCACACGCCAATTGTCAGCTGGGTGATTTAGATCCTCCACACAAATAATATTAAGTACACAGTCCGGGTCAACTGATCCTCCTACCGGAGTAAGGGGAGCAACTTTACAAGCTTCTTTTCCCCTGGTAGCAGGTTGTGACTAGTGCTGCATAGGACTGCCTGTGTGGCGGAGATTAAACGGACCCTACCAGAGGAAGCTTGGATGAACTTTCTTCATTAGTGGCCTCTATACCTTGTGCAGGCCCCTCCAGGGCATTAACTTTCTATCAGCTAGCTTGAGCTGGTGGGTCTCTGGCCCCCTCTCTACAGTGGGCAGTATAAAACATATTCAGTTGGCCCACAAGGTACTCTGGGGCCCAGCTTTCTGGGACTTTGGGAGGGCCTCCTATAAGAATAGTCAGGCCTGAGTAGCCCTTATCATTCATTGGGACTGTCCTGAGGTCTCTTTAGCCCTTTAACCTACAACAGAAAACGTGAAAGGCCTACACACCACCCTTTAAATCTTTTATACATTCCCTTATTGCTTCCCCTGAGAGAGCACAGAACTCAATCATCCTGGGATCAATAGTCCTCATTACACATAACCCTAACTAGACACAGGCCTAAACAAGGTCAATAAAGAGCCCAAGCTTGGTTTGTAAGGAGACCCCCGGCTGGACACTGGACCCACTAAGAGCTGCTGTGTCATTTATGGCTGCTGCGACAGCTTATGTACCTTTGGGTTTCTAGCCCAAAGTGGAGTGTTATTTTATATTACTGCTCTTCTAATCACTTTTGCTCCTTACAGGTAGTACCTACAGTTATTATTAGTGCAGTAATTTGGACAAGTGTGTTTTTGAGTACTAACTTCTCAAAGCTCTCCCTTTCCGGCCTAGCTAGCCTAGGCTGGTCACCTCCACTTCCCCTTTCCCCTTCCTTTTGGTCGTACCCCCTTTCCCTGAGCTGAGAGACAGCCCTATAAGGGCAGAGGAGTCCCATTCAGTTGTGGCGCCCTCCACTTTTTGGGTATAGTAAATATGTCATCTGAGGTAGATCCGTAAGGGCAAAGGTGATTCATTTCTCCAACATAGGTGTGTCCGGTCCACGGCGTCATCCTTACTTGTGGGATATTCTCTTCCCCAACAGGAAATGGCAAAGAGCCCAGCAAAGCTGGTCACATGATCCCTCCTAGGCTCCGCCTTCCCCAGTCATTCTCTTTGCCGTTGTACAGGCAACATCTCCACGGAGATGGCTTAGAGTTTTTTAGTGTTTAACTGTAGTTTTTATTATTCAATCAAGAGTTTGTTATTTTAAAATAGTGCTGGTATGTACTATTTACTCTGAAACAGAAAAGAGATGAAGATTTCTGTTTGTAAGAGGAAAATGATTTTAGCAACCGTTACTAAAATCGATGGCTGTTCCACACAGGACTGTTGAGAGGAATTAACTTCAGTTGGGGGAACAGTGAGCAGACTTTTGCTGCTTGAGGTATGACACATTCTAACAAGACGATGTAATGCTGGAAGCTGTCATTTTCCCTATGGGATCCGGTAAGCCATTTTTATTACAGAGTAAATAAGGGCTTCACAAGGGCTTGTTAAGACTGTAGACATTTTCTGGGCTAAATCGATTCATATATAACATATTTAGCCTTGAGGAATCATTTAATATGGGTATTTTTGTAAAATAATATCGGCAGGCACTGTTTTAGACACCTTATTCTCTAGGGGCTTTCCCTAATCATAGGCAGAGCCTCATTTTCGCGCCGGTATTGCGCACTTGTTTTTGAGAAGCATGACATGCAGTCGCATGTGTGAGGAGCTCTGATACATAAAAAAGACTTTCTGAAGGCGTCATTTGGTATCGTATTCCCCTTTGGGCTTGGTTGGGTCTCAGCAAAGCAGATACCAGGGACTGTAAAGGGGTTAAAGATAAAAACGGCTCCGGTTCCGTTATTTTAAGGGTTAAAGCTTCCAAATTTGGTGTGCAATACTTTTAAGGCTTTAAGACACTGTGGTGAAATTTTGGTGAATTTTGAACAATTCCTTCATACTTTTTCGCAATTGCAGTAATAAAGTGTGTTCAGTTTAAAATTTAAAGTGACAGTAACGGTTTTATTTTAAAACGTTTTTTGTACTTTGTTATCAAGTTTATGCCTGTTTAACATGTCTGAACTACCAGATAGACTGTGTTCTGAATGTGGGGAAGCCAAGGTTCCTTCTCATTTAAATAGATGTGATTTATGTGACACTGAAAATGATGCCCAAGATGATTCCTCAAGTGAGGGGAGTAAGCATGGTACTGCATCATTCCCTCCTTCGTCTACACCAGTCTTGCCCACTCAGGAGGCCCCTAGTACATCTAGCGCGCCAATACTCCTTACTATGCAACAATTAACGGCTGTAATGGATAATTCTATCAAAAAATCATTTTAGCCAAAATGCCCACTTATCAGCGTAAGCGCGACTGCTCTGTTTTAGATACTGAAGAGCATGAGGACGCTGAGGATAATGGTTCTGATATGCCCCTACACCAGTCTGAGGGGGCCAGGGAGGTTTTGTCTGAGGGAGAAATTTCAGATTCAGGGAAAATTTCTCAACAAGCTGAACCCGATGTGATTACATTTAAATTTAAGTTGGAACATCTCCGCGCTCTGCTTAAGGAGGTGTTATCCACTCTGGATGATTGTGAGAATTTGATCATCCCAGAGAAACTATGTAAAATGGACAAGTTCCTAGAGGTCCCGGGGCCCCCAGAAGCTTTTCCTATACCCAAGCGGGTGGCGGACATTGTAAATAAAGAATGGGAAAGGCCCGGTATACCTTTCGTCCCTCCCCCCATATTTAAAAAATTGTTTCCCATGGTCGACCCCAGAAAGGACTTATGGCAGACAGTCCCCAAGGTCGAGGGGGCGGTTTCTACTTTAAACAAACGCACCACTATACCTATAGAAGATAGTTGTGCTTTCAAAGATCCTATGGATAAAAAATTAGAAGGTTTGCTTAAAAAGATGTTTGTTCAGCAAGGTTACCTTCTACAACCAATTTCATGCATTGTCCCTGTCACTACAGCCGCGTGTTTCTGGTTCGATGAGCTAGAAAAGGCGATCGATAGTGATTCTCCTCCTTATGAGGAGATTATGGACAGAATCCGTGCTCTCAAATTGGCTAATTCTTTCACCCTAGACGCCACTTTGCAATTGGCTAGGTTAGCGGCGAAAAATTCTGGGTTTGCTATTGTGGCGCGCAGAGCGCTTTGGTTGAAATCTTGGTCAGCGGATGCGTCTTCCAAGAACAAATTGCTTAACATTCCTTTCAAGGGGAAAACGCTGTTTGGCCCTGACTTGAAAGAGATTATCTCTGATATCACTGGGGGTAAGGGCCACGCCCTTCCTCAGGATAGGTCTTTCAAGGCCAAAAATAAACCTAATTTTCGTCCCTTTCGTAGAAACGGACCAGCCCCAAGTGCTATGTCCTCTAAGCAAGAGGGTAATTCTTCTCAAGCCAAGCCAGCCTGGAGACCAATGCAAGGCTGGAACAAGGGAAAGCAGGCCAAGAAGCCTGCCACTGCTACCAAGACAGCATGAAATGTTGGCCCCCGATCCGGGACCGGATCTGGTGGGGGGCAGACTTTCTCTCTTCGCTCAGGCTTGGGCAAGAGATGTTCTGGATCCTTGGGCACTAGAAATAGTCTCCCAAGGTTATCTTCTGGAATTCAAGGGGCCTCCCCCAAGGGGGAGGTTCCACAGGTCTCAATTGTCTTCAGACCACATGAAAAGACAGGCATTCTTACATTGTGTAGAAGACCTGTTAAAAATGGGAGTGATTCATCCTGTTCCTTTAGGAGAACAAGGGAGGGGGTTCTACTCCAATCTGTTCGTAGTTCCCAAAAAAGAGGGAACATTCAGACCAATCTTAGATCTCAAGATCCTAAACAAGTTTCTCAAGGTTCCATCGTTCAAAATGGAAACCATTCGAACAATTCTTCCTTCCATCCAGGAAGGTCAATTCATGACCACGGTGGATTTAAAGGATGCGTATCTACATATTCCTATCCACAAGGAACATCATCGGTTCCTAAGGTTCGCATTCCTGGACAAGCATTACCAGTTTGTGGCACTTCCGTTCGGATTAGCCACTGCTCCAAGGATTTTCACAAAGGTACTAGGGTCCCTTCTAGCGGTGCTAAGACCAAGGGGCATTGCAGTAGTACCTTACTTGGACGACATTCTGATTCAAGCGTCGTCCCTTCCTCAAGCAAAGGCTCACACGGACATTGTCCTGGCCTTTCTCAGATCTCACAGGTGGAAAGTGAACGTAGAAAAAAGTTCTCTATCTCCGTCAACAAGGGTTCCCTTCTTGGGAACAATAATAGACTCCTTAGAAATGAGGATTTTTCTGACAGAGGCCAGAAAATCAAAACTTCTAAACTCTTGTCAAATACTTCATTCTGTTCCTCTTCCTTCCATAGCGCAGTGCATGGAAGTAATAGGTTTGATGGTAGCGGCAATGGACATAGTTCCTTTTGCGCGAATTCATCTAAGACCATTACAACTGTGCATGCTCAGTCAGTGGAATGGGGACTATACAGACTTGTCTCCGACGATACAAGTAGATCAGAGGACCAGAGATTCACTCCGTTGGTGGCTGTCCCTGGACAACCTGTCACAGGGGATGAGCTTCCGCAGACCAGAGTGGGTCATTGTCACGACCGACGCCAGTCTGGTGGGCTGGGGCGCGGTCTGGGGACCCCTGAAAGCTCAGGGTCTTTGGTCTCGGGAAGAATCTCTTCTTCCGATAAATATTCTGGAACTGAGAGCGATATTCAATGCTCTCAGGGCTTGGCCTCAGCTAGCAAGGGCCAAGTTCATACGGTTTCAATCAGACAACATGACGACTGTTGCGTACATCAACCATCAGGGGGGAACAAGGAGTTCCCTGGCGATGGAAGAAGTGACCAAAATCATTCAATGGCCGGAGACTCACTCCTGCCACTTGTCTGCAATCCACATCCCAGGAGTGGAAAATTGGGAAGCGGATTTTCTGAGTCGTCAGACATTTCATCCGGGGGAGTGGGAACTCCATCCGGAAATCTTTGCCCAAATTACTCAATTGTGGGGCATTCCAGACATGGATCTGATGGCCTCTCGTCAGAACTTCAAGGTTCCTTGCTACGGGTCCAGATCCAGGGATCCCAAGGCGACTCTAGTAGATGCACTAGTAGCACCTTGGACCTTCAAACTAGCTTATGTATTCCCGCCGTTTCCTCTCATCCCCAGGCTGGTAGCCAGGATCAATCAGGAGAGGGCATCGGTGATCTTGATAGCTCCTGCGTGGCCACGCAGGACTTGGTATGCAGACCTGGTGAATATGTCATCGGCTCCACCATGGAAGCTACCTTTGAGACGAGACCTTCTTGTTCAAGGTCCGTTCGAACATCCGAATCTGGTCTCACTCCAACTGACTGCTTGGAGATTGAACGCTTGATCTTATCAAAGCGAGGGTTCTCAGATTCTGTCATTGATACTCTTGTTCAGGCCAGAAAGCCTGTAACTAGAAAAATTTACCACAAAATATGGAAAAAATATATCTGTTGGTGTGAATCTAAAGGATTCCCTTGGGACAAGGTAAAAATTCCTAAGATTCTATCCTTTCTTCAAGAAGGTTTGGAGAAAGGATTATCTGCAAGTTCCTTGTAGGGACAGATTTCTGCCTTGTCTGTGTTACTTCACAAAAAGCTGGCAGCTGTGCCAGATGTTCAAGCCTTTGTTCAGGCTCTGGTTAGAATCAAGCCTGTTTACAAACCTTTGACTCCTCCTTGGAGTCTCAATTTAGTTCTTTCAGTTCTTCAGGGGGTTCCGTTTGAACCCTTACATTCCGTTGATATTAAGTTATTATCTTGGAAAGTTTTGTTTTTGGTTGCAATTTCTTCTGCTAGAAGAGTTTCAGAATTATCTGCTCTGCAGTGTTCTCCTCCTTATCTGGTGTTCCATGCAGATAAGGTGGTTTTACGTACTAAACCTGGTTTTCTTCCGAAAGTTGTTTCTAACAAAAACATTAACCAGGAGATAGTCGTGCCTTCTTTGTGTCCGAATCCAGTTTCAAAGAAGGAACGTTTGTTGCACAATTTGGATGTTGTTCGTGCTCTAAAATTCTATTTAGATGCTACAAAGGATTTTAGACAAACATCTTCCTTGTTTGTTGTTTATTCTGGTAAAAGGAGAGGTCAAAAAGCAACTTCTACCTCTCTCTCTTTTTGGATTAAAAGCATCATCAGATTGGCTTATGAGACTGCCGGACGGCAGCCTCCTGAAAGAATCACAGCTCATTCCACTAGGGCTGTGGCTTCCACATGGGCCTTCAAGAACGAGGCTTCTGTTGATCAGATATGTAAGGCAGCGACTTGGTCTTCACTGCACACTTTTACTAAATTTTACAAGTTTGATACTTTTGCTTCTTCTGAGGCTATTTTTGGGAGAAAGGTTTTGCAAGCCGTGGGGCCTTCCATCTAGGTGACCTGATTTGCTCCCTCCCTTCATCCGTGTCCTAAAGCTTTGGTATTGGTTCCCACAAGTAAGGATGACGCCGTGGACCGGACACACCTATGTTGGAGAAAACAGAATTTATGTTTACCTGATAAATTACTTTCTCCAACGGTGTGTCCGGTCTACGGCCCGCCCTGGTTTTTTAATCAGGTCTGATCATTTATTTTCTTTAACTACAGTCACCACGGTATCATATGGTTTCTCCTATGCAAATATTCCTCCTTTACGTCGGTCGAATGACTGGGGAAGGCGGAGCCTAGGAGGGATCATGTGACCAGCTTTGCTGGGCTCTTTGCCATTTCCTGTTGGGGAAGAGAATATCCCACAAGTAAGGATGACGCCGTGGACCGGACACACCGTTGGAGAAAGTAATTTATCAGGTAAACATAAATTCTGTTTTTATTGTGGTACCCTTAATATTCTGTATATATTGAAATATTGACTACATACTAATTTGATACTCTTTGCCGGAGGAATTTTATACGTGGGTCCCTCACCTTCCCGCTCCTGCCCAGCTTGTCTGGGTGGGTCACCTCCAATTCCCTTTCCCCTTCCTTCACGTCTGCAACAGGTTTACTTTATACTAATAATGTAGTTCTTCCTGTGAAGCGCAGCTCAGCCCCGCTCTAACCATGAGATAGGTTGTCCTAAAACTGTATATTTGAATGTGTCATGTATAATCCTTGATTTTCTTTCAGCAGAGCAGCATATAGCTTATGAGCCCTCAGTGACCCTACACTCTGTTTCTCTGGGATCTAGCTACTAACTCACAAAATGCCTCACACGATGAGGAAACTCTCAAAGTCAAACCCCAAACCTAAGAAGACAGTGTTCGACCATTTCGCGCACTCTACTAAGGAGTCCCTACCTCACCTAGGTGTTGAAATGAGCGAACCTGACTCTCAAGATGAGGAGTCACAATCCAGCCTGCATTCTGCAACCACCTCTCAACACTATATCACTGAATCATCACTCAAACTCTTAGCTAATCAGACTAAGTCCATCACCGAAGAAATCCAACGCAGTTCTGCAGAGCTAAAGAAAGAGATTTCAGAAATTGGTGACAGAGTCGATGCGCTGGAGCGCAAGCAGGACGATCAGGCTGTAGATCAATCCAATATTCTGGCCTTATGCCGAAAGCCTAGCAGAGCAGATCTCGCAATTAGAATCTAAACTGGCTGATAAGGAGGACAGATCGAGACGCAGTAATATAAGATTCAGAGGAGTCCCAGAGTCCGTATCTCCGGCAGACATACAAGGCTATCTTCAAGATCTCTTCCGAGAATTAATAGGCACCCCTGACGGCCTCACTAGCACAATGGAGAGGGCTCACAGGGCCTTGCGCCCCAGGACAGTGAGTTCTGACAAGCCGAGAGACATCATAGTGTGTTTTCACAGCTTCTTATATAAGGACCGTTTACTACAAGCTGCCTACAAAAAGCCAAACCTTAGTGGCAGATTCGAGGGAGTTCAGCTACTACCTGACTTATCTGCTCACACCCTCCAACAGCGTCGCCATTATCAGCCAGTTACCACTGCTTTGCGTAAGGCCAACATTAGGTATCGCTGGGGGTTTCCTACCAGGCTCCTAGTAACCAAAGATAACCAGACCATAACTATCACCACACCTTCTCAGGGTATGACTCTTCTCGCCTCATGGGGATTATTGTTAGACCCAGTGAACACAAGAGCTCAACCTCAACCTGCTTTAAAAGCCTCAGCTCCTGAATGGTCAACAAAGGATCAGAGGGCAAAGAGACCTAAGATACAACAATCTCAAGAATCCCACGAACACTCTGAGTCTACATTATAGGTTCCTCCAGGAGTCAATGGCCCTTGAATGAATGCGTATAGGCTCTTAGGATTCAGCTGAACGGTGTCTCTGTCCGGCCTGCATCTTGTGTCGGATGGGATACCCGAGAAGCTTAGAGAGTTGATAAATTGTATGTTCATTTAGTAAGTTTTATGTTATCTTTCTTGGTTAGATATGTTATCTGCTGTTTTGTAACCACTTAAGTTCAAGCACTTCATGTTAAGACGTTTGTTTTTAGAGCGGGGCTGACGTTTTTGCTCCATTGCGCTAGCTCCCGAGCCGTACGCTCACCCCCACACTGAAGCTCACGTTAGGGCTCCCTTGAGGTGGACTACTTCCACCACTCTAGAGGCACTATTAAGTGTCTCCTCTTACTCTCTATCTCTCCTTCCCTTTACCTTTCCCCTCATTCTGCTTCCCAGACATTGGTACTTGGACTCTTACTACTTAATCCCTAATTATCCCTATCTTTGACTAGTTCCCCTTTAAGGTTTCTCACCCAAAACGTTAGGGGACTTAACACTCCCTTCAAGAGAAGTCTTTTGCTACGCTCACTGAAACACCATAACCCTGATGTCGCGTTCCTACAAGAGACGCATTGGTTAATTGACGAGCCGATTAGACTCTCCTCTAAGGAGTACACGCATATAGAATATGCTCCCTTCACAAAAAAAGCCAGAGGCACAGCTATTCTCCTGCATAAGAGGCTGGCTGTTGAACCAGTCCTGACCATCAGAGACCCACAGGCCAGATATGTCATCCTGATTTGTAAAATCAATCATGTGCTATACACTCGTGTCAGTCTACTTGCCCAACACACATCAACCTAAGTACCTAAAACACATACTTCATGTCATTGCCCAACACAAACCGGGTAGAGTTATTGTTTTGGGAGATTTTAACATGACCTGGGACCCGAAAGTAGATAGAAAATCCTCTGACTCGAACAGGACTCCTCCTTCTGCAGAACAACTTGCTGCGAAATTCCGTACTCTCATGACCGGCTCAGGTTACTTTGATGTATGGAGGGCTACCCACACTAAGGACCGAGACTTTACACACTATTAACAGCCTCACCGTCAATACGCCCGACTTGACTACATTTTCTCTACGGCAGACTCACTAGACCTTGTTACTAACTCAGCTATATATATCTGCTCCTGGTCTGATCATGACTGTGTCACTACTGACCTTATCTCCACAAACACTACTTGTACCAGGGCCTCCTGGCGCATGTCCCATAACCTTTTACAAGATATTGCCCTTAGAGAAAAATTGCGCACAGAAATCAAACATTTTCTGGAAACTAATGACAACGCCCAAGTTAGGGATGACACCCTCTGGGGTGCCGCTATAGCGACCATTAGAGGCATAATGATCTCGGAGCAGACTAACCTTCGAAAGCAGGCGGGACTCTCGCTATCACAGGCTCACATTAAATTAAGGACTTTAGAATCCCAAAACAGAGCAAAGCCCATACACTCTTTAGCAGCCCAAATATCTGACCTTAAAAATCACATCTCCCAACTAGAGCTTAGGAGAACCCAAGATAATCTGACAAAATTAAAACAATTGTACTTCTATAAGGGTAATAAGGCGGACACCCTTTTGGCCAACAAAATCAGAAACAGAACTAGTGTGTCGCGTATACATAGTATTGTTAAAGCAAACTCCCTCCTTAAAATCCCTTCGCAGATAGGAGAGGCTTTCGCTGAGTATCTTTCTAACCTCTATAATATAGAAAAGTCTGAGAACACCCTCTCCGCCTCAACAGATACAATTTGCGAGTACTTAAAAGCCTTGAATCTCCCGTCCCTCTCACTCGATCAAAGGGACTCTCTAAATTCGCCATTCTCCATCAGTGAAGTACAACAAGTAATCAAGAACTCTAAATCATTTAAATCACCAGGCCCAGATGGTTTCCCAGTTTATTTCTATAAAACTTACATTCAAGAACTTTCCCCCTTGCTTCTTAGGCTTTATAACTTAGCTAGGAACGAGGGTAAATTTAAGAGAGAATTTCTGGAAACCACGATCATAACAATCCTGAAACCTAACAAGGACCCTACTCTGTGTGCCAGCTACAGGCCAATCTCGTTAATTAACACTGACATAAAATTCTACTCAAAACTCCTAGCCAATCGCATTGCCAATCTATTACCTCACTTGGTCAATTCAGACCAAGTGGGGTTTATCCCCAAAAGAGAAGGGCCAGATAACACTAGAAGACTTCTAAATGTGATGAGCCTGTCATCCAGCCTCAACAAACCTATGGCGATTATCTCATTAGACGCCGAAAAGGCCTTTGATCGGGTGAGATGGCGGTTCTTGTGGGAAGTGCTTGAAATCTTTCAATTCCCAAGTACCCTTGTAGGAGCAATAAAGGCCTTATATTCCACTCCTTCCGCCTCGGTAAAGGGCCTTGGCTTCCAAACTCCCCCATTTACCATTTCCAACGGGACCAGACAGGAATGCCCCCTATCGCCCCTGCTTTTCGCGCTGGCCATCGAGCCGCTGGCTGAGCAAATCAGAACGGACCCACACATGGGCGGGATCACCCTATGTGGTACCAGGCATAATATTGCCTTGTTCGCCGATGACATTACCCTTTTTTCGTCTGACCTCTCGACCACCCTCCCTAGACTCCTACAAATAGTTAAAGAATGTAATGCCCATTCTTATTACAAACTAAACATATCTAAAACAGAGATATATACCCAAGGCTTCAAGAACTCGTAATTGGCCCCTCTAAAAGCCAAATATCCTTTCCGGTGGTCGGAATCGTCGGTGTTACATCTGGGAGTTACACTCTCTAATGATCTCCCCCGTGTTATCAGGGATAATTACCTCCCTTTGCTATCGGAGCTTCGCTCCCTTAATAAGGGCTGGAATCTTTCACAAGTCTCGTGGATGGGGCGGATTGCAGCTCTGAAAATGTCTTTTCTACCCCGACTCACATATTTGTTTCGTTGCCTTCCAATCAGAGTCCCTAGACAAATCCTCCTACAATTCCAAAGCGAATTCACTAAGCATATTTGGCAGGGTAAACCTCCAAGAGTGGCGCAGGAAGTACTACAATTGCCCAGGATACACGGGGGACTAGGCTCTCCCTCGATAGTAAGATACAGTACGAGGGGGCGATGTTCACCCATATCTCACAATGGGGAGTCAGACAGTCTACCTGCAAATGGCGCTCCATTGAACAGGCCTCACTGCCCTACAATCTAACCTTACGAGACTTGATCTGGTCGCCCACACATTGGCGCAGAGAACTAACCCTGATAAACCCTATTATTCGGGAATGCTTGCACTTCTGGGACAAAATCCGCCACTCTAGACATATTGCTCCTCACCCCTCTCCCATTACCTCTCTGCCTGGTCTACTGGCAGGCCTACAGGATACCCATCCACTGAAATGGGCCCAACTTGGAGTTCATGTAATCTCAGACCTTTGGCTCCCACCCCAGGAAAGTGGATTCAGAACCGTTTCTCAGTTAGGGGCGGATGTGGCCTTACCCCATATTCTAAAATTCGAGTACCACAGAATTAAAAGCTTCCTGACCAGTTGGGGCTTCAAACCTACGTTAGCCCGCCCACTAACCCCTTGGGAGTCCACATGGAGCCAGGGAAACAGGCTATGTAGACCTCTCTCCAGACACTACACTCTTTTGGACCCTAACCTAAATTCGGAAACGGCACCACACCTTTCAAAGTTGGAATCCCTACTTGGTAAATCGTTTACAGAGGTTGTTTGGGGGTACACTCTGGAACGCATCAAAAAGGCCGTACATTGCATAACCTTATTTGAGACTTATTATAAACTGTTGGCTCACTGGTACTACGTCCCTACCCGGCTGGCTAAAATATTCCCTAGCACGTCCCCTTACTGTTGGAGAGGATGTGGCCAGAGAGGGGACTCCCTACACATCTGGTGGGAATGCCCCAAAATTCGCCTCTTATGGATTAAATGCTTTAGGGTTCTTCCTAAATTGGGAGTATCATTGCGTAGCTCGCCGGCAGTGGCCCTACTTCATATAGGTGCCCACACTATCCTTAAGCATCATGCTTATATAAGCATTTACCTTTTTATGTCCATTAAACATCTAATTACATGTGATTGGAAAAAAGAGTCCCCACCTAGCTGGGCAAGAGTCTGCTCTTATATGGCCTACCTATATACCATGGAAAAAGATATCTTCTATAAATTGGGTAACTCCGACCTTTTTGAGCTTACATGGGCTGATTGGAAAGATTCATATGACACAACCTGGAAACCTAATGTCCTGTCCCCCAGTTAGCTTCCCATTTGTGTATTGAGGCCTTACCTTAGGTTTAGCATACACGATACTGGACGGCTTATGCGCCACGCCCATGCATGACTAATTTTATCATTCCCCTCCTCCTCTCTTTCCATCCCCCTACCTTATTTCTAGACTCATCCCCTTCTCTCTCTTTTTCTGAGTTGAGAGACCTTGGAGTCTCCTCCATATAAGATTTAAGGTATCATGATGGTTTATGGTTGTCTACTGAGTTTTTGGTACCGATCAGAACAGTTTTATCTCTTCTAACTATGCAAGATTATACTGTAACAAGGGCAGTTTGTGCCCTCACATTGTTAATTTATATTTCTCCTGTTAAGTGTGGTCAGTCCACGGGTCATCATTACTTCTGGGATATTAACTCCTCCCCAACAGGAAGTGCAAGAGGATTCACCCAGCAGAGCTGCTATATAGCTCCTCCCCTCTACGTCACACCCAGTCATTCTCTTGCACCCAACTAATAGATAGGATGTGTGAGAGGACTGTGGTGATTATACTTAGTTTTATACCTTCAATCAAAAGTTTGTTATTTTATAACAGCACCGGAGTGTGTTGTTCCTTCTCTGGTAGAATTTGAAGAAGAATCTACCTGAGTTTTTTGTATGATTTTAGCCGGCGTAGTTAAGATCATATTGCTGTTCTCGGCCATCTGAGGAGTGAGGTAAACTTCAGATCAGGGGACAGCGGGCAGGTTAATCTGCAAAGAGGTATGTAGCAGCATATTATTTTCTGACAATGGAATTGACTGAGAAAATTCTGCCATACCGATATAATGTAAGCTCAGCCTTAAATGCAGTAGTAGCAACTGGTATCAGGCTGTCATGTATGTATATTTTACACTTCAGTATTCTGGGGACTGGCTCTTCACTGGGATAATACTGTATGCATAAGACTTTAGCCTAATTTGCAGTGACTAGCAACAGGCTTTCTAATGACATTTCATTTATTTGATGTTAAACGTTTTTGCTGGCATGTTAAATCGTTTAATTTTCTGAGGTACTGGGTGAAAAAATGTTTTGGGCACTGTTTTTTTCCACTTGGCAGTCGTTTTATTTAATTTAAGACAGTTTACTGATCTCCCTCACTGTTGTGTGTGAGGGGGAGGGGCCTATTTTGGCGCTTTTGCTACGCATCAAAAAATTCAGTCAGAAGTCTCTTGTCTTCCCTGCATGATCCGGTTCGTCTCTACAGAGCTCAGGGGTCTTCAAAACTTATTTTGAGGGAGGTAATCACTCACAGCAGAGCTGTGAGATTGTAGCTGACTGTGATAAAAAACGTTTATTTCTGTACTTTTTTTCTGCTATCAGGGTTAGTTATCCATTACTAATGGGGGCAATCCTTTGCTAAAATTGTGTTTTTACCGGAAAAGATTTGATGTTATAGTTTCTCAGTTTATTATTTCTCAACTGTCATAACTTTTTCTGTGCTTCTTAAAGGCACAGTACGCTTTCATATTATTTGTAAATTACTTTGAAAAGTATTTCCAAGTTGCTAGTTTATTTGCTAGTGTGTTAAACATGTCTGATTCAGAGGAATATCTCTGTGCTATATGTGCTAAAGCCAAAGTGGAGCCCAATAGAAATTTATGTACTAATTGCATTGATGCTACTTTAAATAAAAGTCAATCTGTACAAATTGAACATATTTCACCAAACAACGAGGGGAGAGTTATGCCGACTAACTCGCCTCACGTGTCAGTACCTGCATCTCCCGCTCGGGAGGTGCGTGATATTGTGGCGCCGAGTACATCAGGGCGGCCATTACAAATCACATTACAGGATATGGCTAATGTTATGACTGAAGTTTTGGCTAAATTACCAGAACTAAGAGGTAAGCGTGATCACTCTGGGGTGAGAACAGAGTGCGCTGTTGATAATAGGGCCATGTCTGATACTTCGTCACAGTATGCTGAACATGAGGACGGAGAGCTTCAATCAGCAGGTGACGGTTCTGATCCCAATAGAATGGATTCAGACATTTCTAATTTTAGGTTTAAACTCGAAAACCTCCGTGTACTGTTAGGGGAGGTATTAGCAGCTCTAAATGATTGTAACACCGTTGCAATCCCAGAGAAATTATGTAGGCTGGATAGATACTATGCGGTACCGGCGAGTACTGATGTATTTCCTATACCTAAGAGGTTTACAGAGATAATTACTAAGGAGTGGGATAGGCCTGGTGTACCCTTTTCCCCCCCTCCTGTGTTTAGAAAAATGTTTCCAATAGACGTCACCACTCGGGACTTATGGCAGACGGTCCCTAAGGTGGAGGGAGCGGTTTCTACTCTGGCTAAGCGTACCACTATCCCGGTGGAGGATAGCTGTGCCTTTTCAGATCCAATGGATAAAAAATTAGAGGGTTTCCTTAAGAAAATGTTTGTTCAACAAGGTTTTATATTGCAACCCCTTGCATGTATTGCGTCTGTCACGGCCGCGGCCGCTTTTTGGTCCGAGTCCCTGGAAGAGACTCTTGACTCAATAACTATAGATGAGATTTCAAACAAGCTTAAGACACTTAAGCTAGCTAATTAATTTATTTCGGATGCCGTAGTACATTTAACTAAACTTACGGCTAAGAATTCCGGATTCGCCATTCAGGCACGCAGAGCACTGTGGCTAAAATCCTGGTCAGCTGACGTTACTTCTAAATCTAAATTACTTAACATACCTTTCAAAGGGCAGACCTTATTCGGGCCCGGGTTGAAAGAAATTATCGCTGACATTACAGGAGGTAAAGGCCATGCCCTGCCTCAAGACAGAGCCAAACCTAAGGCTAGACAATCTAATTTTCGTTCCTTTCGTAATTTCAAAGCAGGAGCAGCATCAACTTCCTCTGCACCAAAACAGGAAGGAGCTGTTGCTCGCTACAGACAAGGCTGGAGACCTAACCAGTCCTGGAACAAGGGCAAGCAGGCCAGGAAACCTGCTGCTGCCCCTAAGACAGCATGAATTGAGGGCCCCCGATCCGGAAACGGATCTAGTGGGGGGCAGACTTTCTCTCTTCGCCCAGGCTTGGGCAAGAGATGTCCAGGATCCCTGGGCGTTAGAGATCATATCTCCCAAAAGGGAGATTTTAACTGTCAAGGTTGTCAACAAACCAAATAAAGAAAGAGGCCTTTCTACGCTGTGTACAAGATCTTTTACTAATGGGAGTGATCCATCCGGTTCCGCGGTCGGAACAAGGACAAGGGTTTTACTCAAATCTGTTTGTGGTTCCCAAAAAAGAGGGAACATTCAGGCCAATCTTGGATTTAAAGATCCTAAACAAATTCCTAAGAGTTCCATCGTTCAAAATGGAAACTATTCGGACAATCTTACCCATGATCCAAAAGGGTCAGTACATGACCACAGTGGATTTAAAGGATGCTTACCTTCACATACCGATTCACAAAGATCATTACCGGTATCTAAGGTTTGCCTTCCTAGACAGGCATTACCAGTTTGTAGCTCTTCCATTCGGATTGGCTACGGCTCCAAGAATCTTCACAAAGGTTCTGGGTGCTCTTCTGGCGGTACTAAGACCGCAAGGAATTTCGGTAGCTCCGTACCTAGACGACATTCTGATACAAGCTTCAAGCTTTCAAACTGCCAAGTCTCATACAGAGTTAGTACTGGCATATCTAAGGTCGCATGGATGGAAGGTGAACGAAAAGAAGAGTTCTCTCTTTCCACTCACAAGAGTTCCCTTCTTGGGGACTCTTATAGATTCTGTAGAAATGAAGATTTACCTGACAGAAGACAGGTTAACAAAGCTTCAAAATGCATGCCGTGTCCTTCATTCCATTCAACACCCGTCAGTAGCTCAATGCATGGAGGTGATCGGCTTAATGGTAGCGGCAATGGACATAGTACCCTTTGCACGTCTACATCTCAGACCGCTGCAATTGTGCATGCTAAGTCAGTGGAATGGGGATTACTCAGACTTGTCCCCTACTCTGAATCTGGATCAAGAGACCAGAAATTCTCTTCTATGGTGGCTTTCTCGGCCACATCTGTCCAGGGGGATGCCATTCAGCAGGCCAGACTGGACAATTGTAACAGCAGACGCCAGCCTACTAGGTTGGGGGGCTGTCTGGAATTCTCTGAAGGCTCAGGGACAATGGAATCAGGAGGAGAGTCTCCTGCCAATAAACATTCTGGAATTGAGAGCAGTTCTCAATGCCCTTCTGGCTTGGCCCCAGTTAACAACTCGGGGGTTCATCAGGTTTCAGTCGGACAACATCACGACTGTAGCTTACATCAACCATCAGGGAGGGACAAGAAGCTCCCTAGCAATGATGGAAGTATCAAAGATAATTCGCTGGGCAGAGTCTCACTCTTGCCACCTGTCAGCAATCCACATCCCGGGAGTGGAGAACTGGGAGGCGGATTTCCTAAGTCGTCAGACTTTTCATCCGGGGGAGTGGGAACTTCACCCGGAGGTGTTTGCCCAAATTCTTCGACGTTGGGGCAAACCAGAGATAGATCTCATGGCGTCTCGACAGAACGCCAAGCTTCCTCGTTACGGGTCCAGATCCAGGGATCCGGGAGCGGTTCTGATAGATGCTTTGACAGCACCTTGGACCTTCGGGATGGCTTATGTGTTTCCACCCTTCCCGATGCTTCCTCGATTGATTGCCAGAATCAAACAGGAGACAGCATCAGTGATTCTAATAGCGCCTGCATGGCCACGCAGGACTTGGTATGCAGATCTAGTGGACATGTCATCCTGTCCACCTTGGTCTCTGCCTCTGAGACAGGACCTTCTGATCCAGGGTCCCTTCAAACATCAAAATCTAATTTCTCTGAAGCTGACTGCTTGGAAATTGAACGCTTGATTTTATCAAAACGTGGGTTTTCTGAGTCATTAATTGATACCTTAATACAGGCTAGGAAGCCTGTTACCAGAAAGATTTACCATAAAATATGGTGTAAATACTTATATTGGTGCGAATCCAAGAGTTACTCATGGAGTAAGGTTAGGATTCCTAGGATATTGTCTTTTCTACAAGAAGGTTTAGAAAAGGGTTTATCCGCTAGTTCCTTAAAGGGACAGATTTCAGCTCTGTCCATTCTTTTACACAAACGTCTGTCAGAGGTTCCGGACGTTCAAGCTTTTTGTCAGGCTTTAGCTAGGATCAAGCCTGTGTTTAAAACTGTTGCTCCACCATGGAGTTTGAACTTAGTTCTTAATGTTTTACAGGGTGTTCCGTTTGAACCCCTTCATTCCATTGATATCAAGCGGTTATCTTGGAAAGTTCTGTTTTTAATGGCTATTTCCTCGGCTCGAAGAGTCTCTGAGTTATCTGCCTTACATTGTGATTCTCCTTATCTGATTTTTCATTCAGACAAGGTAGTTCTGCGTACTAAACCTGGGTTCTTACCTAAGGTGGTCACTAACAGGAATATCAATCAAGAGATTGTTGTTCCATCTTTGTGTCCTAATCCTTCTTCGAAGAAGGAACGTCTTCTACACAATCTAGATGTAGTCCGTGCCCTGAAATTTTATCTACAGGCAACTAAGGATTTTCGACAAACGTCTTCCCTGTTTGTCGTTTATTCTGGTCAGAGGAGAGGTCAAAAAGCTTCGGCTACCTCTCTCTCTTTTTGGCTTCTTAGCATAATACGTTTAGCCTATGAGACTGCTGGACAGCAGCCTCCTGAAAGAATTACAGCTCATTCTACTAGAGCTGTGGCTTCCACTTGGGCCTTTAAGAATGAGGCTTCTGTTGAACAGATTTGCAAGGCTGCAACTTGGTCTTCTCTTCATACTTTTTCCAAATTTTACAAATTTGACACTTTTGCTTCTTCGGAGGCTGTTTTTGGGAGAAAGGTTCTTCAGGCAGTGGTTCCTTCCGTATAAAGAGCCTGCCTGTCCCTCCCGTCATCCATGTACTTTAGCTTTGGTATTGGTATCCCAGAAGTAATGATGACCCGTGGACTGACCACACTTAACAGGAGAAAACAAAATTTATGCTTACCTGATAAATTCCTTTCTCCTGTAGTGTGGTCAGTCCACGGCCCGCCCTGTTTTTTATGGCAGGTCAAAATTTTTTAAATTATACTCCAGTCACCACTGCACCCTTTGGCTTCTCCTTTCTCGTTGGTTCTCGGTCGAATGACTGGGTGTGACGTAGAGGGGAGGAGCTATATAGCAGCTCTGCTGGGTGAATCCTCTTGCACTTCCTGTTGGGGAGGAGTTAATATCCCAGAAGTAATGATGACCCGTGGACTGACCACACTACAGGAGAAAGGTAAGCATAAATTTTGTTTTTTTTCTTTTTCC
The DNA here is from genome assembly GCF_027579735.1 of Bombina bombina. NCBI lineage: Eukaryota > Metazoa > Chordata > Amphibia > Anura > Bombinatoridae > Bombina > Bombina bombina. The sequence continues at coordinate 666,892,075 of NC_069499.1, forward strand.
TCATTTGTATTAACAGATTCAATAAAGCTTTTTGAAAACTAAAAAAAAAGAAAGTGAAATAGGTCTAAAATTAGAAGTGGTAGTAGCAGGCTTGCCTGGTTTGGGCAATACAGTGATGTAAGCCTCAAGTATATTAGGTGAAAGGGGATGGTCAGTATCCTCATAGTTAAACAATTGTAACTGGAAGGGTGATAATAAAGATTTGTTTGTAGTAGAAATTGCTTAACCCATCTGGACTGGGACTTTTCTCTTGTTTCAAGGATTTAATAGCTATGTCATGTTCATGAAGATAAATCGGTTGGCATAAGTGTTGGGTTGTTCAGAGTTTAGTTGGGGTAAATTTAGTGATTCAAGGTATTTAAAGGGCCATGATACCCAAATGTTGAAACACTTGAAAGTGATGCAGCATAGCTGTAAAAAGACTAGAAAATATCACCTGAACATCTCTATGTAAAAAAAGAAAGATATTTTACCTCAAAAATTCCCCAGTAGCCACATCCCATTGTAAAGGACTTCTAAGCAGCAAATCAGTGTGCCTGTCCCGGGACAGCTAAGGGAATGAGCTTTTGTGCACTCTTATCTTATTTTCCTATTCAGTTTAAGAAGGTTTACTATGAAATCTCATGAGAGTTAAGTCAAATCTCATGAGCTCACAGTAAAATAGTTCATTACCTCAGCACTGCTGATGCTGATTGGCTGCTGTTCATTTCTTCTTCTTTTTTTTTTTTTAACCTGCAGCTGGGCAGCAGCTGAGTATAACTTTATACACAGAACTTATTCTGCTGAGCTGATGAAATTGTGAGGTAAAATATCTTTCTTTTCTAACTAGAGATGCTCAAGTGATATTTTCCTGTCCGCTTTTTACAGTTATACTGCATCAGTTAAAAGTGATTTAGCATATGAGTATTATGTCCCTTTAACTCCGTTTTGAATTTGATGGTGATTGACTATTGAGCGAATGGGAAATTGTGTAGTTACACAGTATTTGTTTATAGCTAATACTTAAAAGTAGATACTTTCAGTATAGGTAGAAATGCCACAGGCAAAATCAACTATTTCAAATACAGAAGTAAAGGCAAATTAGCTGTTTTGTAAACAATTAACCCCTTTTGGAGAAAAACTTGCCCAAAATACTGGAGAATTTTTAGTATTTTGCTATCGCTCCATTTAAACAGAAATAGAGACTTGTTTTTTCTTTTATTAACCTGTCAAAATTATATATTTCTTTCATGTAATTAGCAAGAGTCCATGAGCTAGTGACGTATGGGATATACATTCCTACCAGGAGGGGCAAAGTTTCCCAAACCTCAAAATGCCTATAAATACACCCCTCACCACACCCACAATTCAGTTTTACAAACTTTGCCTCCGATGGAGGTGGTGAAGTAAGTTTGTGCTAGATTCTACGTTGATATGCGCTCCGCAGCAAGTTGGAGCCCGGTTTTCCTCTCAGCGTGCAGTGAATGTCAGAGGGATGTGAGGAGAGTATTGCCTATTTGAATGCAGTGATCTCCTTCTAAGGGGTCTATTTCATAGGTTCTCTGTTATCGGTCGTAGAGATTCATCTCTTACCTCCCTTTTCAGATCGATGATATACTCTTATATATACCATTACCTCTGCTGATTCTCGTTTCAGTACTGGTTTGGCTATCTGCTATATGTAGATGAGTGTCCTGGGGTAAGTAAGTCTTATTTTCTGTGACACTCCTAGCTATGGTTGGGCACTTTGTTTATAAAGTTCTAAATATATGTATTCAAACATTTATTTGCCTTGACTCAGAATGTTCAACTTTCCTTATTTTCAGACAGTCAGTTTCATATTTGGGATAATGCATTTTGATTTGACCATTTTTTCTTACCTTAAAATTTGACTTTTTCCCTGTGGGCTGTTAGGCTCGCGGGGGCTGAAAATGCTTCATTTTATTGCGTCATTCTTGGCGCAGACTTTTTTGGCGCAAAAATTCTATTTCCGTTTCCGGCGTCATACGTGTCGCCGGAAGTTGCGTCATTCTTTGACGTTATTTCGCGCCAAAAATGTCGGCGTTCCGGATGTTGCGTCATTTTTGGCGCCAAAAAGCATTTAGGCGCCAAATAATGTGGGCGTCTTATTTGGCGCGAAAAAATATGGGCGTCACTTTTGTCTCCACATTATTTAAGTCTCATTTTTTATTGCTTCTGGTTGCTAGAAGCTTGTTCTTTGGCATTCTTTCCCATTCCTGAAACTGTCATTTAAGGAATTTGATCAATTTTGCTTTATATGTTGTTTTTTCTCTTACATATTGCAAGATGTCTCACGTTGCATCTGAGCCAGAAGATACTACAGGAAAATCGCTGTCAAGTGCTGAATCTACCAAAGCTAAGTGTATCTGCTGTAAACTTTTGGTAGCTATTTCTCCAGCTGTTGTTTGTATTGATTGTCATGACAAACTTGTTAAAGCAGATAATATTTCCTTTAGTAAAGTACCATTGCCTGTTGCAGTTCCCTCAACATCTAAGGTGCAGAATGTTCCTGATAATATAAGAGATTTTGTTTCTGAATCCATAAAGAAGGCTATGTCTGTTATTTCTCCTTCTAGTAAACGTAAAAAATCTTTTAAAACTTCTCTCCCTACAGATGAATTTTTAAATGAACATCATCATTCTGATTCTGATGACTCCTCTGGTTCAGAGGATTCTGTCTCTGAGGTTGATGCTGATAAATCTTCATATTTATTTAAAATGGAATTTATTCGTTCTTTACTTAAAGAAGTTCTAATTGCTTTAGAAATAGAGGATTCTAGTCCTCTTGATACTAATTCTAAACGTTTAGATAAGGTATTTAAAGCTCCTGTGGTTATTCCAGAAGTTTTTCCTGTTCCTAATGCTATTTCTTCAGTAATTTCCAAAGAATGGGATAAATTGGGTAATTCATTTACTCCTTCTAAACGTTTTAAGCATTTATTTCTCCAACATAGGTGTGTCCGGTCCACGGCGTCATCCTTACTTGTGGGATATTCTCTTCCCCAACAGGAAATGGCAAAGAGCCCAGCAAAGCTGGTCACATGATCCCTCCTAGGCTCCGCCTACCCCAGTCATTCTCTTTGCCGTTGTACAGGCAACATCTCCACGGAGATGGCTTAGAGTTTTTTAGTGTTTAACTGTAGTTTTTCATTATTCAATCAAGAGTTTGTTATTTTCAAATAGTGCTGGTACGTACTATTTACTCAGAAACAGAAAAGAGATGAAGAATTCTGTTTGTATGAGGAAAATGATTTTAGCAACCGTAACTAAAATCCATGGCTGTTCCACACAGGACTGTTGAGAGCAATTAACTTCAGTTGGGGGAACAGTTTGCAGTCTCTTGCTGCTTGAGGTATGACACATTCTAACAAGACGATGTAATGCTGGAAGCTGTCATTTTCCCTATGGGATCCGGTAAGCCATGTTTATTACGATTGTAAATAAGGGCTTCACAAGGGCTTATTTAAACTGTAGACTTTTTTTGGGCTAAATCGATTGATATTAACACTTATTTAGCCTTGAGGAATCATTTATTCTGGGTATTTTGATTTAATAATATCGGCAGGCACTGTTTTAGACTCCTTATTCTTTAGGGGCTTTCCCAAAGCATAGGCAGAGTCTCATTTTCGCGCCGGTGTTGCGCACTTGTTTTTGAGAGGCATGGCATGCAGTCGCATGTGAGAGGAGCTCTGATACTTATAAAAGACTTCTGAAGGCGTCATTTGGTATCGTATTCCCCTTTGGGTTTGGTTGGGTCTCAGCAAAGCAGATACCAGGGACTGTAAAGGGGTTTAAAGCTTAAAACGGCTCCGGTTCCGTTATTTTAAGGGTTAAAGCTTCCAAAATTGGTGTGCAATATTTTCAAGGCTTTAAGACGCTGTGGTGAAAATTTGGTGAATTTTGAACAATTCCTTCATGTTTTTTCGCAATTGCAGTAATAAAGTGTGTTCAGTTTAAAATTTAAAGTGACAGTAACGGTTTTATTTTAAAACGTTTTTTGTACTTTCTGATCAAGTTTATGCCTGTTTAACATGTCTGAACTACCAGATAGACTGTGTTCTGAATGTGGGGAAGCCAGAATTCCTATTCATTTAAATAAATGTGATTTATGTGATAATGACAATGATGCCCAAGATGATTCCTCAAGTGAGGGGAGTAAGCATGGTACTGCATCATTCCCTCCTTCGTCTACACGAGTCTTGCCCACTCAGGAGGCCCCTAGTACATCTAGCGCGCCAATACTCCTTACTATGCAACAATTAACGGCTGTAATGGATAATTCTGTCAAAAACATTTTAGCCAAAATGAACCCTTGTCAGCGTAAGCGTGGCTGCTCTGTTTTAGTTACTGAAGAGCATGACGACGCTGATATTAATATCTCTGAAGGGCCCCTAACCCAATCTGAGGGGGCCAGGGAGGTTTTGTCTGAGGGAGAAATTACTGATTTAGGGAACATTTCTCAGCAGGCTGAATCTGATGTGATTACATTTAAATTTAAATTGGAACATCTCCGCATTTTGCTTAAGGAGGTATTATCCACTCTGGATGATTGTGAAAATTTAGTCATCCCAGAGAAACTATGTAAAATGGACAAGTTCCTAGAGGTGCCGGGGCTCCCAGAAGCTTTTCCTATACCCAAGCGGGTGGCGGACATTGTTAATAAAGAATGGGAAAGGCCCGGTATTCCTTTCGTCCCTCCCCCCATATTTAAAAAATTGTTTCCTATGGTCGACCCCAGAAAGGACTTATGGCAGTCAGTCCCCAAGGTCGAGGGAGCGGTTTCTACTTTAAACAAACGCACCACTATTCCCATAGAGGATAGTTGTGCTTTCAAAGATCCTATGGATAAAAAATTAGAAGGTTTGCTTAAAAAGATGTTTGTTCAGCAGGGTTACCTTCTACAACCCATTTCATGCATTGTCCCTGTCACTACAGCCGCATATTTCTGGTTTGATGAACTGCTTAAGGTGCTCGATAGCGACTCTCCTCCTTATGAGGAGATTATGGACAGAATCAATGCTCTCAAATTGGCTAATTCTTTCACTCTAGACGCCTCTTTGCAATTGGCTAAGTTAGCGGCTAAGAACTCTGGGTTTGCTATTGTGGCGCGCAGAGCGCTTTGGTTGAAATCTTGGTCGGCTGATGCGTCTTCCAAGAACAAGCTACTAAACATTCCTTTCAAGGGGAAAACGCTGTTTGGTCCTGACTTGAAAGAGATTATCTCTGATATCACTGGGGGTAAGGGCCACGCCCTTCCTCAGGATCGGCCCTTCAAGGCGAAAAATAGACCTAATTTTCGTCCCTTTCGTAAAAACGGACCAGCCCAAGGTGCTACGTCCTCTAAGCAAGAGGGTAATACTTCTCAGGCCAAGCCAGCTTGGAGACCAATGCAAGGCTGGAACAAGGGAAAGCAGGCCAAGAAACCTGCCACTGCTACCAAGACAGCATGAAATATTGGCCCCCGATCCGGGACCGGATCTGGTGGGGGGCAGACTCTCTCTCTTCGCTCAGGCTTGGGCAAGAGATGTTCTGGATCCTTGGGCGCTAGAAATAGTCTCCCAGGGTTATCTTCTGGAATTCAAGGGACTTCCCCCAAGGGGGAGGTTCCACAAGTCGCAGTTGTCTTCAGACCACATAAAAAGACAGGCGTTCTTACATTGTGTAGAAGACCTGTTAAAAATGGGAGTGATTCATCCTGTTCCATTAAGAGAACAAGGGATGGGGTTCTACTCCAATCTGTTCATAGTTCCCAAAAAAGAGGGAACGTTCAGACCAATCCTAGATCTCAAGATCTTAAACAAATTTCTCAAGGTCCCATCGTTCAAGATGGAAACCATTCGAACTATCCTTCCTTCCATCCAGGAAGGTCAATTTATGACCACGGTGGATTTAAAGGATGCGTATCTACATATTCCTATCCACAAGGAACATCATTGGTTCCTAAGGTTTGCATTCCTGGACAAACATTACCAGTTCGTGGCGCTTCCTTTCGGATTAGCCACTGCTCCAAGGATTTTCACAAAGGTACTAGGGTCCCTTCTAGCGGTGCTAAGACCAAGGGGCATTGCAGTAGTACCTTACCTGGACGACATTCTGATTCAAGCGTCGTCCCTTCCTCAAGCAAAGGCTCACACGGACATTGTCCTGGCCTTTCTCAGATCTCACGGCTGGAAAGTGAACGTGGAAAAGAGTTCTCTATCCCCGTCAACAAGGGTTCCCTTCTTGGGAACAATTATAGACTCCTTAGAAATGAGGATCTTTCTAACAGAGGCCAGAAAAACAAAGCTTCTGGACTCTTGTCGGATACTTCATTCCGTTCCTCTTCCTTCCATAGCTCAGTGCATGGAAGTGATCGGGTTGATGGTGGCGGCGATGGACATAGTTCCTTTTGCGCGCATTCATCTAAGACCATTACAACTGTGCATGCTCAGTCAGTGGAATGGGGACTATACAGACTTGTCTCCGAAGATACAAGTAAATCAGAGGACCAGAGACTCACTCCGTTGGTGGCTGTCCCTGGACAATCTGTCTCAAGGGATGATGTTCCACAGACCAGAGTGGGTCATTGTCACGACCGACGCCAGTCTGATAGGCTGGGGCGCGGTCTGGGGATCCCTGAAAGCTCAGGGTCTTTGGTCTCGGGAAGAATCTCTTCTACCGATAAATATTCTGGAACTGAGAGCGATATTCAATGCGCTCCAGGCCTGGCCCCAGCTTGCGAGGACCAGGTTCATACGGTTTCAATCAGACAACATGACGACTGTTGCGTACATCAACCATCAGGGGGGAACAAGGAGTTCCCTAGCGATGGAAGAAGTAACCAAAATTATTCTTTGGGCGGAGTCTCACTCCTGCCACCTGTCTGCTATCCACATCCCAGGAGTGGAAAATTGGGAAGCGGATTTTCTGAGTCGTCAGACATTGCATCCGGGGGAGTGGGAACTCCATCCGGAAATCTTTGCCCAAGTCACTCACCTGTGGGGCATTCCAGACATGGATCTGATGGCCTCTCGTCAGAACTTCAAAGTTCCTTGCTACGGGGCCAGATCCAGGGATCCCAAGGCGGCTCTAGTGGATGCACTAGTAGCACCTTGGACCTTCAAACTAGCTTATGTGTTCCCGCCATTTCCTCTCATCCCCAGGCTGATAGCCAGGATCAAGCAGGAGAGGGCGTCGGTGATCTTGATAGCTCCTGCGTGGCCACGCAGGACTTGGTATGCAGATCTGGTGAATATGTCATCGGCTCCACCTTGGAAGCTACCTTTGAGACGAGACCTTCTTGTTCAGGGTCCGTTCGAACATCCGAATCTGGTTTCACTCCAGCTGACTGCTTGGAGATTGAACGCTTGATTTTATCGAAGCGAGGATTCTCAGATTCTGTGATCGATACTCTTGTTCAGGCCAGAAAGCCTGTGACTAGAAAGATTTACCACAAAATTTGGAAAAAATATATCTGTTGGTGTGAATCTAAAGGATTCCCTTGGGACAAGGTTAAGATTCCTAGGATTCTATCCTTCCTTCAAGAAGGATTGGAAAAAGGATTATCTGCAAGTTCCCTGAAGGGACAGATTTCTGCCTTGTCGGTATTACTTCACAAAAAGCTGGCAGCTGTGCCAGATGTTCAAGCCTTTGTTCAGGCTCTGGTTAGAATCAAGCCTGTTTACAAACCTTTGACTCCTCCTTGGAGTCTCAATTTAGTTCTTTCAGTTCTTCAGGGGGTTCCGTTTGAACCCTTACATTCCGTTGATATTAAGTTATTATCTTGGAAAGTTTTGTTTTTAGTTGCGATTTCTTCTGCTAGAAGAGTCTCAGAATTATCTGCTCTGCAGTGTTCTCCTCCTTATCTGGTGTTCCATGCAGATAAGGTGGTTTTACGTACTAAACCTGGTTTTCTTCCAAAAGTTGTTTCTAACAAAAACATTAACCAGGAGATTATCGTACCTTCTCTGTGTCCAAAACCAGTTTCAAAGAAGGAACGTTTGTTGCACAATTTGGATGTTGTTCGCGCTCTAAAATTCTATTTAGATGCTACAAAGGATTTTAGACAAACATCTTCCTTGTTTGTTGTTTATTCAGGTAAAAGGAGAGGTCAAAAAGCAACTTCTACCTCTCTCTCTTTTTGGATTAAAAGCATCATCAGATTGGCTTACGAGACTGCCGGACGGCAGCCTCCCGAAAGAATCACAGCTCATTCCACTAGGGCTGTGGCTTCCACATGGGCCTTCAAGAACGAGGCTTCTGTTGATCAGATATGTAGGGCAGCGACTTGGTCTTCACTGCACACTTTTACCAAATTTTACAAGTTTGATACTTTTGCTTCTTCTGAGGCTATTTTTGGGAGAAAGGTTTTGCAAGCCGTGGTGCCTTCCATTTAGGTGACCTGATTTGCTCCCTCCCTTCATCCGTGTCCTAAAGCTTTGGTATTGGTTCCCACAAGTAAGGATGACGCCGTGGACCGGACACACCTATGTTGGAGAAAACAGAATTTATGTTTACCTGATAAATTTCTTTCTCCAACGGTGTGTCCGGTCCACGGCCCGCCCTGGTTTTTTTAATCAGGTCTGATATTTTATTTTTCTTTAACTACAGTCACCACGGTACCATATGGTTTCTCCTATGCAAATATTCCTCCTTAACGTCGGTCGAATGACTGGGGTAGGCGGAGCCTAGGAGGGATCATGTGACCAGCTTTGCTGGGCTCTTTGCCATTTCCTGTTGGGGAAGAGAATATCCCACAAGTAAGGATGACGCCGTGGACCGGACACACCGTTGGAGAAAGAAATTTATCAGGTAAACATAAATTCTGTTATCCTGTGCCGTCTGACAGATTAGAATTTTGGGACAAAATCCCTAAAGTTGATGGGGCTATTTCTACCCTTGCTAAACGTACTACTATTCCTACGTCAGATGGTACTTCGTTTAAGGATCCTCTAGATAGGAAAATTGAGTCCTTTCTAAGAAAAGCTTATCTGTGTTCAGGTAATCTTCTTAGACCTGCTATATCTTTGGCTGATGTTGCTGCAGCTTCAACTTTTTGGTTGGAAACTTTAGCGCAACAAGTAACACATCGTGATTCTCATGACATTATTATTCTTCTTCAGCATGCTAATAATTTTATCTGTGATGCCATTTTTGATATTATCAGAGTTGATGTCAGGTTTATGTCTCTAGCTATTTTAGCTAGAAGAGCTTTATGGCTTAAAACTTGGAATGCTGATATGGCTTCTAAATCAACTTTACTTTCTATTTCTTTCCAGGGTAACAAATTATTTGGTTCTCAGTTGGATTCCATCATTTCAACTGTTACTGGTGGGAAAGGAACTTTTTTACCACAGGATAAAAAATCTAAAGGTAAAAGTAGAGCTAATAATCGTTTTCGTTCCTTTCGTTTCAACAAAGAACAAAAGCCTAATCCTTCATCCTCAGGAGCAGTTTCAGTTTGGAAACCATCTCCAGTCTGGAATAAATCCAAGCCAGCTAGAAAGGCAAAGCCTGCTTCTAAGTCCACATGAAGGTGCGGCCCTCATTCCAGCTCAGCTGGTAGGGGACAGGTTACGTTTTTTCAAGGAAATTTGGATCAATTCTGTTCACAATCTTTGGATTCAGAACATTGTTTCAGAAGGGTACAGAATTGGTTTCAAGATAAGACCTCCTGCAAAGAGATTTTTTCTTTCCCGTGTCCCAGTAAATCCAGTAAAAGCTCAAGCATTTCTGAAATGTGTTTCAGATCTAGAGTTGACTGGAGTAATTATGCCAGTTCCAGTTCAGGAACAGGGGATGGGGTTTTATTCAAATCTCTTCATTGTACCAAAGAAGGAGAATTCCTTCAGACCAGTTCTGGATCTAAAAATATTGAATCGTTATGTAAGGATACCAACGTTCAAAATGGTAACTATAAGGACTATCTTGCCTTTTGTTCTGCAAGGGAATTATATGTCCACAATAGATTTACAGGATGCATATCTGCATATTCCGATTCATCCAGATCATTTTCAGTTCCTGAGATTCTCTTTTCTGGACAAGCATTACCAGTTTGTGGCTCTGCCGTTTGGCCTAGCTACAGCTCCAAGAATTTTTACAAAGGTTCTCGGTGCCCTTCTGTCTGTAATCAGAGAACAGGGTATTGTGGTATTTCCTTATTTGGACGATATCTTGGTACTTGCTCAGTCTTTACATTTAGCAGAATCTCATACGAATCGACTTATATTTCTTGGTGTCTTTCTCATCATTTTTCTTGGCATTCTTTTAGAATACCGAGAATTTTACAGTTTCTTCAGGATGGTTTAGATAAGGGTTTGTCCGCAAGTTCTTTGAAAGGACAAATCTCTGCTCTTTCTGTTCTTTTTCACAGAAAGATTGCTATTCTTCCTGATATTCATTGTTTTGTACAAGCTTTGGTTCGTATAAAACCTGTCATTAAGTCAATTTCTCCTCCTTGGAGTTTGAATTTGGTTCTGGGAGCTCTTCAAGCTCTGTTGATTGTGGATAACTGTCTGTTTTGCTTAATCTTGGATAACTGACTGTCTGTTTTGCTTAATCTTAAAGGGACATGAAACCTACTTTTTTTTTTTTATTTAATTTAGAAAGTACACACAATGTTAAACAACTTTCCAATTTACTTATATAATCTAATTGGCTTCATTTTCCTGATATCTTTTGTTGAAAATCATATCTAAATAGGCTCAGGAGCTTCTGAATCGTGTTATAGGCTCACCCCTGTGCAATGCTATTTCTTCCACAAATGATATCTAAAGAATGAAGCAAATTAGATACTAGAAGTAAACTGGAATGTTGTTTAAAATTGTATTCTTTATCTAAATCATTAAAGAAAAAATATTGGATTTCATGTCCCTTTAAGGCACATGAGAAACTTATTGCATATAAAATATTTCACTTTTAAATGTATATTATATTGGTTCTATTATATGTTCTGTCATTAAAGGGACAACCTAGTCAAAATTAAACTTTCATGATTCCAATAGAGCTTGCAGTTTTAAACAACTTTCCAATTTAGTTTTATCATCAAATTTGCTTTTGTTCTCATGGTTTTCTTAGTTGAAAACTAAACCTAGGTAGGATCATATGCTAATTTCTAAGCCCTTGAAGGCCGCCTCTTATCTCAGCGCATTTTTACAGTTTATCACAGCTGGGCAGCCCTAGTTCACGTGTGACATATAAATAACTTTGTGCTCACTTCGGTAGAGTCATTTATGAGTCAGCACTGATTGGCTGAAATGCAAGTCTATCAAAAGAAGTGAAATAAGGGGGCAGTCTGCAGAGGTTTAGATGCAAAGTAAACAGAGGTAAAAAGTATGTTAATATAACCGTGTTGATTATGCAAAATTGGGGAATGGGTAATCAAGGGATTATCTATCTTTTTAAACAATAACATTTCTGGTGTAGACATTCCCTTTAATAGGACATCTTTTCAACAATACATTGATACTGTTGCGCTTTTTGTAGAACTTGCTTATATATAAACCAATAGAAGCTTCAGGCTCTGTTCTAGGTTGTAATTACTTTGCAGCTTTTATGCATGTGTGAGTGACAGAGCTTTTACATGCAGCAAGATTGTTTGGTTACTCACTCTACTTGCTTGAAGAAAAAAAAAAGTAATAGATTTGAAACAACTGCAGCTTGAGGTGGATTTGGTAGGTCATGCAACAGCTTCATATGTCAAATGTCTGGGAAGTCCTTCAATTGAGTAAACCAAAAAGATTGTACACTGCGGAGAAGCAGGTATATGCAATAGACACTTTAAAAGGACGTTAAGCACCTCTTTTGTGTAGAGAAAATTTGTGCATGTGACATACACCCTAAAGAGGCTAAAATCAAATTCTTAAACTTAGGTTTTCTACAGTGCTGCAAATAAAGTAGCTGGTTTAGGTAACTTGCAGCATTTTGAAAACCTTGATTATAGAATTTGTTTTTTGACCTCTAGGGAGCGTGGGACAACCACAATTCCACAAAAGCCATTTTAAGTTTACTCTGGCTTGCTTATTTTTTTATTTTCCCATCATTCTCTGAATTTTACAAAATTCAGCAGGACAGATTGACTTAGACTGGTCTGCTCATCCAAATACACAAGCCTTGCATCTGATGGCCTGGTGTTTGAATAGTGTGCCCTATCTTACCCAGTTGTCAGTATGCTCTCACAGGACCACAAAGTTTCCACAACTTATACCTGTTGGGTTTGTAATATTTTTATGCATTATACAGCCACATGAGGAACCTAGAAATTAAATAATTTTATACCACGAGCTTGAATTTTTTTACACGAAGGTTGTCACCCCATTGAAACTTCATGTGTCAGTTATTAGCGAAATTGATTGGAGTAAAAAATTCAAAATTGTTTTCACTATTCAAGCAGAAGCCTATATTTCACCTAAATATAAGTCCTTAGTGCCTCTCTTTTTCTCTAGTCTGTAAAGTCTTCATGATTTGTTCTTTTAATCCCCTATTTTAAATTGCCTTTTTTTAACTTATTGGTAAGGTATCCGGTTAAATAGCAGCAATAATTGGTATGTAGACAAGGTTCAGAGACAAGGATATATACTAAGGAGTTAACAGAAGCAGTAAGCAGGTAGAGTCCATGCAGGGTTAAGTAGAGGCATAAAGCATTAGGCAGGCAGGGGCCATCCATATATTAGGGAGAGTCCAGGCAAGGTACAAAAGTTTACCTAATTCTGCGTGTGCTTAGATTTTACTGCTTGGAAAAACTTTGTTGATTAGTGCTAATATAATCACAAATTTAACATTACTTATTGAAATTTACTTAATTTGGCTCATGGCCTGCATTGCACTCACTAAACTTCCCTACCTTTTTTGTTACTGCTTTATAAATAAAATTATCAGTGGCAGCTGGTGATTAATATGTGGGTAAAATTAGCCAAGATATGAAAATTTCAGTAATGATGATATAAATCATTTCAATATTTTTTTTTCTGCAAGTGGGCACATGCTGTAAACAGTTCTATATAATGCATGCTACTGAATAATATGTATAATTAGACAAACAAAAGCTACTTACATTATTGTAAATATTCTCCTTTATTTGCTATGCTATGACAAATCCTTCAAAAGTGTTTTCAGGCCCTCATATAAGTGTGTAGATCACTTTATTTTGGTAATGTTGAATTGCAATGTATTTACAGATTTGTTTGTTAGGGACATACATAAAAACAATATTCTTGTTACCAGCTGATACTTCTTTTCTGTTTGGGTGGTGCGGTGATTGCACAAGGAAATTTACTTTTCTCATGCAGAAGACACAGTGCAGCTGAGATTAGGCCAAAAAATTATGTAACAATATAGCACTTTTCTAATGAAATCTCTTTGGCTATTGAATGAACAAGCATGTTCTAAATAGTGCATGATTTGTTGATTTTTGTGATTACTTGCTATGAAACATAATGAGTTTTGCAAATGTATCTATCTATGCAAAATAGTGAAGTAGCACGGAATAGGCATGTGGTTAGCTAGTATCTACATATCCTTGTGTGACAAGAAGCTCTTAGAAAATTGGGTTTCCTTTTATTGTAATAAATAGAATTCAAATACAACACACACTAACCTTTTTTTTTTTTTCTTCTTCCAGGAACAACGTTTAAGAGAGATTTCTGTTGTGTCAAATTCTACATCTGTGTCACCAAGCACTTTGTCTGGGAAAAGTGTTAATACCACTACGCCTGTTGACTTATTTTCAGCACCTGCCCCCACAACAAATAGGTAAGTATGGTGATGGTAAACGGCTAATAGTAGTTTAGTAGGATTGTATTTTATATCAGATTTTGAGATTTAATTAAATGTGTTCTAATGTTTCAGAAAGCTGAGTGATAACGTTAGACAATTGATCTATTCTGTCTTTCTTCTGTTAAGTGTGATCAGTCCACGGATCATCATTACTTCTGGGATATTACTCCTCCCCAACAGGAAGTGCAAGAGGATTCACCCAGCAGAGCTGCATATAGCTCCCCCCCTCTACGTCACTCCCAGTCATTCTCTTGCACCCAACGACTAGATAGGATGTGTGAGAGGACTATGGTGATTATACTTAGTTTTATATCTTCAATCAAAAGTTTGTTATTTTAAAATAGCACCGGAGTGTGTTATTACCTCTCTGGCAGAGTTTGAAGAAGAATCTACCAGAGTTTTGCTATGATTTTAGCCGGAGTAGTTAAGATCATATTGCTGTTCTCGGCCATCTGAGGAGTGAGGTAAACTTCAGATCAGGGGACAGCGGGCAGATGAATCTGCATAGAGGTATGTAGCAGTTTTTATTTTCTGACAATGGAATTGATGAGAAAATCCTGCCATACCGATATAATGTCATGTATGTATACTTTACACTTCAGTATTCTGGGGAATGGTACTTCACTAGAATTACACTGTAAGAAATACATAAAGGTGTTTAATAACTAGAGATTATGTTTAACGTTTTTGCTGGAATGTAAAATCGTTTTCATTTGCTGAGGTACTGTGTGAATAAATGTTTGGGCACTATTTTTCCACTTGGCAGTTGCTTAATCTGTTTTTCTGACAATTTCTGTTCTCCCTCACTGCTGTGTGTGAGGGGGAGGGGCCGTTTTTTGGCGCTTTTACTATGCATCAAATATTTCAGTCAGCAACTCATTGTATTCCCTGCATGATCCGGTTCATCTCTACAGAGCTCAGGGGTCTTCAAAACTTATTTTGAGGGAGGTAATTTCTCTCAGCAGAGCTGTGAGAATTATAGTTTGACTGAGATAAAAAACGTTTATTCTGTAATTTGTTTCCTGCTTTCAGAATTTGTTATCTTTGCTAATGGGATTAAACCTTTGCTAAAGTTGTGTTGTTTACAAGGATTGAGGCTATAACTGTTTCAATTTATTAATTTTCAACTGTCATAGATCTTCTGTGCTTCTTAAAGGCACAGTACGTTTTAATATTATTCTAATTGAATTGTATTTCCAAGTTGCAAGTTTATTTGCTAGTGTGTTAAACATGTCTGATTCAGAGGATGATACCTGTGTCATTTGTTGCAATGCCAAAGTGGAGCCCAATAGAAATTTATGTACTAACTGTATTGATGCTACTTTAAATAAAAGTCAATCTGTACAAATTGAACAAATTTCACCAAACAACGAGGGGAGAGTTATGCCGACTAACTCGCCTCACGTGTCAGTACCTACATCTCCCGCTCAGAGGGAGGTGCGTGATATTGTAGCGCCGAGTACATCTGGGCGGCCATTACAAATCACATTACAGGATATGGCTACTGTTATGACTGAGGTTTTGGCTAAATTACCAGAACTAAGAGGTAAGCGTGATCACTCTGGGGTGAGAACAGAGTGCGCTGATAATATTAGGGCCATGTCAGACACTGCGTCACAGGTGGCAGATCATGAGGACGGAGAACTTCATTCTGTGGGTGACGGTTCTGATCCAAACAGACTGGATTCAGATATTTCAAATTTTAAATTTAAACTGGAAAACCTCCGTGTATTACTAGGGGAGGTGTTAGCGTCTCTGAATGATTGTAACACAGTTGCAATACCAGAGAAAATGTGTAGGTTGGATAAATATTTTGCGGTACCGACGAGTACTGAGGTTTTTCCTATACCTAAGAGACTTACTGAAATTGTTACTAAGGAGTGGGATAGACCCGGTGTGCCGTTCTCACCCCCTCCGATATTTAGAAAAATGTTTCCAATAGACGCCACCACAAGGGACTTATGGCAAACGGTCCCTAAGGTGGAGGGAGCAGTTTCTACCTTAGCTAAGCGTACCACTATCCCGGTGGAGGATAGCTGTGCTTTTTCAGATCCAATGGATAAAAAGTTAGAGGGTTACCTTAAGAAAATGTTTGTTCAACAAGGTTTTATATTGCAACCCCTTGCATGCATTGCGCCGATCACGGCTGCAGCGGCATTCTGGATTGAGTCTCTGGAAGAGAACATTGGTTCAGCTACTCTGGACGACATTACGGACAGGCTTAGAGTCCTTAAACTAGCTAATTCATTCATTTCGGAGGCCGTAGTACATCTTACTAAACTTACGGCGAAAAATTCAGGATTCGCCATTCAGGCACGCAGGGCGCTGTGGCTAAAATCCTGGTCAGCTGATGTTACTTCTAAGTCTAAATTGCTTAATATACCTTTCAAAGGGCAGACCTTATTCGGGCCCGGGTTGAAAGAGATTATCGCTGACATTACAGGAGGTAAAGGCCATGCCCTGCCTCAGGACAAAGCCAAAGCCAAGACTAGACAGTCTAATTTTCGTTCCTTTCGTAATTTCAAAGCAGGAGCAGCATCAACTTCCTCTGCACCAAAACAGGAAGGAGCTGTTGCTCGCTACAGACAAGGCTGGAAACCTAACCAGTCCTGGAACAAGGGCAAGCAGACTAGGAAACCTGCTGCTGCCCCTAAAACAGCATGAATTGAGGGCCCCCGATCCGGGATCGGATCTAGTGGGGGGCAGACTTTCTCTCTTCGCCCAGGCTTGGGCAAGAGATGTTCAGGATCCCTGGGCGCTAGAGATAATATCTCAGGGATACCTTCTGGACTTCAAATACTCTCCTCCAAGAGAGAGATTTCATCTGTCAAGATTGTCAACAATCCAGACAAAGAAAGAGGCGTTTCTACGCTGCGTACAAGAGCTCTTGTTAATGGGAGTAATCCATCCAGTTCCACGATCGGAACAGGGACAGGGGTTTTACTCAAATCTGTTTGTGGTTCCCAAAAAAGAGGGAACTTTCAGACCAATCCTGGACTTAAAGATCCTAAACAAATTCCTAAGAGTTCCATCGTTCAAGATGGAGACTATTCGGACAATTTTACCTATGATCCAAGAGGGTCAATACATGACCACTGTAGATTTAAAAGATGCTTACCTTCACATACCGATTCACAAAGATCATTATCGGTACCTAAGGTTTGCCTTCCTAGACAGGCATTACCAGTTTGTGGCTCTTCCATTCGGATTGGCTACAGCTCCAAGAATCTTCACAAAGGTTCTGGGTGCTCTTCTGGCGGTACTAAGACCGCGGGGAATCTCGGTAGCTCCATACCTAGACGACATTCTGATACAAGCTTCAAGCTTTCAAACTGCCAAGTCTCATACAGAGTTAGTGCTGGCATTTCTAAGGTCACATGGATGGAAGGTGAACGAAAAGAAAAGTTCACTCGTTCCACTCACAAGAGTTCCCTTCCTGGGGACTCTTATAGATTCTGTAGAAATGAAGATTTACCTGACAGAGGACAGGCTAACAAGACTTCAAAGTGCTTGCCGCACCCTTCATTCCATTCAACACCCGTCAGTGGCTCAATGCATGGAGGTAATCGGCTTAATGGTAGCGGCAATGGACATAGTACCCTTTGCACGCTTACACCTCAGACCACTGCAACTGTGCATGCTAAGTCAGTGGAATGGGGATTACTCAGACTTATCCCCTTCTCTGAATCTGGATCAAGAGACCAGAAATTCTCTTCTATGGTGGCTTTCTCGGCCACATCTGTCCAGGGGGATGCCATTCAGCAGACCAGACTGGACAATTGTAACAACAGACGCCAGCCTTCTAGGTTGGGGTGCCGTCTGGAATTCTCTGAAGGCTCAGGGACAATGGAGTCAGGAGGAGAGTCTCCTGCCAATAAACATTCTGGAATTGAGAGCAGTTCTCAATGCCCTCCTGGCTTGGCCCCAGTTGACAACTCGGGGGTTCATCAGGTTTCAGTCGGACAACATCACGACTGTAGCTTACATCAACCATCAGGGAGGGACAAGAAGCTCCCTAGCTATGATGGAAGTATCAAAGATAATTTGCTGGGCAGAGTCTCACTCTTGCCACCTGTCAGCAATCTACATCCCGGGAGTGGAGAACTGGGAGGCGGATTTCTTAAGTCGTCAGACTTTTCATCCGGGGGAGTGGGAACTTCATCCGGAGGTCTTTGCCCAAATACTTCGACGTTGGGGCAAACCAGAGATAGATCTCATGGCGTCTCGACAGAACGCCAAGCTTCCTCGTTACGGGTCCAGATCCAGGGATCCAGGAGCAGTCCTGATAGATGCTCTGACAGCACCTTGGGACTTCAGGATGGCTTATGTGTTTCCACCCTTCCCGTTGCTTCCTCGATTGATTGCCAGAATCAAACAAGAGAGAGCATCAGTGATTCTAATAGCACCTGCGTGGCCACGCAGGACTTGGTATGCAGACCTGGTGGACATGTCATCCTGTCCACCTTGGTCTCTACCTCTGAAACAGGACCTTCTGATACAGGGTCCCTTCAAACATCAAAATCTAACTTCTCTGAAGCTGACTGCTTGGAAACTGAACGCTTGATTTTATCAAGACGTGGATTTTCTGAGTCAGTTATTGATACCTTAATACAGGCTAGGAAACCTGTTACCAGAAAGATTTACCATAAGATATGGTGTAAATACCTATATTGGTGTGAATCCAAAGGTTACTCTTGGAGTAAGGTTAGGATTCCTAGGATATTGTCTTTTCTACAAGAAGGTTTAGAAAAGGGTTTATCTGCTAGTTCATTAAAGGGACAGATCTCAGCTCTGTCCATTCTGTTACACAAACGTCTGTCAGAAGTTCCTGACGTCCAGGCTTTTTGTCAGGCTTTGGCCAGAATTAAGCCTGTGTTTAAAACTGTTGCTCCACCATGGAGTTTAAACCTTGTTCTTAATGTTTTACAGGGCGTTCCGTTTGAACCCCTTCATTCCATTGATATAAAGTTGTTATCTTGGAAAGTTCTATTTTTAATGGCTATTTCCTCGGCTCGAAGAGTCTCTGAATTATCAGCCTTACATTGTGATTCTCCTTATTTGATTTTTCATTCGGATAAGGTAGTCCTGCGTACTAAACCTGGGTTCTTACCTAAGGTAGTTACTAACAGGAATATCAATCAAGAGATTGTTGTTCCTTCCTTATGCCCAAATCCTTCTTCAAAGAAGGAACGTCTACTGCACAACCTGGATGTAGTCCGTGCTCTAAAATTTTACTTACAGGCAACTAAGGAATTTCGACAAACGTCTTCTCTGTTTGTCATTTACTCTGGGCAGAGGAGAGGTCAAAAAGCTTCCGCTACCTCTCTTTCTTTTTGGCTTCGTAGCATAATTCGTTTAGCTTATGAGACTGCTGGACAGCAGCCTCCTGAAAGAATTACAGCTCATTCTACTAGAGCTGTGGCTTCCACTTGGGCCTTCAAGAATGAGGCCTCTGTTGAACAGATTTGCAAGGCTGCAACTTGGTCTTCGCTTCATACTTTTTCCAAATTTTCCAAATTTGACACTTTTGCTTCATCGGAGGCTATTTTTGGGAGAAAGGTTCTTCAGGCAGTGGTTCCTTCTGTATAAAGAGCCTGCCTATCCCTCCCGTCATCCGTGTACTTTTGCTTTGGTATTGGTATCCCAGAAGTAATGATGACCCGTGGACTGATCACACTTAACAGAAGAAAACATAATTTATGCTTACCTGATAAATTCCTTTCTTCTGTAGTGTGATCAGTCCACGGCCCGCCCTGTTTTTAAGGCAGGTAAATATTTTTTAATTTATACTCCAGTCACCACTTCACCCTTGGCTTTTCCTTTCTCGTTGGTCCTTAGTCGAATGACTGGCAGTGACGTAGAGGGGAGGAGCTATATGCAGCTCTGCTGGGTGAATCCTCTTGCACTTCCTGTTGGGGAGGAGTAATATCCCAGAAGTAATGATGACCCGTGGACTGATCACACTACAGAAGAAAGGGATTTATCAGGTAAGCATAAATTATGTTTTTTATGCCATTGTTTTCCCACCCATTAAATAGAGATTTCTAGATTTATTTGAAGAGTTGATAGATTTTGGAGCTTCTTCTTGTTTGAAAATAGTTTAGTATTTATCTGTTAGCACTTTACCCTTTCCATACCATGGATCTTGAGTTAACCTTATGGGCACACAAGTGAGTTTTGTGTTTATCCTTTTATGAAATTCAAATTTATGAACTAGAAATAATTTACGCTCCCCATATTTTCTGGGCAAGATTACATAAGCGGCGTCGCCTGTAAAAGCTGCCAACGCCGGTTTTTATGCGGTTTTGGTATCACATATACGGCGCCGCATATAAATGCGGCGCAAATATTTCACCCATCGCCCGCAATTTTTACTCCCATAAGCTAACATAGAACCGCGTTGCAAATCTGTAACACATATTCAGCGCAAGGACTTACGCGGCAAAAATGGAGAAATTTTACTTCATTTTCACCTCGCCACACGTAGGCAGGCACAGCAAGCCTTACGCTGAAAATGTGAGCACCGTAATTGCCGTAACTTCCTGAAAATATTAAAGGGATACTAAACCCAATTTTTTTTTCTTTCATGATTCAGATAGAGCATGGAATTTTAAGCACCTTTCTAATTTACTCCTTTCTCCAACATTGGTGTGTCCGGTCCACGGCGTCATCCTTACTTGTGGGATATTCTCTTCCCCAACAGGAAATGGCAAAGAGTCCCAGCAAAGCTGGTCACATGATCCCTCCTAGGCTCCGCCCACCCCAGTCATTCTCTTTGCCGTTGCACAGGCAACATCTCCACGGAGATGGTTAAGAGTTTTTTGGTGTTTAAATGTAGTTTTATTCTTCTATCAAGTGTTTGTTATTTTAAAATAGTGCTGGTATGTACTATTTACTCTGAAACAGAAAAGGATGAAGATTTCTGTTTGTAAGAGGAAGATGATTTTAGCAGACAGTAACTAAAATCGATTGCTGTTTCCACACAGGACTGTTGGGATGAAGTAACTTCAGTTGGGGGAAACAGTTAGCAGTCTTTTCTGCTTAAGGTATGACTAGCCATATTTCTAACAAGACCATGTAATGCTGGAAGGCTGTCATTTCCCCTCATGGGGACCGGTAAGCCATTTTCTTAGTTAAACATAAAAGAATAAAGGGCTTCAAAAAGGGCTTAAAAACTTGTAGACATTTTTCTGGGCTAAAACAATTGCTTTACTAGGCATATTATATAGATTCTAACTAATTATTGGTATTATAATCTTGGGGAATGTTTAGAAAAACGGCAGGCACTGTGTTGGACACCTTTTTCAGATGGGGGCCTTTCTAGTTATAGACAGAGCCTCATTCTGGGACTGTATAGGGGTTAAATGTAAAAACGGCTCCGGTTCCGTTAATTTAAGGGTTAAAGCTCTGACATTTGGTGTGCAATACTTTTAATGCTTTAAGACACTGTGGTGAAATTTTGGTGAATTTTGAACAATTCCTTCATACTTTTTCACATATTCAGTAATAAAGTGTTTTCAGTTTGAAATTTAAAGTGACAGTAACGGTTTTATTTTAAAACGTTTTTTGTGCTTTGTTGACAAGTTTAAGCCTGTTTAACATGTCTGTACCATCAGATAAGCTATGTTCTATATGTATGAAAGCCAATGTGTCTCCCCATTTAAATTTATGTGATAATTGTGCCATAGTGTCCAAACAAAGTAAGGACAGTAATGCAACAGATAATGATATTGCCCAAGATGATTCCTCAAATGAGGGGAGTAAACATGATACTACATCATCCCCTACTGTGTCTACACCAGTTATGCCCACACAGGAGGCCCCTAGTACATCTAGTGCGCCAATACTTATTACCATGCAACAATTAACGGCTGTAATGGATAACTCCATAGCAAATCTTTTATCCAAAATGCCTACTTATCAGAGAAAGCGCGATTGCTCTGTTTTAAACACTGAAGAGCAAGAGGACGCTGATGATAACTGTTCTGACATACCCTCACACCAATCTCAAGGGGCCATGAGGGAGGTTTTGTCTGATGGAGAAATTTCAGATTCAGGAAAAAATTCTCATCAAGCTGAACCTGATGTTGTGACATTTAAATTTAGATTAGAACATCTCCGCGCACTGCTTAAGGAGGTGTTATCTACTCTGGATGATTGTGACAATTTGGTCATTCCAGAGAAATTATGTAAGATGGACAAGTTCCTAGAGGTTCCGGTGCCCCCCGACGCTTTTCCTATACCCAAGCGGGTGGCGGACATAGTAAATAAAGAGTGGGAAAGGCCCGGCATACCTTTTGTTCCCCCCCTATATTTAAGAAATTATTTCCTATAGTCGACCCCAGAAAGGACTTATGGCAGACAGTCCCCAAGGTCGAGGGGGCGGTTTCTACTCTAAACAAACGCACTACTATTCCTATCGAAGATAGTTGTGCTTTCAAAGATCCTATGGATAAGAAATTAGAGGGTTTGCTTAAAAAGATTTTTGTACAGCAAGGTTACCTTCTACAACCAATTTCATGCATTGTTCCTGTCACTACGGCAGCGTGTTTCTGGTTCGAGGAACTAGAAAAATCGCTCAGTAAAGAATCTTCGTATGAGGAGGTTATGGACAGAGTTCAAGCACTTAAATTGGCTAACTCTTTTGTTTTAGATGCTGCTTTGCAATTAGCTAGATTAGCGGCGAAAAATTCAGGGTTTGCTGTCGTGGCGCGCAGAGTGCTTTGGCTAAAGTCTTGGTCAGCGGATGTGTCTTCCAAGAAAAAATTGCTTAACATTCCTTTCAAGGGTAAAACATTATTTGGACCTGATTTGAAAGAGATTATTTCAGACATCACTGGGGGAAAGGGCCATGCCCTCCCACAGGATAGGTCTTTTAAGGCTAATAATAAGCCTAATTTTCGTCCCTTTCGCAGAAACGGACCAGCCCCTAATTCTGTATCCTCTAAGTTAGAGGGTAATACTTCACAACCCAAACCAGCCTGGAAACCAATGCAAGGCTGGAACAAGGGTAAGCAGGCCAAGAAGCCTACCACTGCTACCAAAACAGCATGAAGGGATAGCCCCCGATCCGGGACCGGATCTAGTGGGGGGCAGACTTTCTCTCTTTGCTCAGGCTTGGGCAAGAGATGTTCAGGATCCTTGGGCGCTAGAAATAGTTTCTCAAGGTTATCTCCTGGAATTCAAGGAACTACCCCCAAGGGGAAGGTTCCACAGGTCTCAATTATCTTCAAACCAAATAAAGAGACAGGCATTCTTACATTGTGTAGAAGACCTGTTAAAGATGGGAGTGATACATCCAGTTCCAATAAGAGAACAAGGAATGGGATTTTATTCCAATCTGTTCATAGTTCCCAAAAAAGAGGGAACATTCAGACCAATTTTGGATCTAAAGATCCTAAACAAATTTCTCAGGGTACCATCGTTCAAAATGGAAACTATTCGAACGATCCTACCTACTATCCAGGAAAATCAATTTATGACTACCGTGGATTTAAAGGATGCGTACCTACATATTCCTATTCACAAGGAACATCATCAGTTCCTAAGGTTCGCTTTTCTGGACAAGCATTACCAGTTTGTGGCACTTCCATTTGGATTAGCCACTGCTCCAAGGATTTTCACAAAGGTACTAGGGTCCCTTCTAGCGGTTCTAAGACCAAGGGGCATTGCAGTAGTACCTTACTTGGATGACATCCTGATTCAAGCGTCGTCCCTGTCAAAAGCAAAGGCTCATACGGACATCGTCCTAGCCTTTCTCAGATCTCACGGATGGAAGGTGAACAAAGAAAAAAGTTCTCTGTCCCCGTCAACAAGAGTTCCCTTCTTGGGAACAATAATAGATTCCTTAGAAATGAGGATTTTTCTGACAGAGGTCAGAAAATCAAAACTTCTAAGCTCTTGTCAAGTACTTCATTCTGTTCCTCGTCCTTCCATAGCGCAGTGCATGGAAGTAATAGGATTGATGGTTGCAACAATGGACATAGTTCCTTTTGCACAAATTCATCTAAGACCATTACAACTGTGCATGCTCAGACAGTGGAATGGGGATTATACAGACTTGTCTCCGACGATTCAAGTAGATCAAAAGACCAGAGATTCACTCCGTTGGTGGCTGACCCTGGACAATCTGTCACAGGGAATGAGCTTCCGCAGACCAGAGTGGGTCATTGTCACGACCGACGCAGCCTAGTGGGCTGGGGCGCGGTCTGGGAATCCCTGAAAGCTCAGGGTCTATGGTCTCGGGAAGAGTCTCTTCTCCCGATAAACATTCTGGAACTGAGAGCGATATTCAATGCTCTCAGAGCTTGGCCTCAACTAGCAAAGGCAAAATTCATAAGGTTTCAGTCAGACAACATGACGACCGTTGCATATATCAATCATCAGGGGGGAACAAGGACTTCCCTGGCGATGAAAGAAGTGACCAAGATAATTAAATGGGCGGAGGATCACTCCTGCCACTTGTCTGCGATCCACATCCCAGGAGTGGAAAATTGGGAAGCGGATTTTCTGAGTCGTCAGACATTCCATCCGGGGGAGTGGGAACTCCATCCGGAAATCTTTGCCCAAATAACTCAATTATGGGGCATTCCAGACATGGATCTGATGGCGTCTCGTCAGAACTTCAAGGTTCCTTGCTACGGGTCCAGATCCAGGGATCCCAAGGCGACCCTAGTAGATGCACTAGTAGCACCTTGGACCTTCAACCTAGCTTATGTATTCCCACCGTTTCCTCTCATCCCCAGGCTGGTAGCCAGGATCAATCAGGAGAGGGCCTCGGTGATCTTGATAGCTCCTGCGTGGCCACGCAGGACTTGGTATGCAGACCTGGTGAATATGTCATCGGCTCCACCATGGAAGCTACCTTTGAGACAGGACCTTCTTGTTCAGGGTCCATTCGAACATCCGAATCTGGTTTCCCTCCAACTGACGGCTTGGAGATTGAACGCTTGATTTTATCAAAGCGTGGGTTTTCAGATTCTGTAATAGATACTCTGATTCAGGCTAGAAAGCCTGTAACTAGAAAAATTTACCATAAAATATGGAAAAAATATATCTGTTGGTGTGAATCTAAAGGATTCCCATGGAACAAGATAAAAATTCCTAAGATTCTATCCTTTCTACAAGAAGGTTTGGAGAAAGGATTATCTGCAAGTTCTCTGAAGGGACAGATCTCTGCTTTATCTGTTTTACTTCACAAAAGACTGGCAGCTGTGCCAGATGTTCAAGCATTTGTTCAGGCTCTGGTTAGGATCAAGCCTGTTTACAGACCTTTGACTCCTCCCTGGAGTCTAAATCTAGTTCTTTCAGTTCTTCAAGGGGTTCCGTTTGAACCCTTACATTCCGTAGATATTGTTATTATCTTGGAAAGTTTTGTTTTTGGTTTCAATTTCTTCTGCTAGAAGAGTTTCAGAGTTATCTGCTCTGCAGTGTTCTCCGCCCTATCTGGTGTTCCATGCAGATAAGGTGGTTTTGCGTACTAAGCCTGGTTTTCTTCCGAAAGTTGTTTCCAACAAAAATATTAACCAGGAGATAGTTGTACCTTCTTTGTGTCCGAATCCAGTTTCAAAGAAGGAACGTTTGTTACACAATTTGGACGTAGTCCGTGCTCTAAAATTCTATTTAGAGGCTATTAAAGATTTCAGACAAACATCTTCCTTGTTTATTGTTTATTCTGGTAAAAGGAGAGGTCAAAAAGCGACTTCTACCTCTCTTTCCTTTTGGCTTAAAAGCATTATCCGATTGGCTTATGAGACTGCCGGACGGCAGCCTCCTGAAAGAATCACAGCTCACTCCACTAGGGCTGTGGCTTCCACATGGGCCTTCAAGAACGAGGCTTCTGTTGAACAGATATGTAAGGCAGCGACTTGGTCTTCACTGCACACTTTTGCCAAATTTTACAAATTTGATACTTTTGCTTCTTCAGAGGCTATTTATGGGAGAAAGGTTTTGCAAGCCGTGGTGCCTTCCATTTAGGTGACCTGATTTGCTCCCTCCCTTCATCCGTGTCCTAAAGCTTTGGTATTGGTTCCCACAAGTAAGGATGACGCCGTGGACCAGACACACCAATGTTGGAGAAAACAGAATTTATGCTTACCTGATAAATTACTTTCTCCAACGGTGTGTCCGGTCCACGGCCCGCCCTGGTTTTTTAATCAGGTCTGATGAATTATTTTCTCTAACTACAGTCACCACGGTATCATATGGTTTCTCCTATATATATTTCCTCCTGTCCGTCGGTCGAATGACTGGGGTGGGCGGAGCCTAGGAGGGATCATGTGACCAGCTTTGCTGGGACTCTTTGCCATTTCCTGTTGGGGAAGAGAATATCCCACAAGTAAGGATGACGCCGTGGACCGGACACACCTATGTTGGAGAAAGTAATTTATCAGGTAAGCATAAATTCTGTTTTTATCAATTTTTCTTTGTTCTCATGCTATCTTGATTTGAAAAAGCAGTACTGTAAGCTTTAGAGCCGGACCATTTTTTGTTCAGCACCTGGGTAGCACTTGCTGATTTGTGGCTAAATGTAGCAAACCAATCAGCAAGCTCTACCAAGTTGCTGAACTAAAAATGTGCCGGCTCCTAAACTTTGAATACTGCTTTTTCAAATCAAGGTAACATGAGAACAAAGAAAAATTGATAATAGGTGTAAATTAGAAAGTTGCTTAAAATTGCATGCTCTATCTGAATCATGAAAGACAAAATGTGGGGTTAGTATCCCTTTAACGCATGCACAATATCTATCTACCTGTCAACCGCCAACCCCCACCGCAATAACTAATAAGGTTTAGGGGTTAATAGTTTTATTAGGATTATTGCGTTGTGTGGTTTGGTTGCGATGTGGGTTAATGGCAGATTAGGGGTTAATACATTTGTTGGGTAGTTTGCGATGTTGGCGGATTTAGGGGTTAATACTTTTACTAGGTAGATTGCCATGTGGGTGAAAGGCGGATTAGAGGTTAATAGTTTAATTAGGCATATTGCATTGTGGGGGGTTGTCGGTTTTGGGGTTAATACATTTATTATTAGTTGCAATGTGGGGGGATTGCGGCTATAGGTGTTTTACGTGTCAGGTTAATTTTTGGGAGGCGGGTTAGACTTTTACGGGAGATTAGACTATTTTTTATTTTATTTTCTTAGGCGCCGGCAGTTTCTAATGTACCGTAAGTCACTGGCGACTCCAGAAATGTGTATTTGCGCACATTTCTGGACATTAGTTTATCCGACTTACGGCACTTTATGAACTGCTGGCGCCGTATATATGTGATACCCCGATGCAGGAGGTGAAATTACGGGCGACGCAGGTTTCAGCAGTTACACTGAAGCTTGTGCCGCATATGTAATCTCGCCCTCTATGGGTAGCGTTGAGCAGTAATGTGTGCTCATATTACAAGTTGAAAGTAAATGCGATGGAGCATTTATTTGCTGCTCAAACTTTTTATTCGACCTTTCAGGTCCAGAGGAGACAGTTGCACTAAACTACACTATTAACCCCTAAACCACTACCCCCACGGCAAATAACCTCTTTACACTATTACTCCCTAAACCTCCACCTCCTACATCACAAAGTAACCTACACAATTAAAAACAAGTAAAAAAAAATTAAAAATGTAACCTACACAATTAACTTTTAAACCGCCACAGCAACCCACTAATATCTTAAACCCCTAACTTAACACCCCCTAAGTTAACTGAAAATAGACTACATTACAAAAAAAAAGCAAAAACTAACATTAATAAAAAAACCAACAAAACCTAACATTACAAAAAAATCAAAAGAACTAACATTATAAAAAAAAAAGAGTTGTGCCAAATCTAAAACCCCACAAAAAAAAATGCCCTAAGGTGAATGAGCTCTTTTTTTCCGTAAGAACCCCCCCCCCACTATAACCTTCTAACATTAACCCCCCCCCCCCAAAAAAAAAAAAAAAGTATATCTTAAAAAAACAACAACAAAAAAGCGAACACTAAACCCATAAAATGGTACTCAACAAAGATAAATCCTGGTGGCGGCTCTCCATCTTAATTTTGGTGACGGTCCATCTTCTTATCTTTATTGCAACGACAGTCTTCAGCTCTTCAACCAAAAGATCTTCATGTGGCCACCACACGCACACTAAATTCTGAATGCAAGGTACCCCTTTTATATAGGGGTACCCTTGCATTCCTATTGGCTGATTTTCATGTTCAAATTAGCCAATAGAATGAAAGCTTTTTCTATTGGCTGAATTGAATTTGAACATGAAAATCAGCCAATGGGAAGGTAGGGTACCCCTATGTAAAAGAGGATACCTTGTATTCAAAATTCAGTGTGCGGCTTTTAAAGTAATGTTAGGTTTTTACATTTTTTTTGTAATGTTAGGTTTTTATTTTTCTCCAACATTGGTGTGTCCGGTCCACGGTGTCATCCATTACTTGTGGGATATTCTCCTCCCCCACAGGGAAAGGCAAGGAGAGCACACAGCAAGAGCTGTCCATATAGTCCCTCCCAGGCTCCGCCCCCCCCAGTCATTCTCCTTGCCGCTCTGAACAAGTAGCATCTCCTCGGGGATGGTGAGGAGTTTGTGGTGTTTAGTTGTAGTTTTTTATTCTTCTATCAAGAGTTTGTTATTTTAAAATAGTGCTGGTATGTACTATTTACTCTGAAACAGAAAGAGATGAAGATTTCTGTTTGTGAGAGGATTATGATTTTAGCAGCAGTTTCTAAAATCGTTTGCTGTTTCCACACAGAACTGTTGAGATGAGATAACTTCAGTTGGGGGAAACAGTTAGCAGGCTCTTCTGCTCAAGGTATGACTAGCCATATTTCTAACAAGACTGTGTAATGCTGGAAGGCTGTCATTTTCCCCTCATGGGGATCGGTAAGCCATTTTCTTAGTCTCAAACAGAATAAAGGGCTTATTATGGGCTATAAACTGGTAGACACTTTTAGGGGCTAAATCGATTGCTTTATTTAAGTATTATATGCAGTTTGAAGTTGTATTTCACACTTTTATAACATTGGGGAACGTTTTTAGTACCAGGCACTTGTTAAGACACCTTCCCAGTCAGGAAGGGCCTTTCTCTGTAGTAGGCAGAGCCTCATTTTCGCGCCATTACTGTGCAGTTAATTTTGAGTTCAGTACATGCAGCTGCATGTGTGAGGGTCTGGAATCCACTAAAAACGTTCCTAGAAGGCTTCATTTGGTATCATATACCCCCCTGGGATTGGTGAAGTTGCAGCAAAGGCTGTGGCTGGGACTGTAAGGGGGTTAAAATTAAAAACTGCTCCGGTTTCCACATTTTAAGGGTTAACAGCTTGAAAATTGGGGTGCAATACTTTGAATGTATTAAGACACTGTGGTGAAAATTTGGTAAAGATTGGATAATTCCTTCATAGTTTTTCACATATTCAGTAATAAAGTGTGCCCTGTTTAACATTTAAAGAGACAGTAACGGTTTTGTTTTAAAACGGTTTTTGTGCTTTATTAACCAGTTTAAGCCTGTTTAACATGTCTGTACCTTCAGATAGATCATGTTCTATATGTATGGTAGCCAATGTGGTTCCCCCTTCAAATATGTGTGATAATTGTGCCATAGCGTCCAAACAAAGTAAGGACAGTACTGCCACAGATAATAAAGTTGCCCAAGATGATTCATCAGATGAAGGGAGTAGACATAGTTCTACATCATCTCCTTCTGTGTCTATACCAGTTATGCCCGCGCAGGCGACCCCTAGTACTTCTAGCGCGCCAATGCTTGTTACTATGCAGTAATTGACGGCAGTAATGGATAACTCCATAGCTAATATTTTATCCAAAATGCCAGCATTTCAGAGAAAGCGCGATTGCTCTGTTTTAAACACTGTAGAGCAGGAGGGCGTTGATGATAATTTTTCTGTCATACCCTCACACCAATCTGAAGTGGCAGTGAGGGAGGGTTTGTCGGATGGGGAAATTTCTGATACAGGAAGAATTTCTCAGCAGGCAGAACCTGATGTTGTGACATTTAAATTTAAATTAGAGCATCTCCGCGCATTGCTTAAGGAGGTGCTATCTACTCTGGATGATTGTGACAATCTGGTCAACCCAGAAAAATTGTGCAAGATGGACAGTTCCTTGAGGTCCCGGTGCACCCTGATGCTTTTCCGATACCTAAACGGGTGGCGGACATAGTGAATAAGGAGTGGGAGAAGCCAGGCATACCTTTTGTCCCTCCTCCTATATTTAAGAAATTGTTCCCTATGGTCGACCCCAGGAAGGACACATGGCAAACAGTCCCTAAGGTCGAGGGGGAGTTTTCTACTCTAGCCAAGCGCACGACCATTCCTATTGAGGACAATTGTGCTTTCAAAGATCCTATGGATAAAAAATTGGAGGGTTTGCTTAAAAAGATTTTTGTACAGCAAGGTTACCTCCTTCAACCTATTTTGTGCATTATTCCTGTCACTACAGCGGCGTGGTTCTGGTTCGAGGAACTGGAAAAGTCGCTCAGTAGGGAGACTCCGTATGAGGAAGTCATGGACAGAATTTACGCACTTAAGTTAGCAAATTCCTTTATTTTAGACGCCGCTTTGCAGTTAGCGAGGTTAGCGGCAAAAAATTCAGGGTTTACAATTGTGGCGTGCAGAGCGCTCTGGCTAAAGTCTTGGTCGGCGGATGTATCTTCCAAGACAAAATTGCTTAATACCCCTTTCAAAGGTAAGACCCCTTTTGGGCCAGAATTGAAAGAGATTATTTCAGTCATCACTGGGGGAAAGGGCCATGCCCTCCCACAAGATAAACCTTTCAAGGCTAAGAATAAGTCTAATTTTCGTTCCTTTCGCAATTTCAGGAACGGATCGGCTTCCAACTCGCCAGCCTCTAGACAAGAGGGTAACGCTTCCCATACTAAACCAGCTTGGAAATCAATGCAAGGCTGGAACAAGGGTAAACAGGCCAAGAAAACTGCTGCTGCTACCAAGACAGCATGAAGAGGTAGCCCCCGATCCGGAACCGGATCTAGTAGGGGGCAGACTCTCTCTCTTTGCTCAGGCTTGGGCAAGAGATGTTCAGGATCCCTGGGCACTAGAAATAGTCTCTCAGGGTTATCTTCTAGAATTCAAGGAACTACCCCCAAGGGGAAGGTTCCACATGTCTCACTTATCTTCAAACCAAGTAAAGAGACAGGCATTCTTGCATTGTGTAGAAGACCTGTTAAAGATGGGAGTGATACTCCCAGTTCCAACTGTGGAACAAGGTCAGGGGTTTTACTCAAATCTGTTTGTAGTTCCCAAAAAAAGAGGGAACTTTCAGACCAATTCTGGATTTAAAAATTCTAAACAAATTTCTCAGAGTGCCATCGTTCAAAATGGAAACTATTCGAACGATTTTACCTACAATCCAGGAGGGTCAATTTATGACTACCGTGGATCTAAAGGATGCGTATCTGCATATTCCTATCCACAAAGATCATCATCAGTTCCTAAGGTTCGCCTTTCTGGACAAACATTACCTATTGTGGCTCTCCCATTCGGACTAGCCACTGCTCCAAGGATTTTCACAAAGGTGCTCGGGTCCCTTCTAGCGGTTCTAAGACCCAGGGGCATTGCAGTGGCACCTTACTTGGACGACATCCTAATTCAAGCGTCGTCTCTTTCAAAGACAAAGGCTCACACAGACATTGTTCTAGCCTTTCTCAGATCTCACGGGTGGTAGGTGAACATAGAAAAAAGTTCCCCGTCTCCGTCAACAAGAGTCCCTTTCTTGGGAACAATATTAGATTCTTTAGAAATGAAGATTTTCCTGACAGATGTCAGAGAGTCAAAGCTTCTAAATGCTTGTCAAGTTCTTCACTCTGTTCTACGGCCTTCCATAGCTCAGTGCATGGAAGTAGTAGGGTTGATGGTTGCAGCAATGGACATAGTTCCTTTTGCGCGAATTCATCTAAGACCATTACAACTGTGCATGCTCAAACAGTGGAATGGGGACTATACAGACTTGTCTCCAGTGATTCAAGTAGATCAGAAGACCAGAGACTCACTCCGTTGGTGGCTGACTCAGGATCACCTGTCCCAGGAAATGAGCTTCCGCAGACCAGAGTGGGTCATTGTCACGACCGACGCCAGTCTATTAGGCTGGGGCGCGGTCTGGGATTCCCTGAAAGCTCAGGGTCTATGGTCTCGGGAAGAGTCTCTTCTCCCGATAAACATCCTGGAACTGAGAGCGATATTCAATGCTCTTCGGGCTTGGCCTCAACTAGCAAAGGCCAGATTCATAAGATTCCAATCAGACAACATGACGACTGTTGCTTACTTCAACCATCAGGGGGGAACAAGGAGTTCCCTGGCGATGAGAGAGGTGACCAAGATCATCAAATGGGCGGAGGATCACTCCTACCACCTGTCTGCGATCCACATCCCAGGAGTGGAAAACTGGGAGGCGGATTATCTGAGTCGTCAGACCTTTCATCCGGGGGAGTGGGAACTCCACCCGGAGGTGTTTGCCCAGTTGACCCAATTATGGGGCATTCCAGACATGGATCTGATGGCGTCTCGTCAGAACTTCAAGGTTCCTTGCTACGGGTCCAGATCCAGGGATCCCAAGGCGACTCTAGTGGATGCATTAGTGGCGCCTTGGACTTTCAACCTAGCTTATGCGTTTCCACCGTTCCTTCTCATTCCCAGGCTGGTAGCCAGGATCAAACAGGAGAAGGCCTCAGTGATTTTGATAGCTCCTGCGTGGCCACGCAGGACTTGGTATGCAGATCTGGTGAATATGTCATCGGCTCCACCATGGAAGCTACCTTTGAGACAGGATCTTCTAGTACAAGGTCCATTCGAACATCCAAATCTAGTTTCTCTCCAGCTGACTGCTTGGAAATTGAACGCTTGATTTTGTCTAAGCGTGGGTTTTCGGATTCTGTGATAGATACTCTGGTACAAGCCAGAAAACCTGTGACTAGAAAGATTACCATAAAATATGGAAAAGATATATCTGTTGGTGTGAATCCAGGGGATTCTCATGGAGTAAGATTAAAATTCCTAGGACCCTTTCCTTTCTCCAAGAAGGTTTGGATAAGGGATTATCAGCGAGTTCTCTAAAAGGACAGATTTCTGCTTTATCTGTCTTGTTACACAAACGACTGGCAGCTGTGCCAGATGTTCAAGCTTTTGTTCAGGCTTTGGTCAGGATCAAGCCTGTTTACAGACCCTTGACTCCTCCCTGGAGTCTAAATTTGGTTCTTTCAGTTCTTCAAGGGGTTCCGTTTGAACCCTTACATTCCATAGATATCAAGTTGTTATCTTGGAAAGTTCTGTTTTTGGTTGCTATTCTTCTGCTAGAAGAGTTTCTAAATTATCTGCTCTGCAGTGTAATCCGCCCTATCTGGTGTTCCATTCAGATAAGGTTGTTTTGCGTACTAAACCTGGTTTCCTTCCAAAGGTTGTTTCCAACAAGAATATTAACCAGGAAATAGTTGTGCCTTCTTTGTGTCCGAATCCAGTTTTCAAAGAAGGAACGCTTGTTACACAATTTAGATGTAGTCCGTGCTTTAAGGTTTTATTTAGAAGCAACAAAGGATTTCAGACAAACGTCTTCTCTGTTTGTAGTTTATTCTGGCAAGAGGAGAGGTCAAAAAAAGCTACTGCTACCTCTTTCCTTTTGGCTGAAAAGCATCATACGATTGGCTTACGAGACTGCCGGACGGCAGCCTCCTGAACGAATCACAGCTCACTCTACTAGGGCTGTGGCTTCCACATGGGCCTTCAAGAACGAGGCTTCTGTTGATCAGATATGTAAGGCAGCGACCTGGTCTTCTCTGCACACTTTGTCCAAATTCTACAAATTTGATACTTTTGCTTCTTCGGAGGCTATTTTTGGGAGAAAGGTTTTGCAAGCCGTGGTGCCTTCTGTTTAGGTAACCTGATTTGCTCCCTCCCTTCATCCGTGTCCTAAAGCTTTGGTATTGGTTCCCACAAGTAATGGATGACACCGTGGACCGGACACACCAATGTTGGAGAAAACAGAATTTATGCTTACCTGATAAATTACTTTCTCCAACGGTGTGTCCGGTCCACGGCCCGCCCTGGTTTTTTAATCAGGTTTGAAGAATTTCTTTCTCTATACACTACAGTCACCACGGCACACTATAGTTTCTCCTTTTTTTCTCCTAACCGTCGGTCGAATGACTGGGGGGGCGGAGCCTGGGAGGGACTATATGGACAGCTCTTGCTGTGTGCTCTCCTTGCCTTTCCCTGTGGGGGAGGAGAATATCCCACAAGTAATGGATGACACCGTGGACCGGACACACCGTTGGAGAAAGTAATTTATCAGGTAAGCATAAATTCTGTTTTTTTAAAGGTAGTTTATTTTTTTTTGGTAAAGGTAAGGTTAGTCTACTTTTTGTTACCTTAGGGGTGTTAGGTTAGGAAGTTTAGATGTTAGTGGGTTTCTTTGATGTGGGGGCTGTGGCGGTTTAAGGGTAAATAATGTAGTGGGGACTTTGCGGTGGGCTATGTGGCGGTTTAGGTGTTATTAGAGCAGGGGTCTTATGGTGATTCGGGTTAACGCACGAGTATGGGTATTTTCTTTCATGTAATTGGCAAGAGTCCATGAGCTAGTGACATATGGGATATACAATCCTACCAGGAGGGGCAAAGTTTCCCAAACCTTAAAATGCCTATAAATACACCCCTCACCACACCCACAATTCAGTTTTACAAACTTTGCCTCCTATGGAGGTGGTGAAGTAAGTTTGTGCTAAGATTTCTACGTTGATATGCGCTTCTCAGCATTGTTGAAGCCTGATTCCTCTCAGAGTGCAGCGAATGTCAGAGGGACATGAAGGGAGTATCACCTATTGAATACGATGATTTCTCTAACGGGGGTCTTTTTCATGGGTTCTCTTATCGGTCGTAGAGATTCATCTCCTACCTCCCTTTTCAGATCGACGATATACTCTCAAATTTACCATTACCTCTACTAAGAACTGTTTTAGTACTGGTTTGGCTATCTGCTATATGTGGATGGGTGTCTTTTGGTAAGTATGTTTTCATTTACTTAAGACACTCTCAGCTATGGTTTGGCACTTTATGCAAATTTTATAAAGTTCTAAATATATGTATTGTACTTTTATTTGCCATGAGTCAGGTTCATGTATTTCCTTCTGCAGACTGTCAGTTTCATATTTGGGAATATAAACACTTTAAGAAATTTATTTCTTACCTGGGGTTTAGTCTTTTTCAATTTGACTACTTTTTGCATTTGCGGGTATTAGGCCCGCGGGTGCGTCAAATGTTAGACTTTATTGCGTCATTTTTGGCGCAGTTTTTTTTGGCGCGGGAAATTACGTTTTTTACGCAACTTCGTCATTTCCGGTGTCATACGTGACGTTGAGACCTTTCACACGGCGGCGTCATTAGTGACGCAAGTGTCTCATTTCCGGTCATTTTTGGCGCCAAAAAAGTTTACGTTACGTTGTGCATCATACTTGGCGCCAATTTTTCTTCATTATTTCAATACCCCATTGTTGTTTGCCTCCTGCTTTCTTTTCTATCAAGAGACCTATGCTTTTGCATTTTTTCCCATTCCTGAAACTGTCATTTAAGGAAATAGATAATTTTGCTTTATATGTTGTTTTTTCTCTTACATTGAGCAAGATGTCCCAATCTGATCCTGCCTCTGAAGTTTCTGCTGGAACATTGCTGCCTGACATGGGTTCTACAAAAGCTAAGTGCATTTGTTGTAAAATTGTAGAAATTATTCCACCGAATGTCATTTGTAATAGTTGTCATGATAAACATTTACATGCAGATAGTGTTTCTATCAGTAATAGTACATTGTCAGTTGCAGTTCCTTCAACTTCTAATGTGCATGATATACCTGTAAATTTTAAAGAATTTGTTTCTGATTCTATTATGAAGGCTTTGTCTGCATTTCCACCTTCTAATAATCGTAAAAGGTCTTTTAAAACTTCTCATTTAGCTGATGAAATTTCAAATGACCAACAACATAATAATTCATCCTCTTCTGATGAGGATCTATCTGAAACAGAAGATCCTTCCTCAGATATTGACACTGACAAATCTACTTATTTATTTAAAATAGAGTATATGCGTTCTTTATTAAAAGAAGTGTTAATTACTTTGGATATTGAGGTAACCATTCCTATTGACGTTCAGTCTAATAAACGTTTAAATACTGTTTTTAAACCTCCTGTGGTTTCCCCAGGTGTTTTTCCCATTCCTGAGGCTATATGATATGATATGATTTCTAGGGAATGGAATAAGCCAGGTACTTCCTTTATTCCTTCTTCAAGGTTTAAGAGATTGTATCCTTTACCAGCAAAATCTATAGAGTTTTGGTAAAAGGTCCCCAAATTTGATGGGGCTATTTCTACTCTTGCTAAACGTACCACTATTCCTATGGAAGATAGCACTTCCTTTAGGGATCCTTTAGATAGGAAACTTGAATCTTATCTAAGGAAGGCCTATTTATATTCAGGTCATCTTCTCAGACCTGCTATTTCTTTGGGTGATGTTGCGGCTGCATCAACTTTCTGGGTGGAAAATTCAGCGCAACATGAATTGGATTTAGACATATCTAGCATTGTTCGCTTACTGCAACATGCTAATCATTTTATTTGTGATGCAATTTTTGATATAATCAAAATTGATGTTAGATCCATGTCTTTAGCTGTATTAGCTAGAAGAGCTTTATGGCTTAAATCTTGGAATGCTGATATGACATCTAAATCTAGATTACTATCTCTTTCTTTCCAAGGTAATAATTTATTTGGTTCTCAGTTGGATTCTATTATTTCAACTATCACTGGAGGAAAAGGAGTTTTTTTGCCTCAGGATAAAAAAACCTAAGAGTAAATCTAAGGCTTCTCACCGTTTTCGTTCCTTTCATCAGAATAAGGAACAAAAACTCAATCCTCCTCCCAAGGAATCTGCTTCCAGTTGGAAGCCTTCCTCAAATTGGAATAAATCCAAGCCATTTAGGAAACCAAAGTCTGCCCCTAAGTCCGCATGATGGTGCGGCCCTCATTCCAGCTCAGCTGATAGGGGGCAGATTAAGGTTTTTCAAGGATTGTTGGGTAAAATCTGTCCAAAATCATTGGATTCAGAGCATTGTCTCTCAAGGGTATCGAATAGGATTCAAAGTAAGACCTCCTGTGAGAAGATTTTTTCTCTCACGCATCCCTGTAAATCCAGTAAAAGCTCAGGCTTTTCTGAAGTGTGTTTCAGACCTGGAATCTTCAGGGGTAATCATGCCAGTTCCTCTTCAGGAACAAGGTTTGGGGTTTTATTCAAACCTATTCATTGTACCAAAGAAAGAAAATTTGTTCAGACCAGTTCTGGATCTGAAAATTTTGAATTGTTATATAAGAGTACCAACTTTCAAGATGGTGACTATAAGGACTATTCTGCCTTTTGTTCAGCAAGGACATTATATGTCCACAATAGACTTGCAGGATGCATACCTTCATATTCCGATTCATCCAGAACACTTTAAGTTTCTGAGATTCTCTTTTCTTTGGACGATATCTTGGTACTAGCTCAGTCTTTACATACTGCAGAATCTCACACGAATCAACTAGTGTTGTTTCTTCGGAAACATGGTTGGAGGATCAATTTACCAAAAAGTTTCTTGATTCCTCAGACAAGGGTCACCTTTTTAAGCTTCCAGATAGATTCAGTGTCCATGACTCTGTCTCTAACAGACAAGAGACGTTTAAAATTGGTTGCAGCCTGCCAGCACCTTCAGTCTCAGTCATTCCCTTCAGTGGCTATGTGCATGGAAGTTTTAAGTCTCATGACTGCAGCATCGGACGCAATCCCCTTTGCTCGTTTTCACATGAGACCTCTACAGCTTTGTATGCTGAATCAATGGAAGCAGTGGATGCGCTGACACTTCCTTGGTGTTATCAACCTGCTTACATCTTTCCACCTCTAGTTCTCCTTCCAAGAGTGATCTCCAAAATCATCATGGAACAGTCTTTTGTGTTGCTGGTGGCTCCAGCATGGCCACACAGGTTTTGGTATGCGGATCTGGTTCGGATGTCCAGTTGCCCGCCTTGGCCACTTCCGTTATGGCCGGACCTACTATCTCAAGGTCCGTTTTTCCATCAGGATCTCAAATCATTAAATTTGAAGGTATGGAAATTGAACGCTTAGTTCTAAGTCATAGAGGTTTCTCTGACTCAGTGATTAATACTATGTTACAAGCTCGTAAATCTGTTTCTAGAAAGATTTATTATAGAGTTTGGAAGACTTACATTTCGTGGTGGTGTTCTCATAAATTCTCCTGGCATTCTTTTAGAATTCCTAGAATTTTACAGTTTCTTCAGGATGGTTTGGATAAGGGTTTGTTTGCAAGTTCCTTGAAAGGACAAATCTCCGCTCTTTCTGTTTTATTTCACAGAAAGATTGCTATTCTTCCTGATATTCACTGTTTTGTACAGGCTTTAGTTCGTATTAAGCCTGTCATTAAATCAATTTCTCCTCCTTGGAGTCTTAATTTGGTTCTGAAGGCTTTACAGGCTCCTCCATTTGAGCCTATGCATTCTTTGGACATTAAACTACTTTCCTGGAAAGTGTTGTTCCTTTTGGCTGTTTCTTCTGCTAGAAGAGTTTGAGCTATCTGCTCTTTCTTGTGAGTCTCCTTTTCTGATTTTTCATCAGGATAAGGCAGTTTTGCAGACTTCTTTTCAATTTTTACCTAAGGTTGTGAATTCTAACAACATTAATAGAGAAATTGTTGTTCCTTCCTTGTGTCCTATTCCTAAGGATTCTTTGGATGTGGTAATAGCTTTGAAATATTATGTGGAAGCTACTAAAAATTTCAGGAAGACTTCCAGTTTGTTTTATTTTCTGGTCCTCAGAAAGGTCAGAAAGCTTCTGCTATTTCCTTGGCTTCTTGGTTGAAACTTTTGATTCATCAAGCTTATTTGGAATCGGGTCAAACCCCGCCTCAGAGAATTACAGCTCATTCTACTAGATCAGTCTCCACTTCGTGGGCTTTTTAGAATGAAGCTTCAGTTGATCAGATTTGCAAAGCAGCAACTTGGTCCTCTTTGCATACATTTACTAAATTCTTCGGAAGCAGTTTTTGGTAGAAAAGTTCTTCAGGCAGCTGTTTCAGTTTGATTCTTTTGCTTTTGATTTAAGTTTTTTTCTTTCAAAGTGAAAATAACTTATTTTTTGGGTTGTTGATTATTTTTTCAGCGGAATATGGCTGTTTTTATTTTATTCCCTCCCTCTCTAGTGACTCTTGAGTGGAAGACTCCACATCTTGGGTATTGATATCCCATATGTCACTAGCTCATGGACTCTTGCCAATCACATGATAGAAAACATAATTCATGTAAGAACTTACCTGATAAATTCATTTCTTTCATATTGGCAAGAGTCCATGAGGCCCACCCTTTTTATGGTGGTTATGATTTTTTGTATAAAGCACAATTATTTCCAAATTTCCTTTGTTGATGCTTTCTACTCCTTTCTTTATCACCCCACTGCTTGGCTATTCGTTAAACTGAATTGTGGGTGTGGTGAGGGGTGTATTTATAGGCATTTTGAGGTTTGGGAAACTTTGCCCCTCCTGGTAGGATTGTATATCCCATATGTCACTAGCTCATGGACTCTTGCCAATATGAAAGAAATGAATTTATCAGGTAAGTTCTTACATAAATTATGTTTTATTCCCCCCACTTTTCTCTCTCCATTGAAGTCAATGGGAGAGTACGTTAACACAATTGTGATTATTGTAAGTTCTCCTCTTTGTGCGAGTCGTGTTAGCCATCAAGTGATAACCATTTACTTTCATCTTGTAATACGAGAGCTACACGACTCGCGCAAAGAGAAGTCGATCAATGATAGCCTGGGAGCAGTAATTACAGCTCCACTCGTAATCTAACCTTAAATAGGTCATTAGGAGAACAGTAGTGTGTGTTTGTGTATGTATGTATGTATATAATTTTTAAACATGCATAAAATAGTGTATTTCTAAATATAATAACTGAGAGACATCTTTAAATTGTTTAAGTATATTATTCCCTGGTATCTTACAGCATGCCCAACCTTACCAGCGATCTTTTCGACCTGCAGCCTACATTTGTGCCAACTGTACAAAGCACACCTGCCATAGCTACTTCTTCAAGCAACTCATGGGGAGGTAGGTTTGCTGTTTTGTATTTAACATGTATAAAGCCATGTAATGTTTTGTGCTTTTAACAAGGTAAGTATGTAAGAAAACCATAACATTCTCCATTGTTTGTTTGAAATTCCTAAAGCATTATGTTTATCGTGGCTTACCCTATTAGTCATCTATAAATTCATCAACTTTTAAGGGGAATTGGTGTATGTAAGATCCCCCGTTCATGCCAGATACCATTTAACTAATACCCTTAAATATCTTTCTTCTTTTATAAAATAAAAGGTACTTTGCTATCTGGCAAACATTTTCATTAATGCCGTTCTTGAACAGATTTCTATTGTACACATACTGGCATCGCCCTATGGCTGCTTTAAAGGACCATGAAAAGCAGTATAATGCTTACCAAAGCTAAGGTTCTCCCTTATAGTTAGTGTGTAAAGGATTGTAAATAACCTATTATATTGTATAAACCATGTTTCCAACTATTACAAATATGATCCGTTTAGTAATTTTTTTTTTTTTTCATTTCCATCGATAGCCCCTTTTTTTTCCATGCCTCCTTATTTAAAATGCAACCTTTTATGAAGCATCTACTCCCCTCAGAT
Organism: Bombina bombina; assembly: GCF_027579735.1. Taxonomy (NCBI): domain Eukaryota; kingdom Metazoa; phylum Chordata; class Amphibia; order Anura; family Bombinatoridae; genus Bombina; species Bombina bombina. Next base: position 666,932,555 of record NC_069499.1, read on the forward strand.
CTACTTATTAATTATTGCATGGCACACTCCCGAACGCATGCGCATTTGATTTAATGCCACGTAACTAAAAATCCTTTGTCAGGTTATGACTTAGAAAACTTTATGCATTTGAATTTATCAATTTTTATAAATTTTTACTGCTCGTTAGACTAGGGGGAATAGAAACAATCCGTATACTTACCTTTTAGTATATGGAGCACTATAGCCTGTCTGCTCAGACTAAATGACATATGATGTGCTTATTACCACTCTGCAAACTTTAGCCTGGGCACACGGTGGAGAAAAATAACAAAGACGTTTTAGAATATACACTGAGCATGCTTGTGAAATGCGCTCACAGGGAAATACCTATCCCGATAGGTACATTTAATTTGTGTTTATAAATTGTTTGAGAACAGGTAAACTTTAGAATGCTTATGAAAAAGTATTTGCCTTGCATGTCCCTTTAACTGGCAGTAGTTCTTTTTTTCAGTTAATTCAAAACATAACTTGGATTGAGAAAGAAAATCCCATCTAGGTTCCACTCTTTTCTTTTATTAGCCTTAAAGGTTTAGTACTAAAGTCTGAAGAGGTTCTAGACGGTCACTTTGGAGTAAGGTTTCACCGATCCTTTAGGTTTATTGTTTTATATGAAATAGCTGACTCTGCAGTTGGACACTCTACACATTATTATTAGTTTATTTATTTGTTGTGCCCCAAAAGATTCTGAATCGCTCTAAACATAGGTATAATATGCAAAGGTAACATTGCTATGAGTCTTTTAAGGAGTGCTTGAAACTTTAAAAGCTAGCGGAGAGTTGTGTGTAGTATGGCAGAGGTTCCACAAGATTGAGGTATTCTGGAGATGTTCTGTAGAAAGAAATATGAGGATCTAACAAGAGGAGATGAGAGAATGTAGTCATGATTAGAGCAAAGGGGATGGGAGGGAGAGTAAGGTTAGAGATATGGGGGGGAGCAGTGTTATTGAGGGCCTTGAATGTTTCTTTCATAAGATGACGAGAGTCCATGAGCTATCACATGGGGGATTAAAGTCCAGTCCTCCCACTTTACCATGATTCCTTAATCTTGAAATGCTGGACTACATGTCGATTGAAAGGGTTCTCAGACTAATGTGAGACCCATTATCCCTCTCAGAGGGCCAGGAATTGGACAGAGGGTGTACAAAGGTACAACTCACAGTGAGAGTAAATCTCCTGGGAGTTTAATAGCCTGCCTTAGGTGTCACTGGGATTCATTCTGCAGCCTCCTTCTGTTGGCCTTGTGTATGTACTCCTGTTTCAGATCATGTGTCAGTGCATAGTACACAGGATGGGCTTTTCTACCTGAATCAGCTTAGTAAGCACGGTAGAGTGAGTGCTGACAGGTAAGTAGGTACTTGCTCTTAGATAGCCCACAAGCTATTAGCATGAACAATTACACATGCTTCACACAACCTGTGGACATAGTTACGTACACCAGATAATACTACAGTTTTAGGCATTTTTTAGTACTTTTACACATTTACATTAAAATTGAGGTACTGTCTTTTCATTTTTTTCAGTTCAAGTACAAACCAGAGCTCTGATACTCATTCTCAGTAGGCTCTCAGATGATAAGGATATTTCTTTCATGTAATTAGCAAGAGTCCATGAGCTAGTGACGTATGGGGGATATACATTCCTACCAGAAGGTGCAAAGTTTCCCAAACCTTAAAATGCCTATAAATACACCCCTCACCACACCCTCATTTCAGTTTTACAAACTTTGCCTCCCATGGAGGTGGTGAAGTAAGTTTGTGCTAGATTATTCTACGTTGATATGCGCTTCGCAGCAGGCTGAAGCCCGGTTTTCCTCTCAGAATGCAGTGAATGTCAGAGGGATGTGAAGAGAGTATTGCCTATTTAAATACAATGGTCTTCCTCAGGGATCTATTTCATAGGTTCTCTGTTATCGGTCGTAGAGATTTCTTCTCCTACCTCCCTTTTCAGATCGACGATATACTCTTATATACCATTACCTCTACTGATTCTCGTTTCAGTACCGGTTTGGCTATCTACTATATGTAGTTGAGTGTCTTAGGGTAAGTAAGTGACGTTTTATTTCTATTTATGACACTCAAAGCTATGGTGGGCACTTTATATGTAAGTTCTAAATATATGTGTTTAAGCTTATATTTGCCATGATTCAGGATATTCAGTATTCCTTCATTCAGACTGTCAGTTTCATTTTGGGAAAATGCATATAAATTTCATTTTTCTTACCTTCAATTTTCAATTGACTTTTTTTTCAAAAATTGCGGGCTGTTAGGCTCGCGGGTGCAGAAAATGCTTCTATTTATTGCGTCATTCTTGGCGCAAGACTTTTTTGGCGCAAAAATTTCGTCATTTCTGGCGTCATAGTTGACGCCGGAATTTTTTTCGTAATTGCGTCATTTTTTACGTATGTGTATTGCGGACGTTTTTTGGCGCTAAAAAATATGGGCGTCATTCTTGGCGCCAGTTTTTTTTCACACTATTTCAGTCTCACTTTTCAGTTGCTTCTGGTTTTCTAGAAGCTTGTTTCATTTTGCATTTTTTCCCATTCCTGAAACTGCCATTTAAGGAATTTGATAATTTTGCTTTATATGTTGTTTTTTCTTTTACATATTGCAAGATGTCACTACCTGACGCTGGATCAGAATCTACTTCTGGAAAAGCGCTGCCTGATGTCGGTTCTACCAAAGCTAAGTGCATTTGTTGTAAACTTTTGGCAACTGTTCCTCCGGCTGTTGTTTGTGATAGTTGTCATGATAAGCTATCAAAAGCAGATAGTATTTCTCTTGTTAAGTGTGTTCAGTCCACGGGTCATCCATTACTTATGGGATATATTCTCCTTCCCAACAGGAAGTTGCAAGAGGATCACCCAAGCAGAGCTGCTATATAGCTCCTCCCCTCACATGTCATATCCAGTCATTCTCTTGCAACCCTCAACAAAGAAGGAGGTCGCAAGAGGAGTTGGAGTTTTACTTAATTATTCTTCAATCAAAAGTTTGTTATTTTAAAATGACACCGGAGTGTGCCGTTTTTTTTTGTATCTCAGGCAGTATTTGGAGAAGAATCTGCCTGCGTTTTTCTATGATCTTAGCAGACGTAACTAAGATCCGCTGGCTGTTCTCGACATTCTGAGGAGTAGGGTAACTTCAGAAAGAGGGGAATAGCATGTGGGGTCCCCCGCAAATGAGGTATGTGCAGTACATTATTTTCTGGGAATGGAATTGACTAAGAAAATACTGCTGTTACCCATATGATGTAAGTACAGCCTTAAATGCAGTAGTAGCGACTGGTATCAGGCTGATAAATGTGTGCGCAGTTGAGTTATTTTCTAGGGACTAGAATTTGACTGAGAAAATACTGTTAATACTGAAATAATGTTTAAGCCTTATCTGCAGTGGAAGCGACTGGTAGCAGGCTTAGTGATAACTTTACATGACATTGAAAATGTTGTTTTTTAAAACGTTTACTGGCATGTTATTCGTTTTGTGAGGTACTTTGGTGATAAATCTTTTGGGCATGATTTTTTTCCCCATGGCTAACGTATTTTTCTCCAACATAGGTGTGTCCGGTCCACGGCGTCATCCTTACTTGTGGGATATTCTCTTCCCCAACAGGAAATGGCAAAGAGCCCAGCAAAGCTGGTCACATGATCCCTCCTAGGCTCCGCCTACCCCAGTCATTCTCTTTGCCGTTGCACAGGCAACATCTCCACGGAGATGGTTAAGAGTTTTTTGGTGTTTAAATGTAGTTTTTATTCTTCAATCAAGTGTTTGTTATTTTAAAATAGTGCTGGTATGTACTATTTACTCTGAAACAGAAAAGAGATGAAGATTTCTGTTTGTAAGAGGAAGATGATTTTAGCAAACGTTACTAAAATCGATTGCTGTTTCCACACAGGACTGTTGAGATGAAGTAACTTCAGTTGGGGGAAACAGTTGGCAGACTTTTCTGCTTGAGGTATGACTGGCCACATTTCTAACAAGACTATGTAATGCTGGAAGGCTGTCATTTCCCCTATGGGGACAGGTAAGCCATTTTCTTAGATTAAGTAAAAGAATAAAGGGCTTCATAAGGGCTTAAAAAACTGGTGGACATTTTTCTGGGCTAAAACGATTACCTTGCTAAGCATATTTTGCAGATTATAACTCTTAATAGTTATTATAATCTTGGGGATTGTTTTAAAAAACGGCAGGCACTGTATTGGACACCTTTTTCAGATGGGGGCCTTTTCTAGTTATAGGCAGAGCCTCATTTTCGCGCCACTAATGCGCAGTTGTTTTTGGAAAGCAAGGCATGCAGATGCATGTGTGAGGAGCTAAGAACCACTGAAAAAGCTTATAGAAGGCGTCATTTGGTATCGTATTCCCCTCTGGGCTTGGTTGGGTCTCAGCAAAGCAGATAGCTGGGACTGTATAGGGGTTAAATATAAAAACGGCTCCGGTTCCGTTATTTTAAGGGTTAAAGCTTTCAAATTTGGTGTGCAATACTTTTAAGGCTTTAAGACACTGTGGTGAATTTTGAACAATTCCTTCATACTTTTTCACATATTCAGTAATAAAGTGTGTTCAGTTTAAAATTTAAAGTGACAGTAACGGTTTTATTTTAAAACGTTTTTTGTGCTTTGTTGACAAGTTTAAGCCTGTTTAACATGTCTGTACCATCAGATAAGCTATGTTCTATATGTATGAAAACCAAGGTTTCTCCCCATTTAAATTTATGTGATAATTGTGCCATAGTGTCCAAACAAAGTAGGGACAATGATGCCACAGATAATGATATTGCCCAAGATGATTCCTCAAATGAGGGGAGTAAGCATGATACTGCATCATCCCCTTCTGTGTCTACACCAGTTTTGCCCACACAAGAGGCCCCTAGTACATCTAGTGTGCCAATACTTATTACCATGCAACAATTAACAGCTGTAATGGATAATTCTATTGCAAACATTTTATCCAAAATGCCTACTTATCAGAGAAAGCGCGATTGCTCTGTTTTAAACACTGAAGAGCAAGAGGATGCTGATGATAACTGTTCTGACATACCCTCACACCAATCTGAAGGGGCCAGGAGGGAGGTTTTGTCTGAGGGAGAAATTTCAGATTCAGGAAAAATTTCTCAACAAGCTGAACCTGATGTTGTAACATTTAAATTTAAATTAGAACATCTCCGCGCACTGCTTAAGGAGGTATTATCTACTCTGGATGATTGTGACAATTTGGTCATTCCAGAGAAATTATGTAAGATGGACAAGTTCCTAGAGGTTCCGGTGCCCCCCGACGCCTTTCCTATACCCAAGCGGGTGGCGGACATAGTAAATAAGGAGTGGGAAAGGCCCGGCATACCTTTTGTTCCTCCCCCTATATTTAAGAAATTATTTCCTATAGTCGACCCCAGAAAGGACTTATGGCAGACAGTCCCCAAGGTCGAGGGGGCGGTTTCTACTCTAAACAAACGCACTACTATTCCTATAGAAGATAGTTGTGCTTTCAAAGATCCTATGGATAAAAAATTAGAGGGTTTGCTTAAAAAGATGTTTGTTCAGCAAGGTTACCTTCTAAAACCAATTTCATACATTGTTCCTGTCACTACAGCAGCGTGTTTCTGGTTCGAAGAACTAGAAAAGTCGCTCAATAAAGAATCTTCGTATGAGGAGGTTATGGACAGAGTTCAAGCACTTAAATTGGCTAACTCTTTTATTTTAGATGCTGCTTTGCAATTAGCTAGATTAGCGGCGAAACATTCAGGGTTTGCTATCGTGGCGCGCAGAGCGCTTTGGCTAAAGTCTTGGTCAGCGGATGTGTCTTCCAAGACAAAATTACTTAACATCCCTTTCAAGGGTAAAACACTGTTTGGTCCTGATTTGAAAGAGATTATTTCAGACATCACCGGGGGAAAGGGCCACGCCCTCCCTCAGGATAGGTCTTTTAAGGCTAAAAATAAGCCTAATTTTCGTCCCTTTCGCAGAAACGGACCAGCCTCTAATTCTACATCCTCTAAGCAAGAGGGTAATACTTCACAACCCAAACCAGCCTGGAGACCGATGCAAGGCTGGAACAAGGGTAAGCAGGCCAAGAAGACTGCCACTGCTACCAAAACAGCATGAAGGGATGGCCCCCGATCCGGGACCGGATCTGGTGGGGGGCAGACTTTCTCTCTTTGCTCAGGCTTGGGCAAGAGATGTTCAGGATCCTTGGGCACTAGAAATAGTTTCTCAAGGTTATCTCCTGGAATTCAAGGAACTACCCCCAAGGGGAAGGTTCCACAGGTCTCAATTATCTTCAAACCAAATAAAAAGACAGGCATTCTTACATTGTGTAGAAGACCTGTTAAAGATGGGAGTAATTCATCCAGTTCCAATAAGAGAACAAGGGATGGGGTTTTACTCCAACCTGTTCATAGTTCCCAAAAAAGAGGGAACATTCAGACCAATTTTAGATCTCAAGATCCTAAACAAATTTCTCAGGGTTCCATCGTTCAAAATGGAAACCATTCGAACGATCCTTCCCACCATCCAGGAAGGTCAATTTATGACCACGGTGGATTTAAAGGATGCGTACCTACATATTCCTATCCACAAGGAACATCATCAGTTCCTAAGGTTCGCTTTTCTGGACAAGCATTACCAGTTTGTGGCACTTCCATTCGGATTAGCCACTGCTCCGAGAATTTTCACAAAGGTACTAGGGTCCCTTCTAGCGGTTCTAAGACCATGGGGCATTGCAGTAGTACCTTACTTGGACGACATCCTGATTCAAGCGTCGTCTCTGTCAAAAGCAAAGGCTCATACGGACATCGTCCTAGCCTTTCTCAGATCTCACGGATGGAAAGTGAACAAAGAAAAAAGTTCTCTGTCCCCGTCAACAAGAGTTCCCTTCTTGGGAACAATAATAGATTCCTTAGAAATGAGGATTTTTCTGACAGAGGTCAGAAAATCAAAAATTCTAAGCTCTTGTCAAGTTCTTCATTCTGTTCTTCGTCCTTCCATAGCGCAGTGCATGGAAGTAATAGGATTGATGGTTGCAGCAAAGGACATAGTTCCTTTTGCACAAATTCATCTAAGACCATTACAACTGTGCATGCTCAGACAGTGGAATGGGGATTATACAGACTTGTCTCCGACGATTCAAGTAGATCAAAAGACCAGAGATTTACTCCGTTGGTGGCTGATCCTGGACAACCTGTCACAGGGAATGAGCTTCCGCAGACCAGAGTGGGTCATTGTCACGACCGACGCCAGTCTGGTGGGCTGGGGCGCGGTCTGGGAACCCCTGAAAGCTCAGGGTCTATGGTCTCGGGAAGAATCTCTTCTCCCGATAAACATTCTGGAACTGAGAGCGATATTCAATGCTCTCAAAGCTTGGCCTCAACTAGCAAAGGCCAAATTCATAAGGTTTCAATCAGACAACATGACGACTGTTGCATATATCAACCATCAGGGGGGAACAAGGAGTTCCCTGGCGATGGAGGAAGTGACCAAGATAATTCAATGGGCAGAGAATCACTCCTGCCACTTGTCTGCAATCCACATCCCAGGAGTGGAAAATTGGGAAGCGGATTTTCTGAGTCGTCAGACATTCCATCCGGGGGAGTGGGAACTCCATCCGGAAATCTTTGCCCAAATAACTCAATTATGGGGCATTCCAGACATGGATCTGATGGCGTCTCGTCAGAACTTCAAGGTTCCTTGCTACGGGTCCAGATCCAGGGATCCCAAGGCGACTCTAGTAGATGCACTAGTAGCACCTTGGACCTTCAACCTAGCTTATGTATTCCCACCGTTTCCTCTCATTCCCAGGCTGGTAGCCAGGATCAATCAGGAGAGGGCTTCGGTGATTTTGATAGCTCCTGCGTGGCCACGCAGGACTTTGTATGCAGACCTGGTGAATATGTCATCGGCTCCACCATGGAAGCTACCTTTGAGACAGGACCTTCTTGTTCAAGGTCCATTCGAACATCCGAATCTGGTCTCCCTCCAACTGACGGCTTGGAGATTGAACGCTTGATTTTATCAAAGCGTGGGTTTTCAGATTCTGTAATAGATACTATGATTCAGGCTAGAAAGCCTGTAACTAGAAAAATTTACCATAAAATATGGAAAAAATATATCTGTTGGTGTGAATCTAAAGGATTCCCATGGAACAAGATAAAAATTCCTAAGATTCTATCCTTTCTACAAGAAGGTTTGGAGAAAGGATTATCTGCAAGTTCTCTGAAGGGACAGATCTCTGCTTTATCTGTTTTACTTCACAAACGGCTGGCAGCTGTGCCAGATGTTCAAGCATTTGTTCAGGCTCTGGTTAGAATCAAGCCTGTTTACAGACCTTTGACTCCTCCCTGGAGTCTAAATCTAGTTCTTTCAGTTCTTCAAGGGGTTCCGTTTGAACCCTTACATTCCGTAGATATTAAGTTATTATCTTGGAAAGTTTTGTTTTTGGTTGCAATTTCTTCTGCTAGAAGAGTTTCAGAGTTATCTGCTCTGCAGTGTTCTCCACCCTATCTGGTGTTCCATGCAGATAAGGTGGTTTTGCGTACTAAGCCTGGTTTTTTTTCCGAAAGTTGTTTCCAACAAAAATATTAACCAGGAGATAGTTGTACCTTCTTTGTGTCCGAATCCAGTTTCAAAGAAGGAACGTTTGTTACACAATTTGGACGTAGTCCGTGCTCTAAAATTCTATTTAGAGGCTACTAAAGATTTCAGACAAACATCTTCATTGTTTGTTGTTTATTCTGGTAAAAGGAGAGGTCAAAAAGCAACTTCTACCTCTCTTTCTTTTTGGCTTAAAAGCATTATCCGATTGGCTTATGAGACTGCCGGACGGCAGCCTCCTGAAAGAATCACAGCTCACTCCACTAGGGCTGTGGCTTCCACATGGGCCTTCAAGAACGAGGCTTCTGTTGACCAGATATGTAAGGCAGCGACTTGGTCTTCACTGCACACTTTTGCCAAATTTTACAAATTTGATACTTTTGCTTCTTCGGAGGCTATTTTTGGGAGAAAGGTTTTGCAAGCCGTGGTGCCTTCCATTTAGGTGACCTGATTTGCTCCCTCCCTTCATCCGTGTCCTAAAGCTTTGGTATTGGTTCCCACAAGTAAGGATGACGCCGTGGACCGGACACACCTATGTTGGAGAAAACAGAATTTATGCTTACCTGATAAATTACTTTCTACAACGGTGTGTCCGGTCCACGGCCCGCCCTGGTTTTTTTAATCAGGTCTGATGAATTATTTTCTCTAACTACAGTCACCACGGTATCATATGGTTTCTCCTATGCATATTTCCTCCTGTACGTCGGTCGAGTGACTGGGGTAGGCGGAGCCTAGGAGGGATCATGTGACCAGCTTTGCTGGGCTCTTTGCCATTTCCTGTTGGGGAAGAGAATATCCCACAAGTAAGGATGACGCCGTGGACCGGACACACCGTTGGAGAAAGTAATTTATCAGGTAAGCATAAATTCTGTTTTCTGCATAGAAACCGTTATATCAGGTCTCCCACTGTTGTAATATGAGTGGGAGGGACCTTGTTTTAGCGCCTTGTTGCGCAGTTAAAATTCTAGCACAGTCTTTCTGTTTCTTCCTCCTTGATCCAGAACGTCTCTAGAGAGCTTAGGGGTCTGCAAAATTCGTTTTTGAGGGAGGTAATCAGTCACAGCAGATCTGTGACAGTGTGTTTGACTGTGATTAAAGCGTTAAATCTTAATTTGATATCCGTTTTTGGGTATTGAGGGGTTAATCATCCTTTTGCTAATGGGTGCAATCCTCTGCTAATTAATACACTTCTCGTTAAGAATTGTTTGTCTATAACTGAATTAGTTTTCTTTGTAATTCAACTGTGTTTTTAAAAGCGATGCAGCGTTTTTTATAATTGCTTGTAAACTTATTGAGAGTGATTTCCAAGCTTGCTAGCTTCATTGCTAAGTCTGTTTAGACATGTCTGATACAGAGGTATCTGCTTGTTCATTGTGTTCAAAAGCCGATGTGGAGCCCAATAGAAATATGTGTACCAATTGTATTGATATTACTTTGAATAAAAGTCAATCTGTACCGATAAAGAAATTATCACCAGACGACGAGGGGGAAGTTATGCCGTCTAACTCTCCTCACGTGTCAGTACCTTCGTCTCCCGCTCGGGAGATGCGTAAGATTGAGGCGCCAAGTACATCAAGGCCCTTACAAATCACTTTACATGATATGGCTAATGTTATGAAAGAAGTATTATACAATATGCCCGAATTAAGAGGCAAGCGCGATAGCTCTGGGTTAAGGACCGAGCGCGCTGATGACACGAGAGCCATGTCTGATACTGCGTCACAATTTGCAGAACATGAGGACGGTGAGCTTCATTCTGTCGGTGACGGTTCTGATCCGGGGAGACCGGATTCAGAAATTTCAAATTTTAAATTTAAGCTTGAGAACCTCCGCGTGTTACTAGGGGAGGTGTTAGCGGCTCTGAATGATTCGACACGGTGGGAATCCCAGAGAAATTATGTAGGTTGGATAGATACTATGCGGTACCGGTGTGTACTGACGTTTTTCCTATACCAAAAAGGCTTACAGAAATTATTAGTAAGGAGTGGGATAGACCCGGTGTGCCTTTTTCCCCTCCTCCGATATGTAGAAAAATGTTCCCTATAGACGCCACCACACAAGACTTATGGCAGACGGTCCCTAAGGTGGAGGGAGCAGTTTCTACTTTAGCCAAGCGTACCACTATCCCGGTGGAGGATAGCTGTGCTTTCTCAGATCCAATGGATAAAAAATTAGAGGGTTACCTTAAGAAAATGTTTGTTCAACAAGGTTTTATATTGCAGCCTCTTGCATGCATTGCGCCTGTCACGGCTGCAGCGGCATTCTGGTTTGAGTCTCTGGAAGAGGCGATTCGCACAGCACCATTGGATGAGACTTTGAGCAAAGTTAGAACGCTTAAACTAGCTAATGCGTTTGTTTCAGATGCCGTAGTGCATTTAACCAAACTTACGGCTAAAAATTCCGGATTCGCCATACAGGCGCGTAGGGCGCTATGGCTTAAATCCTGGTCAGCAGATGTGACTTCTAAGTCTAAACTACTTAACATTCCCTTCAAAGGGCAGACCTTATTCGGGCCCGGCTTGAAGGAAATTATTGCTGACATTACGGGAGTTAAGGGCCACACCCTTCCTCAGGACAGGGCCAAATCAAAGGCCAAACAGTCTAATTTTCGTGCCTTTCGTAACTTCAAGGCAGGAGCAGCATCAACTTCCTCCGCTCCAAAACAGGAAGGAACTACTGCTCGTTACAGACAGGGTTGGAAAGGCAACCAGTCATGGAACAAGGGCAAGCAGGCCAGAAAGCCTACTTCCGCCCCTAAGACAGCATGAAGACAGGGCCCCCTCTCCGGAGACGGATCTAGTGGGGGGCAGACTTTCTCTCTTCGCCCAGGCTTGGGCAAGAGATGTACAGGATCCCTGGACGTTGGAGATTGTATCTCATGGATACCCTCTGGATTTCAAAACTTCTCCTCCACAAGGGAGGTTTCATCTGTCAAGGTTATCAACAAACCTAGTAAAGAAAGAGGCATTTCTACAATGTGTACAAGACCTCTTAGTGATGGGAGTGATCCACCCAGTTCCGCGAACGGAACAAGGGCAAGGGTTTTACTCAAATCTGTTTGTGGTTCCCAAAAAAGAGGGAACATTCAGACCAATCTTGGACTTAAAAATCTTAAACAAATTCCTAAGGGTTCCATCGTTCAAGATGGAAACCATTCGGACCATCCTACCCATGATCCAAGAGGGTCAATATATGACCACAGTGGACTTAAAAGATGCCTACCTTCACATACCGATTCACAAAGATCATTATCGGTATCTAAGGTTTGCTTTTCTAGACAGGCATTACCAGTTTGTAGCTCTTCCCTTCGGGTTAGCTACGGCCCCGAGAATTTTTACGAAGGTTCTGGGCTCACTTCTGGCGGTACTAAGACCACGAGGCATAGCGGTGGCTCCGTACCTAGACGACATTCTGATACAAGCGTCAAGTTTTCAAAATGCAAAGTCTCATACAGAGATAGTTCTAGCATTTCTGAGGTCGCATGGGTGGAAAGTGAACGTGGAAAAGAGTTCTCTGTTACCACTCACAAGGGTTCCTTTTCTAGGGACTCTTATAGATTCTGTAGAGATGAAGATTTACCTGACGGAGTCCAGGTTATCAAAGATTCTCAATGCTTGCCGTGTCCTTCACTCCATTCCAAGCCCATCAGTAGCTCAGTGCATGGAAGTAATCGGCTTAACGGTCGCGGCAATGGACATAGTGCCATTTGCTCGCCTGCATCTCAGACCGCTGCAACTATGCATGCTAAGTCAATGGAACAGGGATTACTCAGATCTGTCCCCTTTGCTAAATCTGGACCAGGAGACCAGAGATTCTCTTCTCTGGTGGTTGTCTCGGGTTCATCTGTCCAAAGGAATGACCTTTCGCAGACCAGATTGGACGATTGTAACAACAGATGCCAGCCTACTAGGCTGGGGAGCAGTCTGGAATTCCCTGAAGGCTCAGGGATCGTGGACTCAGGAGGAGAAACTCCTCCCAATAAACATTCTAGAATTAAGAGCAATATTCAATGCTCTTCTAGCTTGGCCTCAGTTAGCAACACTGAGGTTCATCAGATTTCAGTCGGACAACATCACGACTGTGGCTTACATCAATCATCAAGGGGGAACCAGGAGTTCCCTAGCGATGTTGGAAGTCTCGAAGATAATTCGCTGGGCAGAGACTCACTCTTGCCACCTGTCAGCGATCTACATCCCAGGCGTGGAGAACTGGGAGGCGGATTTTCTAAGTCGCCAGACTTTTCATCCGGGGGAGTGGGAATTTCACCCGGAGGTATTTGCTCAACTGATTTATCGTTGGGGCAAACCGGATCTGGATCTCATGGCATCTCGCCAGAACACCAAGCTTCCTTGTTACGGATCCAGGTCCAGGGACCCGGGAGCGGTACTGGTAGATGCACTAGCAGCCCCTTGGGTTTTCAACATAGCTTATGTGTTTCCACCTTTTCCGTTGCTACCTCGACTGATTGCCAGGATCAAACAGGAGAGAGCATCGGTTATTCTGATAGCGCCTGCGTGGCCACGCAGGACCTGGTATGCAGACCTAGTGGACATGTCGTCCTGTCCACCATGGTCTCTACCCCTGAGGCAGGACCTTCTAATTCAGGGTCCTTTCAACCATCCAAACCTAATTTCTCTGAGGCTGACTGCTTGGAAATTGAACGCTTGATTCTATCAAAGCGTGGGTTTTCGGATTCGGTTATTGATACATTAATACAGGCTCGGAAACCTGTTACCAGAAAAATTTACCATAAGATATGGCGTAAATATTTATATTGGTGTGAATCCAAGAGTTACTCATGGAGTAAGGTTAGGATTCCTAGGATATTGTCCTTTCTACAAGAGGGTTTAGAAAAGGGCTTATCCGCTAGTTCACTAAAGGGACAGATTTCTGCTCTGTCTATTCTTTTACACAAGCGTCTGGCAGACAATCCAGACGTCCAGGCTTTTTGTCAGGCTTTGGCTAGAATTAAACCTGTATTTAAAACTGTTGCTCCTCCTTGGAGCTTAAACTTGGTTCTTAAAGTTCTGCAGGGTGTTCCGTTTGAACCCCTTCATTCCATTGATATTAAACTTTTATCTTGGAAAGTTCTGTTTTTGATGGCTATTTCCTCGGCTCGAAGAGTCTCTGAGTTATCTGCCTTACATTGTGATTCACCTTATCTGATCTTTCATTCAGACAAGGTAGTCCTGCGTACTAAACCTGGGTTTTTACCTAAGGTTGTTTCTAACAGGAATATCAATCAAGAGATTGTTGTTCCATCATTATTTCCTAATCCTTCTTCAAAGAAGGAACGTCTTTTGCATAATCTAGACGTAGTCCGTGCCCTGAAGTTTTACTTACAGGCAACTAAAGATTTTCGGCAAACTTCTTCTTTGTTTGTCGTTTACTCTGGACAGAGGAGAGGTCAAAAGGCTTCGGCTACCTCTCTCTCTTTTTGGCTTCGTAGCATAATACGTTTAGGCTATGAGACTGCTGGTCAGCAGCCTCCTGAATGAATTACAGCTCATTCCACTAGAGCTGTGGCTTCCACTTGGGCCTTTAAGAATGAGGCCTCTGTTGAACAGATTTGCAAGGCTGCAACTTGGTCTTCACTTCATACTTTTTCCAAATTTTACAAATTTGATACTTTTGCTTCTTCGGAGGCTGTTTTTGGGAGAAAGGTTCTACAGGCAGTGGTTCCTTCTGTTTAAAGTTCCTGCCTTGTCCCTCCCATCATCCGTGTACTTTAGCTTTGGTATTGGTATCCCATAAGTAATGGATGACCCGTGGACTGAACACACTTAACAAGAGAAAACATAATTTATGCTTACCTGATAAATTTATTTCTCTTGTAGTGTGTTCAGTCCACGGCCCGCCCTGTCTTTTTTGAGGCAGGTTCTAAATTTTAAATTGTAACTCCAGTCACCACTGCACCCTATAGTTTCTCCTTTCTCGTCTTGTTTCGGTCGAATGACTGGATATGACATGAGGGGAGGAGCTATATAGCAGCTCTGCTTGCGTGATCCTCTTGCAACTTCCTGTTGGGAAGGAGAATATATCCCATAAGTAATGGATGACCCGTGGACTGAACACACTACAAGAGAAATAAATTTATCAGGTAAGCATAAATTATGTTTTCCATTAGTAATAATCCATTACCTGTTGTTCCTTCAACATCTAATGTTCAGGATGTTCCTGTTAATGTTAAAGAATTTGTTTCTAAATCTATTCGGAAGGCTCTGTCTGTTATTCCTCCTCCTACTAAACGTAAGAGGTCTTTTAAAACTTCTCATATTTCAGATGAATTTTTAAATGACCACCATCATTCTGACTTATCTATTTCTGATGTGGATCTATCTGATTCAGAAGATTCTACCTCAGATATTGACACTGATAAATCTTCATATTTATTTAAGATGGAGTTTATTCGTTCTTTACTTAAGGAAGTGTTGATTGCTTTAGATATGGAGGAGTCTAGTCCTCTTGATATTAAAACTACTATGCGTTTAAATGCAGTTTTTAAACCTCCTGTGGTTATTCCAGAAGTTTTTCCAGTTCCTGATGCTATTTCAGAAGTAATTTCTAGGGAATGGAATAGTCTGGGTACTTTTTACTCCTTTAAGAAATTGTACCCTTTGCCATCTGATAGATTAGAGTTTTGGGATAAAATCCCCAAAGTTGATGGGGCTATTTCTACTCTTGCTAAACGTACTACTATTCCTACGGCAGATAGTACTTCGTTTAAAGATACTTTAGATAGGAAGCTTGAATCCTTTCTAAGGAAGGCTTATTTATGTTCAGGTAATCTTCTGAGACCTGCTATTTCTTTGGCTGATGTTGCTGCAGCTTAAACTTTCTGGTTGGAGGCTTTAGCGCAACAAGTGTCAGACCATAATGCTTATAGCATTGTTAAACTTCTTCAACATGCTAATAACTTCATTTGTGATGCCATTTTCGATATCATTAGAATTGATGTCAGGTACATGTCTTTAGCTGTTTTAGCTAGAAGAGCTTTATGGCTTAAGTCTTGGAATGCAGATATGACTTCTAAGTCAACATTGCTTTCTCTTTCTTTCCAAGGTAATAAATTATTTGGTTCTCAGTTAGACTCAATAATTTCAACGGTTACTGGGGGGAAGGGAGCCTTTTTACCTCAGGATAAAAAATCTAAAGGTAAATATAGGGCTGCTAATCGTTTTCGTTCCTTTCGTCAGAATAAGGAACAAAAGCCTGACCCTTCCTCTAAAGGATCAGTTTCCGTTATGAAACCTTCTCCAGTCTGGAATAAATCCAAGCCTTTCAGAAAGTCAAAATGAGCTCCCAAATCCGCATGAAGGTGCGGCCCTCATTCCAGCTCAGCTGGTAGGGGGCAGGTTACGATTTTTCAAAGATGTTTGGATCGATTCGAAGTCTTTGGATTCAGAACATTGTTTCACAAGGGTACAGAATAGGTTTCAGGGTAAGACCGCCTATGAGAAGATTCTTTCTTTCACGCATTCCAGTAAACCCAGTGAAGGCTCAAGCGTTTCTGAAATGTGTTTCAGATCTGGTGTCATCTGTGGTAATTATGCCAGTTCCAGTTCTGGAACGGGGCCTGGGGTTTTAATCAAATCTGTTCATTGTACCAAAGAAGGAAAATTCCTTCAGGCCAGTTCTGGATCTAAAAATATTGAATCGTTATGTAAGGATACCAACATTCATGATGGTGACTATAAGGACTATTCTGCCTTTTGTTCTGCAAGGGCATTATATGTCCACAATAGACTTACAGGATGCATATCTTCATATTCCAATTCATCCGGATCACTATCAGTTCCTGAGATTCTCTTTTCTAGACAAGCATTACCAGTTTGTTGCTCTTCCTTTTGGCCTAGCTACAGCTCCAAGGATCTTTTTGAAGGTTCTCGGTGCCCTTCTCTCTGTAATCAGGGAGCAGGGTATTGCGGTATTTCCTTATTTGGACGATATCTTGGTACTTGCTCAGTCTTTACATTCTGCAGAATCTCACACGAATCAACTTGTGTTGTTTCTTCAAAGACATGGTTGGAGGATCAATTTACCAAAGAGTTCCTTGATTCCTCAGACAAGGGTGACATTTTTAGGTTTCCAAATAGATTCAGTGTCCATGACTTTCTCTTACAGAAAAGAGACGTCTGAAATTGGTTTCAGCTTGTCGAAACCTTCAGTCTCAATCTTTCCCTTTGGTAGCTTTGTGCATGGAAATTTTAGGTCTCATGACTGCTGCATTGGACGCAATCCCTTTTGCTCGTTTTCACATGAGACCTCTCCAGCTTTGTATGCTGAACCAATGGTGCAGGGATTATACAAAGATATCACAATTAATATCCTTAAATCCCAATGTTCGTTCTTCTCTGACTTGGTGGTTGGATCACCATCGTTTAGTTCAAGGGGCCTCTTTTGTTCATCCAACCTGGACTGTGATCTCAACAGATGCGAGTCTTTCAGGTTGGGGAGCTGTATGGGGATCTCTGACAGCGCAGGGGGTTTGGGAATCTCAGGAGGCGAGATTACCAATCAATATTTTGGAAGCCAGTGCGATTTTCAGAGCTCTTCAGTTCTGGCCTCTTCTGAAGAGAGAATAGTTTGTTTTCAGACAGACAATGTCACAACAGTGGCATATGTCAATCATCAAGGGGGGACTCACAGTCCTCAGGCTATGAAAGAAGTATCTCGGATACTTGTATGGGCGAAATCCAGCGCCTGTCTAATTTCTGCGGTTCACATCCCAGGTATAGACAATTGGGAAGCGGATTATCTCAGTCGCCAGATGTTACATCCGGGGCGAATGGTCTCTTCACCCAGAGGTATTTCTTCAGATTGTTCAAATCTGGGGGCTTCCAGAAATAGATCTGATGGCCTCTCATCTAAACAAGAAACTTCCCAGGTATCTGTCCAGATCCAGGGATCCTCAGGCGGAAGCGGTGGACGCGTTGTCACTTCCTTGGAATTATCAACCTGCTTATATCTTTCCGCCTCTAGTTCTTCTTCCAAGAGTGATTTCCAAAATCCTAATGGAGCGTTCGTTTGTACTGCTGGTGGCTCCAGCATGGCCGCACAGGTTTTGGTATGCGGATCTCATTCGGATGGCAAGTTGCCAACCTTGGACACTTCCGTTAAGGCCAGACCTTCTATCTCAAAGCCCATTTTTCCATCAGGATCTCAAATCATTAAATTTGAAGGTATGGAGATTGAACGCTTAATACTTAGTCATAGAGGTTTCTCTGATTCAGTGATTAATACTATGTTACAGGCTCGTAAATCTGTGTCTAGGAAGATCTATTACCGAGTCTGGAAGACTTACATTTCTTGGTGTTCTTCACATAAATTTTCTTGGCGTTCTTTTAGAATTCCTAGAACTTTACAATTTCTTCAAGATGGTTTGGGTAAGGGTTTGTCTGCAAGTTCCTTGAAAGGTCAAATCTCTGCTCTTTCGGTTCTTTTTCACAGAAAGATTGCTAATCATCCTGATATTCATTGTTTTGTACAGGCTTTGGTTCGAATCAAGCCTGTCATTAAGTCAATTTCTCCTCCTTGGAGTCTCAATTTGGTTCTGAGGGCTTTACAGGCTCCTCCGTTTGAACCTATGGATTCTCTGGATATTAAATTACTTTCCTGGAAAGTTTTGTTCCTTTTGGCCATCTCTTCTGCTAGAAGAGTTTCTGAATTATCTGCTCTTTCTTGTGAATCTCCTTTTCTGATTTTTCATCAGGATAAGGCGGTGTTGCAGACTTCATTTAAATTTTTACCTAAAGTTGTGAATTCTAACAACATTAGTAGAGAAATTGTTGTCCCTTCATTGTGTCCTAATCCTAAGAATTCTCTGGAGAAATCTTTACATTCTTTGGATGTAGTTAGAGCTTTGAAATATTATGTTGAAGCTACGAAAGATTTCAGAACCTTTCTGGTTCTAGGAAAGGTCAGAAGGCTTCTGTCATTTCTTTGGCGTCTTGGTTAAAGTCTTTGATTCATCATGCTTATGTGGAGTCGGGTAAATCCCCGCCTCAAAGGATTACGGCTCATTCTACTAGGTCAGTTTCTACTTCCTGGGCTTTTAGGAATGAAGCTTCTGTTGACCAGATTTGCAAAGCAGCAACTTGGTCTTCTTTGCATACTTTTACTAAATTCCACCGTTTTGATGTTTTCTCTTCTTCTGAAGCAGTTTTTGGTAGAAAAGTACTTCAGGCAGCAGTTTCAGTTTGATTCTTCTGCTTATAATTTCAGTTTCTCCAACATAGGTGTGTCCGGTCCACGGCGTCATCCTTACTTGTGGGATATTCTCTTCCCCAACAGGAAATGGCAAAGAGCCCAGCAAAGCTGGTCACATGATCCCTCCTAGGCTCCGCCTACCCCAGTCATTCTCTTTGCCGTTGTACAGGCAACATCTCCACGGAGATGGCTTAGAGTTTTTTAGTGTTTAACTGTAGTTTTTTTTATTCAATCAAGAGTTTGTTATTTTAAAATAGTGCTGGTATGTACTATTTACTCTGAAACAGAAAAGAGATGAAGATTTCTGTTTGTAAGAGGAAAATGATTTTAGCAACCGTTACTAAAATCCATGGCTGTTCCACACAGGACTGTTGAGAGGAATTAACTTCAGTTGGGGGAACAGTGAGCAGTCTTTTGCTGCTTGAGGTATGACACATTCTAACAAGACGATGTAATGCTGGAAGCTGTCATTTTCCCTATGGGATCCGGTAAGCCATTTTTATTCAGACAGTAAATAAGGGCTTCACAAGGGCTTATTAAGACTGTAGACATTTTCTGGGCTAAATCGATTCATATATACACATATTTAGCCTTGAGGAATCATTTAATCTGGGTATTTTTGTAAAATAATATCGGCAGGCACTGTTTTAGACACCTTATTCTCTAGGGGCTTTCCCTAATCATAGGCAGAGCCTCATTTTCGCGCCGGTATTGCGCACTTGTTTTTGAGAAGCATGACATGCAGTCGCATGTGTGAGGAGCTCTGATACATAGAAAAGACTTTCTGAAGGCGTCATTTGGTATCGTATTCCCCTTTGGGCTTGGTTGGGTCTCAGCAAAGCAGATACCAGGGACTGTAAAGGGGTTAAAGATAAAAACGGCTCCGGTTCCGTTATTTTAAGGGTTAAAGCTTCCAAATTTGGTGTGCAATACTTTTAAGGCTTTAAGACACTGTGGTGAAATTTTGGTGAATTTTGAACAATTCCTTCATACTTTTTCGCAATTGCAGTAATAAAGTGTGTTCAGTTTAAAATTTAAAGTGACAGTAACGGTTTTATTTTAAAACGTTTTTTGTACTTTATTATCAAGTTTATGCCTGTTTAACATGTCTGAACTACCAGATAGACTGTGTTCTGAATGTGGGGAAGCCAAGGTTCCTTCTCATTTAAATAGATGTGATTTATGTGACACTGAAAATGATGCCCAAGATGATTCCTCAAGTGAGGGGAGTAAGCATGGTACTGCATCATTCCCTCCTTCGTCTACACCAGTCTTGCCCACTCAGGAGGCCCCTAGTACATCTAGCGCGCCAATACTCCTTACTATGCAACAATTAACGGCTGTAATGGATAATTCTATCAAAAACATTTTAGCCAAAATGCCCACTTATCAGCGCAAGCGCGACTGCTCTGTTTTAGATACTGAAGAGCATGGGGACGCTGATGATAATGGTTCTGAAATGCCCCTACACCAGTCTGAGGGGGCCAGGGAGGTTTTGTCTGAGGGAGAAATTTCAGATTCAGGGAAAATTTCTCAACAAGCTGAACCCGATGTGATTACATTTAAATTTAAGTTGGAACATCTCCGCGCTCTGCTTAAGGAGGTATTATCCACTCTGGATGATTGTGAGAATTTGATCATCCCAGAGAAACTATGTAAAATGGACAAGTTCCTAGTGGTCCCGGGGCTCCCAGAAGCTTTTCCTATACCCAAGCGGGTGGCGGACATTGTAAATAAAGAATGGGAAAGGCCCGGTATACCTTTCGTCCCTCCCCCCATATTTAAAAAATTGTTTCCTATGGTCGACCCCAGAAAGGACTTATGGCAGACAGTCCCCAAGGTCGAGGGAGCGGTTTCTACTTTAAACAAACGCACCACTATACCCATAGAAGATAGTTGTGCTTTTAAAGATCCTATGGATAAAAAATTAGAAGGTTTGCTTAAAAAGATGTTTGTTCAGCAAGGTTACCTTCTACAACCAATTTCATGCATTGTCCCTGTCACTACAGCCGCGTGTTTCTGGTTCGATGAGCTAGTAAAGGCGATCGATAGTGATTCTCCTCCTTATGAGGAGATTATGGACAGAATCCGTGCTCTCAAATTGGCCAATTCTTTCACCCTAGATGCCACTTTGCAATTGGCTAGGTTAGCGGCGAAAAATTCTGGGTTTGCTATTGTGGCGCGCAGAGCGCTTTGGTTGAAATCTTGGTCAGCGGATGCGTCTTCCAAGAACAAACTACTTAACATTCCTTTCAAGGGGAAAACGCTGTTTGGCCCTGACTTGAAAGAGATTATCTCTGATATCACTGGGGGTAAGGGCCACGCCCTTCCTCAGGATAGGTCTTTCAAGGCCAAAAATAAACCTAATTTTCGTCCCTTTCGTAGAAACGGACCAGCCCCAAGTGCTACGTCCTCTAAGCAAGAGGGTAATACTTCTCAAGCCAAGCCAGCCTGGAGACCAATGCAAGGCTGGAACAAGGGAAAGCAGGCCAAGAAACCTGCCACTGCTACCAAGACAGCATGAAATGTTGGCCCCCGATCCGGGACCGGATCTGGTGGGGGGCAGACTCTCTCTCTTTGCTCAGGCTTGGGCAAGAGATGTTCTGGATCCTTGGGCACTAGAAATAGTCTCCCAAGGTTATCTTCTGGAATTCAAGGGGCTTCCCCCAAGGGGGAGGTTCCACAGGTCTCAATTGTCTTCAGACCATATAAAGAGACAGGCATTCTTACATTGTGTAGAAGACCTTTTAAAAATGGGAGTGATTCATCCTGTTCCATTAGGAGAACAAGGGATGGGGTTCTACTCCAATCTGTTCATAGTTCCCAAAAAAGAGGGAACGTTCAGACCAATCTTAGATCTCAAGATCTTAAACAAGTTTCTCAAGGTTCCATCGTTCAAAATGGAAACCATTCGAACAATTCTTCCTTCCATCCAGGAAGGTCAATTCATGACCACGGTGGATTTAAAGGATGCGTATCTACATATTCCTATCCACAAGGAACATCATCGGTTCCTAAGGTTCGCATTCCTGGACAAGCATTACCAGTTCGTGGCGCTTCCTTTCGGATTAGCCACTGCTCCAAGGATTTTCACAAAGGTACTAGGGTCCCTTCTAGCGGTACTAAGACCAAGGGGCATTGCAGTAGTTCCTTACTTGGACGACATTCTGATTCAAGCGTCGTCCCTTCCTCAAGCAAAGGCTCACACGGACATAGTCCTGGCCTTTCTCAGATCTCACGGATGGAAAGTGAACGTGGAAAAGAGTTCTCTATCTCCGTCGACAAGGGTTCCCTTCTTGGGAACAATAATAGACTCCTTAGAAATGAGGATTTTTCTGACAGAGGCCAGAAAAACAAAACTTCTAAACTCTTGTCAAACACTTCATTCCGTTCCTCTTCCTTCCATAGCGCAGTGCATGGAAGTAATAGGTTTGATGGTAGCGGCAATGGACATAGTTCCTTTTGCGCGCATTCATCTAAGACCATTACAACTGTGCATGCTCAGTCAGTGGAATGGGGACTATACAGACTTGTCTCCGAAGATACAAGTAAATCAGAGGACCAGAGACTCACTCCGTTGGTGGCTGTCCCTGGACAACCTGTCACAAGGGATGACCTTCCGCAGACCAGAGTGGGTCATTGTCACGACCGACGCCAGTCTGATGGGCTGGGGCGCGGTCTGGGGACCCCTGAAAGCTCAGGGTCTTTGGTCTCGGGAAGAATCTCTTCTACCGATAAATATTCTGGAACTGAGAGCGATATTCAATGCTCTCAAGGCTTGGCCTCAGCTAGCAAAGGCCAAGTTCATACGGTTTCAATCAGACAACATGACGACTGTTGCGTACATCAACCATCAGGGGGGAACAAGGAGTTCCCTGGCGATGGAAGAAGTGACCAAAATCATTCAATGGGCGGAGACTCACTCCTGCCACCTATCTGCAATCCACATCCCAGGAGTGGAAAATTGGGAAGCGGATTTTCTGAGTCGTCAGACATTTCATCCGGGGGAGTGGGAACTCCATCCGGAAATCTTTGCCCAAATTACTCAACTGTGGGGCATTCCAGACATGGATCTGATGGCCTCTCGTCAGAACTTCAAGGTTCCTTGCTACGGGTCCAGATCCAGGGATCCCAAGGCGACTCTAGTAGATGCACTAGTAGCACCTTGGACCTTCAAACTAGCTTATGTATTCCCGCCGTTTCCTCTCATCCCCAGGCTGGTAGCCAGGATCAATCAAGAGAGGGCGTCGGTGATCTTGATAGCTCCTGCGTGGCCACGCAGGACTTGGTATGCAGATCTGGTGAATATGTCATCGGCTCCACCATGGAAGCTACCTTTGAGACGAGACCTTCTTGTTCAAGGTCCGTTCGAACATCCGAATCTGATCTCACTCCAGCTGACTGCTTGGAGATTGAACGCTTGATCTTATCAAAACGAGGGTTCTCAGATTCTGTTATTGATACTCTTGTTCAGGCCAGAAAGCCTGTAACTAGAAAAATTTACCACAAAATATGGAAAAAATATATCTGTTGGTGTGAATCTAAAGGATTCCCTTGGGACAAGGTAAAGATTCCTAAGATTCTATCCTTTCTTCAAGAAGGATTGGAGAAAGGATTATCTGCAAGTTCCTTGAAGGGACAGATTTCTGCCTTGTCTGTGTTACTTCACAAAAAGCTGGCAGCTGTGCCAGATGTTCAAGCCTTTGTTCAGGCTCTGGTTAGAATCAAGCCTGTTTACAAACCTTTGACTCCTCCTTGGAGTCTCAACTTAGTTCTTTCAGTTCTTCAGGGGGTTCCGTTTGAACCCTTACATTCCGTTGATATTAAGTTATTATCTTGGAAAGTTTTGTTTTTGGTTGCAATTTCTTCTGCTAGAAGAGTTTCAGAATTATCTGCTCTGCAGTGTTCTCCTCCTTATCTGGTGTTCCATGCAGATAAGGTGGTTTTACGTACTAAACCTGGTTTTCTTCCAAAAGTTGTTTCTAACAAAAACATTAACCAGGAGATAGTCGTACCTTCTTTGTGTCCGAAACCAGTTTCGAAGAAGGAACGTTTGTTGCACAATTTGGATGTTGTTCGCGCTCTAAAATTCTATTTAGATGCTACAAAGGATTTTAGACAAACATCTTCCTTGTTTGTTGTTTATTCTGGTAAAAGGAGAGGTCAAAAAGCAACTTCTACCTCTCTCTCTTTTTGGATTAAAAGCATCATCAGATTGGCTTATGTGACTGCCGGACGGCAGCCTCCTGAAAGAATCACAGCTCATTCCACTAGGGCTGTGGCTTCCACATGGGCCTTCAAGAACGAGGCTTCTGTTGATCAGATATGTAGGGCAGCGACTTGGTCTTCACTGCACACTTTTACCAAATTTTACAAGTTTGATACTTTTGCTTCTTCTGAGGCTATTTTTGGGAGAAAGGTTTTGCAAGCCGTGGTGCCTTCCATTTAGGTGACCTGATTTGCTCCCTCCCTTCATCCGTGTCCTAAAGCTTTGGTATTGGTTCCCACAAGTAAGGATGACGCCGTGGACCGGACACACCTATGTTGGAGAAAACAGAATTTATGTTTACCTGATAAATTACTTTCTCCAACGGTGTGTCCGGTCCACGGCCCGCCCTGGTTTTTTAATCAGGTCTGATCATTTATTTTCTTTAACTACAGTCACCACGGTATCATATGGTTTCTCCTATGCAAATATTCCTCCTTAACGTCGGTCGAATGACTGGGGTAGGCGGAGCCTAGGAGGGATCATGTGACCAGCTTTGCTGGGCTCTTTGCCATTTCCTGTTGGGGAAGAGAATATCCCACAAGTAAGGATGACGCCGTGGACCGGACACACCGTTGGAGAAAGTAATTTATCAGGTAAACATAAATTCTGTTTTTTTTCATTATAAGATTAAATCTTTTTGATTTGGGTTGTGGATTATTTTTTTAGCGGAATTGGCTGTCTTTATTTTATCCCTCCCTCTCTAGTGACTCTTGCGTGGAAGTTCCACATCTTGGGTATCTGCTATACCAAATTCATTTCTTTCATATTGGCAAGAGTCCACGAGGCCCACCCTTTTTGTGGTGGTTATGATTTTTTTGTATAAAGCACAATTATTAAAATTCCTTATTTTTGATGCTTTCGCTCCTTTCTTATCACCCCACTTCTTGGCTATTCGTTAAACTGAATTGTGGGTGTGGTGAGGGGTGTATTTATAGGCATTTTAAGGTTTGGGAAACTTTGCCCCTCCTGGTAGGAATGTATATCCCATAGGTCACTAGCTCATGGACTCTTGCTAATATGAAAGAAATGAATTTATCAGGTAAGTTCTTACATAAATTATGTTTTTCTGAAGCTGGGGAGCTCATTTTCAGAAGTTTCTGAATTTCCTTCTGTGCATACTTTAGGCGCTTAACATTTTTGCTCCAAATCTGTGCTCTATCTCTCCTTTCCCTCACAGACTGTGGCCATCTTTGATTATGCACTGCAGTTTCTCCTCAGAGGCTTAGAGTGGTAAGCACCCTTAATAACAAGAGCTTTACATACATTTATATTTAACCCTTTATTAACTTAAACTGTCATATATATATATTTCAAAGTACAATTTATTTTCTGATTCTGTGTTACCTTGAGGGGGTTAACGGTTTCTGTGCCTATTATACTGTATTTCTGTGCTGCTATCTAATATTAGATACTTACCTTTCCTTATTATTCTAAATCATTATGGATCAAACTGGTTCTGTAAAATTCTTAGGACATATCACTGTTTGCTATGTAAGCAAATGTTGGTGTCATCCCCTTGTCAGCTTTGTAGCTTTTGCTTAGTCTGTTTCATACAGTGTTGCATTTGTAGCAGAGTGCTTAGGAATTTGTTACTCACAAGGCTTATCCCCATGTCTGTTCTATGGACCTGCCTCCTATCTTAAAACAGTACATTCGCTCTGCAATTTCACAACTGATGGCTTTCATGCCTCTACAAGTTAAACGCAAGCACATGAAAAGAACAGAAAGAACCTTTTGCAGGCCCTGGGTTTATCTGGGACATCTCTAAGGCGAGATTTGTCTAGGTACCATGTATCCTTGAGGATTACAATTAGAATCCTCTTCAGCTTTGGACAGTTATTCAGAAACCCAGGCCCCCCCTGTGATTAAGTAGCTGAAGTTGTGTCCTGTAATTTCAAATTGGAACACATACATGCCCTGTTGCAGGAAGTTTTTATTTGCCTCTGAGATTGAGGACCCTCCACCTGCAGACAAATAATCAGTGAAAAGATTGATAAGTTCTTTAGTTCTATTTGCCAGATTCCACTTGCGTTCATTTGCAGTTTCAAATGTTGCAACAGTTGAATGAAGATTACAACAATCTGTCTCAGAAGATGTCTAGACTTCAAGACAAGACATTCTCTAACTTGGTGGCTGGCTCACCAATCATTGATTCAGGGAGCCTTATTTCTCCATCCAGATTTGGGTAATAATTACCACAGACACCAACTGGCTGGGTTGTGGTGCATTCTCGGGCTTCCATAAAGTGCAAGGAGTTTGATCTCCTCGGGAGGTGAGGATACCGATCAATATCTTAGATCAATCTTCACAGCTCTCCAGAGTTTGTCCCTGTTAAGATAGCTGTTTTGTATGAGGTTTCAGCCAGACAATGTCACAACAGTGGTTTACATCAATCACCAAGGCGGTACTCGGAGTGCCTTAGCAATGAAAGAGGTAGACCACGTTCTGAGTTGATCATAACGACATGATTGCATGATTTCAAGCATTCACATTCTATGTGTGATCTATGAGTAAGCATAGTAATCCGTTTATTCACCCTGTTGAATGGTCCTTAAATCAGGAGGTATTAGACTAGATTCTGAATTGTTAGGAAGGCCAATCATAGGCCTTATGGCCTCTTGCTTGAATGCAAGCTATCATAGTATTGTGCAAGATCTTGAGATCCACAAGCAAATCTAATAGATGAACTAGTGCTTACTGGGTCATTCAGTCTGATTTTTCATCTTTCCTTCTTTTGTTTTACTATCCAGGATAATAGCCAGGATAAATCGGGAAAGACCTAGCTATTATCCTGGATATACCATTTTTACATTTTTCCTCTTCTGAGGCTGCTTTTGATAGGAATGTTCTGTAGGCTGCAGTGCCTCTTTAGTTCCTCTACATGCCTTAACTGTTTTTCCCACTCTATTTCATGGCGGTTTGTGATTTTATGGTGGTCATGTGATTGTTCATGGACTCTCACCCTCTTGTGACGAAAAACAAAATTTATGCTTACCTCTTAAATTTAATTTATTTCAAGATGGTGATAGTCCTTGAGACCCGCCCTTGTTTTTCCACAAAAGTTGACAGTACTAGTTTACACTTCTGTTACCCTGATTTTCCTTTCCTACTTTCTTTTCTTCTCATTTCTTTTATCCATATGTATGACAAATGAGTCATGGGAAAGTAGGTGGGATTTAAGCTCTGTTGTGTGAAATGTTTTGCCGCCTCCTGTAGAACTGAATTTGAATCCCCCATCTGATGGTTTTGTGGACTCTCATCATCTTGAAAGAAAGGTAAGCTTAATTTTTTTATTTTTTATTATTCTGCAGGCTAGAGGAAGCCAGTGAAGGTATTGAGGTGCAGCCAATGAGCAATGTGTAAGGATGATCAACTTAGAGGTATTCATTATGGGTTGTAAAGAAGATAGACAGCAGCTAGGGAGACTATAGAGGATGAGTTGCAGTAGTCAAGAAAGGGAAGTGATGAGTGTAGATTAATATCTTACTTGTGTCTTGTGTGAGGACATGACACATTTTGGAGATATTTTTAAGGTGGAAATGGTAAGAATTGGCCAAGGACTGGATGCAAGAGTGAATGAAAGATCTTCTGTCAACTGTTACCCTAAGGCATTGGTCATGGGGAGATGGGGGTAATGATGATGATATGATATTGACAGTTATAGAAATTTGAGTGGTCAGAGTTTTGGGAAAAGGGGGAGGGGACAATTTAGCACCTTGCTGTCTTACACATTGTAAGAGTGTTAAAAGGACAGTCTAGTCCAAAATAATCTTTTATGATTTAAATGGGGCATGTCATTTTAAACAACTTTCCAATTTACTTTTATTACCAATTTTGCTTTGTTCTTTTGGTATCCTTAGTTGAAAGCTAAATTTAGGAGGTTCATGTGCTAATTTCTTAGACCTTGAAGACTGCCTCTAATCTGAAAGCATTTTGACAGTTTTTCACCACTAGAGGACGTTAGTTCATGTGTTTCATATAGATAACATTGAACTCATGCACGTGAAGCTCCTAGGCATCAGCACTGATTGGCTAAAAATGCAAGTCTGTCAAAAGAACTGAAATAAGGGAGCAGATTGCAGAGGCATAAATACAAGGTAATCACAGAGGTAAAAAGTATATTATTATAACTGTGTTGGTTATGCAAAATTGGGGAATGGGTAATAAAGGGATTATCTACCTTTTTTAAACAACATAAATTCTGGTGTTTACTGTCCCTTTAAGGTAAGGACATCCAGGGTGAAATATCTAAATTAGTGACACAAGTTATCAAGGAAGGGGATAGGCTTGGTATAGAGAAGTAGATTTGGGTGTCATCAGCATACAAATTATATTTAAAACCCTTGGGACTTTAGGGACAATAGTTATGCAGCATAGCTGTAAGAAGCTGACTAGAAAATATCAACTGATCATCTCTATGTAAAAAAAAAAAAATATATAAATATATATATATATATATATATATATATATTACTTCAAAATGTCCTTTACACCCCATTGTAAAGGACTTTAAGTAGCCAATCAGTATGTCTGGCCCGGGACCTGCAAGGGAGTGTGCCTCTTACGCACTCATGCTACTTCCCTATTCAGTTTAAGGAAGTTTTCTATTAAATCTCATGAGATTGCCGTAAAACAGTTCATGACCTCAGTACTGCTGATGCTGATTGGCTTACGGTTCATTTCTTCCTTTTTTTTTTTTAAAACCCGCAGCTAGGCAGTAACTGAAAGGTAACTTTTTACACAGCACTTACTCTGGTGAGCTGAGGAAATTGTGAGGTAAAATATCTTCCTTTTATAAATAGAGATGTTCAGGTGATATTTTCCTGTCAGCTTTTTACAGTTATGCTGCATCACTTTCAAGTGATTTAGCATATATGCATTATGTCCCTTTAAGCAACCTAAGGATGAAGTATAGATTGGAGGACAAGGAGAACCACAAAATGGGCTGCGTGTCAAATGCCAAAAGTTTTTAGGTTTTGGAGAAAGAGATGCTACTCCGCTATCTTTCTACATAATTGCTAGTTTTTAAAAACAAGCACTGTTTTATTTAGTTAATCATAAAACAAAAACAAGCAGTTCTTCCATTTGAATGAAATTCAAATATATCTTTGGAGAAAAAAGAGGGGTACTTAGGGCACTACTGATATGAAAGGGTTAAGAAATGCTTATCCTAGTCACTTATTGTTAGTCTAAAAATATTAGTTTTTAAGAAAATAGAAACAGGAGCACCAGTGGATGTGCAAGTAGCGTTTATTGACAGCAATATCGCTACAATGTAAAAAGCTTCAAACTCGTGCTGAATGTTGCATTAATCAGCGTGTACAATTTCACAATGCTTCTCTGGATATTGACAGCAGTCAGATGGCTGGCAATGGGAGGAAGAATGTGTAGCAGCTACACATTCTTCCTCCCATTGCCAGCCATCTGACTGCTTTCAATATCCAGAGAAGCATGGCGTCTGAGGAGGGCGTGATCTATGTCCTGACGTTTCCGGCCAGCCCACAGAGCATAGTGGAACGCCACCAAACAGCACGGACAATTTGGTGAACACAGGATCACAAGGGGTCCTCCTTAAACATGGATATGTTCAGTCCTGAGGTTTGAAGGCCGGACACACACATGATCGCACCCCAATACCGGAAGCGGTAAGACAGCTTTTTTCATCTTATTGTTGTAATTATCCTCAAATTATAAAGTTTTTTTGACCATACTGGTGTATTGGGGGGTCACCGCCAGCCCTGGGATCCATTAACTCTTTTTTTGTAAGAGACATCTAATATGTAGTTTACTGACTTGATGGTTGATTTGACACTTAGTGAATAAATAGAGTGTGTTAACCCTTTGTTGCTCTAAAAATATTAGACACAATATATTATAGTCTACTATGAGCTGGGGTGCTGTGTACTGGATATATACGGACCCTTTGATAAAGCCAAATGTGGCGAAACAGGTTCGGGATCAGTTAATGTTTATAAAAAGAAAATTTATGCTTACCTGATAAATTTATTTCTTTTTGTGACACAATGAGTCCACGGATCATCTCAATTACTAATGGGATATTCACCTCCTGGTCAGCAGGAGGAGGCAAAGAGCACCACAGCAGATCTGTTAAATAACTCCTCCCTTCCCTCCCACTCCATTCATTCGACCGAAGTTAGGAAGAGAAAGGAAAAGCCAAGGTGCAGAGGTGTCTGAAGTTTACATAGCCCACAACCTGTCTACAAGAACAGGGCGGGCCGTGGACTCATTGTGTCAAAAAAGAAATACATTTATCAGGTAAGCATACATTTTCTTTTCTTTTTTTAAGACACGATAAGTCCACGGATCATCTTAATTACTAATGGGATTCAATACCCAAGCTAGAGTACACAGGTGATTCGGGAGGGACAAGACAGGGAACCTAAACGGAAGGCACCACTGCTTGAAGAAATGGCTTCAGCTGAGGCAAAAGTGTCAAATTTGTAGAACTTTGAAAAAGTGGGAAGAGAGACCAAGTTGCAGCCTTGCAAATCTGTTCCACAGAAACTTCAATGGGAGGAAGAATGTGTAGCAGCTACACATTCTTCCTCCCATTGCCATCCATCTGACTGCTGTCAATATCCAGAGAAGCATGGTGTCTGAGGAGGGCGTGATCTATGTCCTGACGTTTCCGGCCAGCCCACAAAGCATAGTGGAACGCCACCAAACAGCACGAACAATTTGGTGAACACAGGATCACAAGGGGTCCTCCTTAAACATGGATATGTTCAGTCCTGAGGTTTGAAAGCCGGACACACACATGATCGCACCCCAAGACTGGATGCGGTAAGACATCTTTTTATCATCTTATTGTTGTAATTATTCTCAAATGATAGTTTTTTGACCATACTGGTGTATTGGGGGGTGACCGCCAGCCCTGGGATCCATTAACTCTTTTTTGTAAGAGACATCTAATATGTAGTTTACTGACTTGATGGTTGATTTGACACTTAGTGAATAAATAGAGTGTGTTAACCCTTTGTTGCTCTAAAAATATTAGACACAATATATTATAGTCTACTATGAGCTGGGGTGCTGTGTACTGGATATATACGGACCCTTTGATAAAGCCAAATGTGGCGAAACAGGTCAGGGATCAGTTAATGTTTATAAAAAGAAAATGTATGCTTACCTGATAAATTTATTTCTTTTTGTGACACAATGAGTCCACGGATCATCTCAATTACTAATGGGATATTCACCTCCTGGTCAGCAGGAGGAGGTAAAGAGCACCACAGCAGATCTGTTAAATAACTCCTCCCTTCCCTCCCACTCCATTCATTCGACCAAAGTTAGGAAGAGAAAGTAAAAGCCATGGTTCAGAGGTGTCTGAAGATTACATAACCCACAACCTGTCTACAAGAACAGGGCGGGCCGTGGACTCATTGTGTCAAAAAAGAAATACATTTATCAGGTAAGCATACATTTTCTTTTCTTTTTTAAGACACGATAAGTCCACGGATCATCTTAATTACTAATGGGATTCAATACCCAAGCTAGAGTACACAGATGATTCGGGAGGGACAAGACAGGGAACCTAAACGGAAGGCACCACTGCTTGAAGAAACGGCTTCAGCCGAGGCAAAAGTGTCAAATTTGTAGAACTTTGAAAAAGTGGGAAGAGAGACCAAGTTGCAGCCTTGCAAATCTGTTCCACAGAAGCTTCATTTTTGAATGCGCATGAGGAAGCAACAGCCCTAGTGGAATGAGCCGTAACTCTCTCGGGAGGCTGTTGTCCAGCAGTTTCATATGTAAAACATATGATACTCTTCAGCCAAAAAGAAAGAGAAGTGGCTGTAGCTCTCTGACCCTTGCGTTTTCCTGAGAAAACCACAAACAAAGAAGAAGACTGACGAAAGTCCTTAGTCGCCTGCAGGTAAAACTTTAATGCACAGACCACGTCCAAATTGTGCAGAAGTCTTTCCTTCTGAGAAGAAGGATTAGGACACAAGGAAGGAACAACAATCTCCTGATTAATGTTCCGATCAGAAACAACCTTAGGTAGAAATCCTAGTTTAGTATGTAAAACTACCTTATCCGAATGGAAAATAAGATAAGGAGACTCATACGGCAATGCCAAGAGCTCTGACACTCTCCGAGCAGAAGAAATAGCAACAAGAAATAAAACTTTCCAAGATAACTTAATATCTAAAAAATGCATGGGCTCAAACGGAGCCCCTTGAAGAACTTTGAGAACTAGATTAAGACTCCATGGAGGAGTAACTGGTTTGAACACAGGTCTGATTCTGACCAAGGCCTGACAAAATGATTGTACATCTGGGACATTCGCCAGACGTTTGTGTAACAAATTAGATAAGGCAGAGATTTGACCTTTTAGGGAACTTGTTGATAATCCCTTCTCCAAACCCTCTGGGAGAAAAGACAAAATTCTAGGAATCCTAACTCTACTCCATGAGTAGCCCTTGGATTCACACCAATAGAGATATTTACGCCAAATCTTGTGGTAAATCTTTCTAGTTACAGGCTTACGAGCCTGAATCATGGTCTCTATGACCGTGTCAGAAACCCCCCGCTTGGATAAAATTAAGCGCTCAAACTCCAAGCAGTCAGCTTCAGAGAAACTAGATTTGGGTGATGGAAGGGCCCTTTAATCAGAAGGTCCTTCCTCAACAGAAGTCTCCAAGGCAGCAGAGATGTCATCTCCACCTGATCTGCATACCAAATCTTGCGAGGCCAGGCCTGTGCTATGAGAATCACTGAGGCCCTCTCCTGTTTGATTCGAGCAATTACCCGAGGAAGAAGAGCAAACGGAGGAAATAGGTATGCTAGACTGAAGTTCCAAGGAACCGCCAGAGCATCTATCAGTTCCACCTGGGGGTCCCTGGACCTCGACCCGTATCTTGGAAGCTTGGCATTCTGTCGAGATGCCATGAAATCCAATTCCCGCTGACCCCACCTGAGAATCGGGTTGGAGAACACTTCCGGATGGAGCTCCCACTCCCCTGGAGGAAAAGTCTGCCTGCTCAAGAAATCCGCCTCCCAGTTGTCTACCCATGGGATGTGGATCATCGACAGGTAACAAGAGTGGGCCTCTGCCCACTGGATTATTTTGGTTACCTCTGTCATCACTAAGGAACTCCTCGTTCCTCCATGATGATTGATGTAAGCCACTAAAGTTATGTTGTCCGATTGGAACCTGATAAACTGGACTGTGGCTAACTGAGGCCAGGCCAGGAGAGCATTGTAGATTGCTCTCAGTTCCAGAATGTTTATTGGAAGAATAGACTCTGAGTCCAAACTCCCTGAGCCTTTAGGGAGCCCCAGACTGCTCCCCACCCCAGAACGCTGGCGTCTGTTGTCACCATCACCCAAGATGGTCTGTGAAAGCAGGTTCCCTGGGAAAGATGATCCAGAGACAACCACCATTGAAGAGAGTTCCTTGTCTCCTGGTCCAGGGTTATTCGAGGAGACAAGTCGGCATAATCTCCGTTCCATTGCCTGAGCATGTTTAACTGCAGAGGTCTGAGATGGAACCAAGCAAACGGGATGATGTCAATTGCCGCCACCATCAGCCCGATTAACTCCATGCACTGAGCCACTGACGGCCGAGGAGTGGACTGAAGGACTAGGCAAGTATCGATAATCTTTGATTTACTGATCTCTGTCAGAAAAATCTTCATAGACAGGGAGTCTATTATTGTTCCTAAGAAGGTGACCCTTGTGTCTGGAACTAGAGAACTCTTTTCCAAATTTACCTTCCACCCATGAGTTCTCAGGAAAGATAACACTATGTCGGTGTGGCGTCTTGCTTGCTGAAAGGATGGCGCCTGGATTAGAATGTTGTCCAAATAAGGCGCCACCCCAATGCCCCAAGACCGAAGGACCGCCAACAGAGACCCCAGAACCTTTGTGAACATTCTGGGAGCAGTGGCCAGCCGAAAGGAAGAGCTACGAACTGGAAATGCTTGTCCTGGAAGACAAACCTTAGGAACCTGTGATGATCCCTGTGAATCGGAACATGTAGGTACGCGTCCTTTAAATCCACAGTTGTCCTAAATTGACCCTCCTGGATTAAGGGAAGAATGGAACGAATAGTTTCCATCTTGAAGGACGGAACCCTTAAAAATTTGTTTAGACTCTTGAGATTTTAAATTGGTCTGAAGGTTCCCTCCTTTTTGGGAACCACAAACAGATTGGAATAAAAACCCTAACCCTGTTCCAGCACTGGAACAGGAACAATCACTCCCAGGGCAGAGAGGTCTCTTACGCAATGTAAGAACGCCTCTCTCTTTGTCTGGTTTACAGATAACCTTGAAAGTAGAAATCTGCCTCTGGGAGGAAAACTTTTGAACTCTAGTTTGTATCCCTGGGATACAATCTCTATTGCCCAGGGATCCTGAACATCCTGAACCCAAACCCGAGCGAAGAAGGAAAGTCTGCCCCCTACAAGATCCGATCCCGGATCGGGGGCATGCCCTTCATGCTGTCTTGGATTCAATAGCAGGCTTCTTGGACTGCTTTCCCTTAGCCCAAGACTGGTTAGGTCTCCATGCAGGCTTAGATTGTTCCTGTTTAGAGGAGGAAGAGGAAGAATTTCCCTTGAAGTTTCGAAAGGAACGAAAATTACTCTGTCCTTTTTGTTTGTTTCTCTAATCTTGAGGAAGAAGATGACCCTTACCTCCCGAGGTATCGGAGATAATTTCTGTTAGGCCAAGTCCAAACAAGGTCTTCCCCTTGTAAGGAATAGCCAGAAGCTTAGACTTTGAAGACACATCCGCAGACCAAGATTTCAACCATAAAGCTCTGCGGGCTAGAATAGAGAAACCTGAAATCTTAGCTCCCAATTTAATAATTTGAAAGGAAGCATCCGTAATAAAGGCATTGGCAAGCTTCAAAGCCTTTATCCTCTCCTGGATCTCTTCCAAGGAAGTCTCGGTTCTGAGACTTTCAGACAGTGCATCAAACCAATAGGCTGCTGCGCTAGTGATGGTAGCAATGCACGTAGCTGGTTGCCATTGCAGACCCTGGTGAACATAAATCTTCTTAAGTAGACCCTCTAACTTCTTATCCATAGGGTCCTTGAAAGCACAACTATCCTCTATTGGGATATTAGTTCTCTTGGCTAAGGTGGAAATGACCCCTTCCACCTTAGGAACTGTTTTCCAAGCCTCCTTAAAAGATTCAGCTATGGGAAACATCTTCTTGAAAATAGGAGAAGGAGAAAAGGGAATTCCTGGTCTCTCCCATTCCTTAGTAATAATCTCCGAAGCTCTCTTTAGAACTGGAAATACTTCTGAGTAAGAAGGAACCTCAAAGTATCTGTCCAATTTACTAGACTTCTCAGGGATAACCACAACTGTGGAGTCACAGTCATCCAAAGTAACCAAAACCTCCCTAAGCAATAGGCGGAGGTGTTCTAGTTTAAATCTAAAAGTTACAACCTCCAAATCCGTAGGAGGCAAAGCACTTTCAGAATCTGAGATTTCCCCCTCAGATACTACAGCAGTACCCTCCTCTTCGTGTCCTTGGGAGGGTACCTCCAAAATTGCCACAATGGCGTCAGAACTAACTGAATGTCTGGTTTTCCTCTTACGTTTGCCCTGCAACATTGGAAAGGCAGACTATGCATCAGAAATTGTAGAAGACTTGAGAGAAGCTATGTCTTTTAAAGTAACTCCAGCAGGCGCTAGAGCAGAAGTGCAGGGCACTGCTTGTGCGGGCGGTAAACTCTGGGACGCTTGGGGAAAAAGCTGTGGCATACATTAGTCATTAAACTCTTGGCCAGCATTTGCTTTTGAAAAGTTTTGCTCATAAAAAATATTTTCCCGGGGGGGCGTGTCCGACCATCGACCAAGATGGCTGCTGCTCATGCTGTGTCCTATCACGGGAGATGCTAACACTGCTGGTTATCTCTTCTACACCTCTTAAATCCTATATTTTCCAGAAGATTTGAGACAAGCATCATATACGGATCAGATCTATATGACTTTTGCTATATTAATAGGAACGGACAGACCTGAATCTAGAAGGTGCGCAGCAGCCTGCACCTCTCTTTACCCCCCCAGTACTCTGATCTTTCAGATTATCCAGCCGTTTGAGCTGAAGTACGACTTCCATTTAAAGCTTTGATATGGCTGAGCAGGTATACCGTTTGGTAGCGGAACTTTTGGTTACACACCTTACACGCTTTGAAGAGGAGATGTTAGAAATCCTACGCTGTCATGAGAGGCCGATTACAGTAGTGAGGGACCGGATAATACTGAGCCAACCAGGACCTAGACAGTCTCTCTTATGTTAGGATCTGTCAGTGGCAGACATGCTCTCCCTAGATCAGCTGGAGAATGTACCTACCTACTCTGAGTCCTATGATAGAGACGCAAGTTTGACACAACAGAGGACAGTCAAGTTGAAGATGCCTCAGAGATTACCGCTACACATGGATCCTATTATACAAGACCACGCAATCACTGCTGACAGGAGCTGCCGTGTAATACCCGTACTACATACTGCTTACCCAGCGGAAACACACTGCAATATGGAGAACTCATCGGCCCTGATCTCCCCTTGTGACGGGGTTGTGCTGAAGCCCGCCGCGAGGCGGCCGAAAGTGGCGGAGCGTGCAGCCCGATTCCTGCCTGAATTTGTGGGGAGTGAGAGTCAGGCAGAGACACGGTTCTCGCAGGCCCAGGAGATGTCATGGCACCAGTGTTCTACTTTACTAATTGAGACCTGTGGATTGTGTTTGAGGCCTGAGAAGGCTATCGTTAGGCTGGCAGCTAACCAATATTTCTTAAAATGGAGACTGGGGATCGGATGAAGCATTCTGACTATTCTCGCACCAAGCTACTGGATGGCTATACCCCTATTTGCATTAAGTGAACTGGAGATATATTCTAATATTGCTGAACTCGTTATATTCCACAGCAGACATAGGACTATTTGATAGTTATTATCTTGATGTATTTGTCTGCAACGTTAATATTACCCTTTTTTTTTTTTTTTTTTTTTACAGCTAACATGATGGTGTTTGCAGGCTTCCTGCCCTTCTTTGGTTAAGACATCATTTTTATTTCTGCACGGTCTTTAAAATTATAACAAGGAAATGGTGGGTTCAATAATAGTTCAACTGTGACCGTTATTTCTATTTAGTTTTTCATAGTTGGAGACCTGTTAATGTAATATTACACACTTTTGCTCTTGCCAGATATTATATTTTCAAATGCCTATACTATTACTTGTGCATTGAGACATACTAGGGTGTGTTTGACCAGTTCTTCTCTCTGGTTATATTTTCCTTTAGTTTATCAATGTTCGGCCAATTATTTTTCTTGTGCTTGCTAGTGACTATAAATTCCAAACCATCAACAGGATATCTCTAGTCATGGGTATAGGGCCCATATCCAAATGACAAGATATCAGTGTGAGAAACAAAGGTATATAATGTTTACACCCTAGTACCCTAGTGATGTTGCCCTCAAACTCTATTTAGGGAGAGTCCTTAATTAATAGTTAAAGTTAAACTCCACGTAGTTGGCTTATATATCCTTACTAGGATCCGATAGATTAAACACAAACTTCTCATACACCCGAAGGTGCTGTTGCAAATATATATTTAAATATGCCATAATAATTCCAACATTAGATTAATATATCTTCTGAAGCTACAGGCTCCACGCCTTATTGCCTTACTAGTCTTTGCTTGCCCCCTCTCATAGTGTTCCTACACTTACATAGGGACCAGAGCTTTCCTTAGTTATTTTCATTGACACTCCTTGTTTCTATTAGTATGCTTTTATTCATGTATAGGTGTCTTAGCTATGTTCCTAACTCTACTTATAGCCTTTATAGAATAAGCTCCTAGAGTTACTACTTCTATCTTTAGCTTTATGTGACCTATAAGTGATATTTTTATATTATATCTAACATTTGTCATGAGGCTAAAAGTAGCCAATGTGAGTTATTTCCATAGTGTACTCAGCAAAAGCTACATCCACTATTGGCTATTGTGTTGTGTTTACTATGTACATTTATAGTTGAAGTGTATAGTTACTTTTATGCTTAGATTTATAAAGGCCCGAAAGAGGTCTTATTTTTTTTTTTTTTTTACCTTCTGTTATTTCCTCCTATAAGTGATCTGGGGTCCAAGAGTGGCCCGACTAGTCCTATACAGAAGGCTTAGAAAATGAGGTTCTTGATATTAAAATATACCATGTCTATGTGTGAGATTGCTCTAGGTTTTATTTTCTATTTTTATTCTTTTTGTGCTAGACTATAACTATGGTATGTATCTCATATCATTTCCTAGCCCTTATTGTACTAGACTATAAGTATGCCTACTGTATTCAGTTTTATTATTTCGTGCATGTTTTCTTTTTGTTTCTTTTTACATTGTATGTTTCTGAACCTCAATAAAATATTAAAATAAAAAAAAATAAAATATTTTCCCTTTAAATTTAAAGTCCTTTTCGATACATGCGGGACAGAAAGGGATTGGTGGTTCCACATTAGCTTCAAAACATAAGCAGCAAGTAACATTTTGTAAGCCCCCTTGGTCCATAATAGTTCACAATTGACCAAATGTTCAACAATTAACTTCTTTA
The DNA here is from genome assembly GCF_027579735.1 of Bombina bombina. Lineage (NCBI taxonomy): Eukaryota > Metazoa > Chordata > Amphibia > Anura > Bombinatoridae > Bombina > Bombina bombina. Next base: position 666,971,210 of record NC_069499.1, read on the forward strand.
TCTGATAAAAAATTTAAAGCCAAAAGACGTTACTGTCTCTTTAAATTCAAAGTGACACTTTTTTACTTTAAGGCCTGCAATTTAGTTAACTACCAATCTAAGGTCAAATAAACAACTCTGCACCACAGCAATGTGCTGAAGTGCTCCTACCTGACAGGAAAAACTGGTGTGTCCGTGTGTCAGCTCAGCCCTGCAGTAGCAACATCTTTAATCTGTTGCGCTGCAGTATTAACCTTCAATCCGGAGCGCTACTGAGAAATTTTCCAACCGGAGCTAGAAACGCCTACTCTGTCACGGACCATGCGTTTCTAGACAGGTCCCCTCAGAAATAAGACTGACTTCCTGACCAAGGCGTAAGTTGAATTGTCGTGTGAACCCGGAAGCCCCACCCATTGTGGGCGTACCAAATCTGAACTAAAGCTCTGTTCCGTTTAACTATAGGAACACTGTGAAAGAATAGTTAAATAACATATGAAACCACCAGAGCAACGATCCCCAGCCCCGGTGCCTGCACATAAATGCTTTCCCAATACTTCTCCACACTAGGAGGGTTTTTAATGTCCCAATAAAAGTGCTTCTAGGACTTCTATTGCACTTAATAATAAAAATGGCGTGCTTACTCCTTCCTGGATCCCTCCAGAAAATATATAAAGTAGCACTTACCTTCTGCCTGACAGCTAGGCAGCTCACAGGCTTAAGAGGTCCTCTCCAATTGACCTGTGGGGAAAAAAAGGCATGCTGAGTAATCTTTTCCTCAGTCTAAGGCATATAGGGCAGCAAAATATATGGGAGGCCAAGTGAAAATTATGTCCCACAAGTTCCCATTGGTCTTAAGCCACCAAAGTCCTACTGAAGAGACTGATATGGACTACGGCTACACCCTAGGACAAAGCAGCACAATCTTGCACTACTTTAAAAAAAATAATAAACTCTTGATTGAAGAATCTATTCTAACACCTCACTTTACCTCTTTCTATCACTATCATAGGCAAAGAGAATGACTGGAGTGGGAGGGAAGGGAGGAGCTATTTAACAGCTCTGCTGTTGTGCTCTTTGCCTCCTCCTGCTGACCAGGAGGTGAATATCCCATTAGTAATTAAGATGATCCGTGGACTCATCGAGTCTTAAAAAAGAAATAAGCATTTTTAAATCTGCAGGAGTATTTTGGTGGTTATAATTACTTAGCGGTCTGGTGTATATTAGCAATGACTACACGCTGCGTATGTTTGCGCGTGTTATATCATATTATTATTATTATTATTATTTATCTATAAAGCGCCAACAGATTCCGCAGCGCTGTCCATGGGTATCATATATAACTTAACTTAATATTGCCAGTTATTTAGTAGCATCAGTTACCGCCATTTATTTTACTTTAGCACTTTTATTCCACAGTAGTTTGCTTCGTATACTGGGAGATTATTATAGACCTATGTAATAACTACATCGATAATACTGGAGCAATTGAGTTATACCTAAGGATATTAGATGTAGCGGTGTCTGTATTCCTCATTCACTGTGACATTAAACACAGGACGTCAATATTATCATTTCTACATGCTAGTGTTTCATCTGTGTAACGATATTGTTACAATAACACTCTAAACTTGTATCTTGTGATTTGCGCAAGAAATATAATCCTGAACATATATAAAAATTATTGTATCGTCCACTATTGTTGTACCTTAAAGGGACACTAAACCATGAAAAAAACTTTTCTTAAATCGCAATATTATTATATTTAACATATATTTGTAAATGTCATTGCGTTTCATATTTTTACCTTTGTTGAGAAATCCGTCTTTGAAAATCAATTAAATTCCAAACCCACCGCTAGCTAGTGTATTTGCATCTTCCAGTCCTGACCGATAACCCAGGTTATCATAATGGCGGACTTTTGCCGCTATGCGCATGCGCGAGTTTCAGGACTCGTCATGCTATACGTCACTGACCATCAAACCAACAGACTCTCTGTATCGATGGTCAAAACGCTGCATAGAGCAGCTAAGAACGGAGCGCTGCGAGAATCTCCCTAACAATAACGAGCATTAAAGCTATATTTATAGATCAACTAAAAAAAATGATGAATGAAACCCCTACTATTTTTGAACATATATCAATATAATACATACAGCTCACAATAAAAATGATCACTTTATGTATGTTATAGTGATTTTAATAACTCATAGAAAATAACAATCTTGTGATCAGGGAGTTTTATATTATTATTCATTATTATTATTATTATTATTATTATTCAAAACCAAAATAATAGAATGGGTTTATAAAAAATAAACAAATTACAGTATTATCCTAAGCTTACACTGCTCAAAAGCGCATGTCTTATTCCAAAAGCATTCTATGGGTAAGTGTGGTGTCGGAGCTAGCATATGCGGATCCCAATGTTCATGCTGACGTCACTTAATGATATGCACAAAATAGCAATAGGATTGGCGATTGAGTTTGTTAGAGAACGGCCCATATTAGAGGGATGGCTTTACTGACGTCATCAACGAAAAAGAAATTATAATTTTATAAGATTCAGAAAGATCGTTATGCTGTAAAAGTAGGTAAGGTATGACCTATAAATGTTTATGATTTGAAATCGATGGTCATTTTGTGCTTAAAAGAGTAAAGTTTTAGAATCCTTTAATTTAAATGCATGTGATACAAACGCATATAGTATGTATATATATTAGAATCTAACCATCATTATATATAACTTCACAAGCAACCACTAAAGGCATCTTACAATAAGACCAGTAATACATCTACGGTCTTTGTAACCCTTAAATTATTGGTTAAGGTTAACAGTGAATCTATTAAATTACGTTAAGCAGTGATATCCCCCATATGGTATATGACTTATCCTGTGACTAGTAATCACTACATAAGCACACTAATTGAGGCAGGTATCAATTTATTCTTTTATTAAAAGCCGTCTAAAACCATAATATATATGCTGTGCTAATTTTATGGAGTATGTTCACATCTATGCTTCTAGTCTAAAGTTCGATCTCTGGATTATGGGTCTATAAAGATATCACTCTAATAACAGTAGCTAACCTAACAGGAGCTCTTTAAAACTACTAAGTCCAATATTAACCCAATAGACACAGCCTACTGAGACTATACTGTTATCCTTAAATATATGATAGATCCAATTGCATTAGTGATCCTAATCCACCTTTTCTGAACCTCCCAGGACCCACTTACCTGTACCTATAATATATGTTATATACCCTAGCTATGGATTTACACCGACATCCTAGGTTAGAGTAATGGTATTATATTAAATATACTATGTATCGGTATTGAAGTGGAACTGACTGTTCAGTGCATTGATATACATATAATCTTCCATCTCCTGTGTTTTTTAAGATCTTTTGTGTGTATGTGAGCTATTTTAATAATCCTTATAAAGGTTATATTTTAATTTGAGGTTTCCTCCTCCTTTCATCTATTTGCTAAACTAATCCATCCAATAGGCCTTAAGAAATGTGAGTGCTACACATGTGTACATCATTGTTAGTGTTAGACTGACATACTTGTACCAAATATAACTTTGACCTGTAATTTGAACAGGTTACACACCCTTGAAATAAGTTTATATATAAGTACAGTATAACGTTTGAAGTATAAACACAGAAGTATTTTTAACAATATTTTAGAATCTGATAGAATGGGACATAAATTATATTTCCAGAAAAATATTGCCCAAATAAATTATCTTATATAAAAATGTTTGCAATTGAGTAGTTGGTGGAAACATTTTTTATGAAACTAATCTTATTCACAAAATTCAACATTTTCAGAATTATACAGTTTTAGAGAAATCAAATTAAAAAACAAACCTTTATCTAATAAAGAGGGGTTTATGGCAAAAGTTAGTTGTGATATACGTTATGTTTGGTTCTAATTGTGAAAGTTTCTAAAATGTTGACTATTTCGCAGCTGAGAAAGGGAAATAAATATTCATCTTGTGTACAGTAATAAAATTGGATACTGATCCCTAATAACTTGACTTGAATCTTATTTATTTCTTTTTAAAGACACCATGAGTCCACGGATCATCATCCTTACTTGTGGGATATCACATCCTGGTCAGCAGGAGGAGGCAAAGAGCACCACAGCAGAGCTGTTATATATAGCTCCTCCCTTCCCTCCCACCCCAGTCATTCTCTTTGCCTACGTTAGTGATAGGAAGAGGTAAAGTGAGGTGTTAGTATAGATTATTCAATCAAGAGTTTATTATTTTTAAAGTAGTGCCAGAGAGTGCTACTTTGTTCTAGGGTGTAGCCGTAGTCCATATCAGTCTCTTCAGTAGAGCTTTTGGTGGCTTTAAAGCAATGGGAACTTGTGGGACATAATTCTCACTGCGCCTCCCATGATTTCTTGCTGCCCTTATCCTTTAGTCTGAGGTTTTTAGTTACTCAGCATTCTCTTTCCTCAGGGCTATGTGAGGGATAGGACCTCTCAAACCTGAGAGCTGCCTTTGCTGCCAGGCAGAAGACAAGGTAAATGCTTCCTTTTTCTTGGATAAGGACTCAGACATCTTGTACAAATAAAAGCATACTTATTACATAAGGGGCTCCTTTTTATTTATGAGTACTCTGTGTGGGACATCATTTCTTTTCTCTTTGGGAAAGATTTTGGACAGCATACAGGGCACTGGGGCTGGAGGAAGACTTTTATTATTGTGAGACTTAAAATGGGCTCCGATGGTTTCACTATAGGGATCAGGCCATGCCCACGATGGGCTGTCTTTCCGGCTGGGTTTTTGGCGCCTTTAGTAGCGCTACTGTACCTAGTTATTGCGCAGTTTCTGTTTGGTCTGTCCGGGAGTTGCATATGTGTTGCGCTATTCCGGTACAGACTAGTAGTGACTGATTTATTATTAATTCTGCAAGCAGATCGTTCCGGTGCTTCTTTGGAATCGATAAAGATTTAATATCCTAGGGACACTCCAGCAGGTAGGAGAACTTCAGCAGCTGCTGAGGTGTACAAATTTATTTTATTTTTGGGACGAAATTAAGACCAAAGGATCGTTATTTGTCATTTTACTGCAGTAAAAGAGAAAACAACCGTTTAAAATTTAAAGAGACAGTAACGTTTTTTCTCAAAAATAAGTATTTCTATTTATTTGCTAATTTTCATTACTTATATGTGAAAGTATGGACCAAGGGGACTTGCAAGATGTCACCTGTGCTTTATGCTTTGATGCTAATGTGGAACCACCAATCCCTTTCTGTCCTTCATGTATTCAAAGGACTGTAAGCTATAGGGATAAGATTTCTTCTGAGCCAGTCTCATCTAAGGCAGATGTTGTCCAGGAATCTAATGTTGGAGATCAATATATGCCCCACCTTTTTCCCCAAGCGTCCCAGAATTTTCCGCCCTCACAAACAGTGCCCTGCAGATCTGCTATAGTCCCTGCGGGGATTTCTTTACGAGACATAGCTTCTGTTATGTCTTCAACTATTTCTGATGTTTTGTCTGTCTTTCCTATGTTACAGGGTAGGGAGGAACAAGGAAAGCGTAAGAGAAAGGCAAGACACTCAGTGAGCGAGGTGTCGGACGCTATTGTTTCAATTTCAGACGTGTCTTCTCAACAACCTAATGAGGAGGATGCAGTAGTAGCTTCTGAGGGAGAAATTTCATACTCAAAGGGTTTGTTACCTCTGACTGACTAAGAGGTGTTATCCTTCAGATTTAAATTAGAACCCCTTAGTCTACTACTTAGGGAGGTTTTAATTACCTTAGACAACAGTGATTTCTCAGTTGTGGTTGTTCCCCAACAATCTAGTAAACTAGATAGATATTTTGAGGTTCCTTCCTATACAGATGTATTTCCAGTCCCTAAAAAAGCTACTGTAATTATTACTAACCGGGTGTCCATTTTTCTCCCTCTCCCATTTTCTCCCATAGAGGATAGTTGTGCTTTCAAAGACCCCATGGATAAAAAATTAGAGGGGTTGCTCAAGAAAATTTATGTACACCAGGCCGGCCATGTGTATTAACACCGTTACTAATGCGGCGGCATATTGGTTTGATGCGCTGTCTGAAGCCCTCAGGACTGAGACTTCTCTAGATAAGATCCAAGATAGGATAAAGGCTCTTAAACTTGCAAATGCCTTTATTTCGGATGCTTCCCTTCAAGTTATCAAATTGGGAGTGAAGATATCGAGTTTCTCTGTCTTGGCCCGCAGAGCTTTATGGTTAAAACCTTGGTCTGCGGATGTATCTTCTAAGTCAAAGCTTCTAGCCATTTCATATAAGGGGAAGACCTTGTTTGGACCTGATCTCAAGGAGATTATTTCGGATATCACGGGAGGTAAGGGTCGTCTTCTCCCGCAAGATAAGAGAAATAAGCAAAAAGGTTGCCAGAGTAATTTTCGTTCCTTTCGAAACTTCACGGCAAACTCTCCCTCTTCCTCCTCTAAGCAAAAACAGTCGAAACCTGCATGGAGACCCAACCAGTCTTGGAACAAGGGCAAACAGCCCAAGAAGCAGGTTGGGGATTCTAAGTCAGGATGAAGGGTATGCCCCCGATCCGGGACCAAATCAGGTAGGGGGCAGACTATCCTTCTTTGTTCAAGCTTGGGTACGGGATGTTCGAGATCCCTGGGCGATAGAAATAGTGTCTCTGGGATACAAGCTGGAGTTCAAGGAGTTTCCTCCCAGAGGCAGAGTTCTAATTTCAAAATTGTTGCAGACCAGACAAAGAGAGAGGCGTTCTTACGCTGTGTAGAAGATCTCTCTATTCTGGGAGTGATAGTTCCCGTTCCCGTGCAAGAACAAGGACTGGGATTTTATTCCAATCTGTTTGTAGTTCCCAAAAAAGAGCGAACCTTCAGACCAATTTTAGACCTCAAGAGTCTATACAAGTTTCTCAGGATACCGTCCTTCAAAATGGAAACCATTCGTTCCATTCTGCTTGAAGGACGCGTATTTACATGTTCCCATTCACAGGGATCATCACAAGTTCTTAAGGTTTGCCTTTCTGGACAAACATTACCAGTTTGTAGCTCCTTTAGGTCTTGCCACAGCCCCCAGAATCTTCACAAAGTTTCTGGGATCTCTCTTGGCAGTACTTCGTTCAAAGGGCATTGCTGTGGCACCTTATCTTGACAACATTCTAGTTCAGGCCCCATCCTTTCAGCTAGCAAGCTCCCACCCGAACTTGGTGCTGTCCTTCCTGAGATCCCACGGTTGGAAGGTAAATTTAGAGAAGAGTTCCTTGGTTCCACACACAAGAGTGACTTTCCTAGGAACCATAATAGGCTCTCTGTCTATGAAGATATTTCTAAAAAGACATCAGGAAATCAAAGATTATCGATTCTTGTCTGGCCGCTCAGTCCACTCTTCGTCCTTCAGTGGCTCAGTGCATGGAGTTAATCGGACTGATGGTGGCGGCAATGGACATCATTCCGTTTGCTCGCTTTCATCTCAGGGCTCTGCAGTTGAACATGCTGAGACAATGGAACGGAGAATATTCGGACTTGTCCCCTCGACTAATACAGGAACAGGAGACAAGGGATTCTCTTCAATGGTGGTTGTCTCTGGATCATCTCTCCCAAGGAACATGCTTTCGCAGACCATCTTGCGTGATTGTGACAACAGATGCCAGCCTACTAGGTTGGGGAGCAGTCTGGGGCTCCCTAAAGGCTCAGGGAATTTGGTCCCAAGTAGAGTCCCTTTTGCCCATAAACATTTTGGAGCTGAGAGCAATCTACAATGCTCTTCTAGCCTGGCCCCAGTTAGCTTCAGCTCAGTTTATCAGGTTCCAGACGGACAACATAACGTCAGTGGCCTGCATCAATCATCAGGGAGGAACAAGGAGTTCCTTAGCGATGACAGAGGTATCCAAAATAATTCAGTGGGCGGAGACTCATTCTTGTTGTCTGTCGGCAATTCACATCCCAGGGGTGGACAACTGGGAGGCGGATTTTCTGAGCAGACAGACCTTTCATCGGGGGGAGTGGGAACTACATACGGAAGTGTTCTCCAGTCTGATCCTCAAGTGGGGTCAGCCGGAGTTAGATCTCATGGCATGCAGGCAGAATGCCAAACTCTCGAGATACGGGTCGAGATCCAGGGATCCCCAGGCGGAGCTAATAGATGCTCTGGTGGCCCCTTGGACCTTCAGTCTAGCATACCCGTTTACTCCATTTGCTCTTTTTCCTTGAGTAATTGCTCGAATCAAGCAGGAAAGGGCCTCTGTCATTCTCATAGCACCGGCCTGGCCTCGCAGGATTTGGTATGCAGATCTGGTGGAGATGTCGTCTGTACCTCCTTGGAGACTTCCATTGCGAAAGGACCTCCTGGTTCAGGGGCCCTTCCTTCACCCAAATCTAGATTCTCTGAAGCTGACTGCTTGGAGATTGAACGCTTAATTTTATCCAAACGAGGGTTTTCTGATTCGGTCATAGAGACCATGATTCAGGCTCGTAAACCTGTAACTAGAAGGATTTATCACACGATTTGGTGTAAATATCTTTATTGGTGTGAATCTAAGGTCTACTCATGGAGTAGAATTAGGATTTCTAGAATTTTGTCTTTTCTCCAGGAAGGGTTGGAGAAAGGTTTATCTACTAGTTCCTTAAAGGGTCAAATTTCAGCTTTGTCTATTTTGTTACACAAACGTCTGGCGGATGTTCCGGATGTTCAGTCTTTTTGTCAGGCCTTGGTCAGAATCAGGCCTGTGTTCAAACCAGTTTACTCCTCCATGGAGTCTTAACTTAGTTCTCAATGTTCTTCAAGGGGCTCCGTTTGAGCCTATGCATTCCTTAGATATTAAGTTGTTATCTTGGAAAGTGTTATTTCTGGTGGCTATTTCTTCTGCTCGCAGAGTGTCAGAACTCTCAGCGTTACAGTATGAGTCTCCTTATCTTATTTTTCATGCAGATAAAGTAGTAGGATTTCTTCCTAAAGTTGTTTCTGATAGGAACATTAATCAGGAGATTGTTGTGCCTTCTTTGTGTCCTAATCCTTCTAAAAAGGAAATGCATTTACATAATCTGGACGTGGTCCGTGCCTTAAAGTTTTACCTGCAGGCGACTAAAGACTTTCGTCAGTCTTTCTCTTTATTTGTGGTTTTCTCTGGAAAACGTAAGGGTCAGAAAGCTACGGCTACTTCTCTTTCCTTTTGGCTGAAGAGTATAATAAGATTTGCATATGAGACTGCTTGACAGCAGCCTCCTGATAGGGTTACGGCTCATTCCACAAGGGCTGTTGATTCCTCATGGGCATTTAAAAAGGAAGCTTCTGTAGAACAGATTTACAAGGCTGCAACTTGATCTTCTCTTCACACTTTTTCTAAATTTTACAAATTTGATACTTTTGCCTCGGCTGAGGCTGCTTTTGGGAGAAAGGTTCTTCAAGCAGTGGTGCCTTCCGTTTAGGTTCCTTGTCTTGTCCCTCCCTGATCATCCGTGTACTCTAGCTTTGGTATTGTATCCCACAAGTAAGGATGATGATCCGTGGACTCATCGTGTCTTTAAAAATAAAATAAAATTTATGCTTAACTGATAAATTTGTTTCTTTTTAGACACGATGAGTCCACGGCCCGTCCTGTTTTTTTTTTTTGTTATTTTTTTACGACAGGTTGTTAATTTCTTTGTAAACTTAAGACACCTCTGCACCTTGGCTTTTCCTTTCTCTTCCTAACTTCAGTCGAATGACTGGAGTGGGAGGGAAGGGAGGAGCTATATATAACAGCTCTGCTGTGGTGCTCTTTGCCTCCTCCTGCTGACCAGGAGGTGATATCCCACAAGTAAGGATGATGATCCGTGGACTCATCGTGTCTAAAAAGAAACAAATTTATCAGGTAAGCATAAATTTTCTTTTTTCTAAATACAAATAATTCTTGAGATGCATAGTCTTCATTTTTAATGTTACTGTGCTGTACAGTGTAGTGTTTTTTTTATTATTATACCAAATTTGGTTGGTTGTGTATTTTATTATGCAATATGACCACCTTTCATAAAAATCAAAAACCCATTTCCATACCAGGAAAAGTTATATTTTTCAGGTGCTTGTACATTACAATTTTCTTTGCTTTTTTATTTTTTCAGCTTGCACTGTAGGCAATAATTACTTTTTTCCCCCTTCACCGTACAAAAAAAATAGTTTCATCACTAGTCTTAAAAAAAAAAAAAAAAGTTTTGAAACCTTGTTGAATGCATACCTATCATACTTGATGTATTACATATTCTCTTTGATTACCGCTTTTGTTTTATTTGCTTATCTTCTCTGTTTGCCTTTCCTGTTTTCTTTATTGTGTGTTGCAAAGGTCCCTTCTCGTCATCCAATGGTTGTGTTGGTTCCCCACCACATCTGGACATCTTTGATATGCAACCTGTTGAAGAAGCTGTAAAGTCTACCCCTTCTTTCAGCACTTCCACATTTTCTTCTAAACAAACAATGAGCCTGCTTAGTGGTAAATTTAATTTAATTCTCTCCACATAATAATAAAACTGACATTACTGTTAATAGTCAAATGAAGATGTTTAGGAACAGAAAGACAGTTCATTTTTTTTATAGTCAACAAAATAATTATGATTCATTTGCAAAGCACTACAGTATTCTGCAGCATGTTATCATTAGTGTATGCAGCAAGTTTCAAAAAGATTAGAAAATGCAAATTGATAACAATGGCAAGAAGGCCCTCTATTCTTCTGAAATATTCTAGCTGATATTATGTCAAAATATCAGATGCTTTAACCCCTTCACGCCCATAGGACATTCCATGCTGTCCTAACAGCGCTGGGCTTTAACACCCTTTAGACGCAATGGAATGCCCTAACGTTTTTGTTGTCCTGCACCCTCTTGCTTTCACAAAACAAAACATCCGACTAGGGGTACGTGCTGTGCATTGGTAGCAGGCCTCTGGGATCCGATCCCAGTATTGGAATCACTTGATTGCAGCGATGATTATGTGACTTTGTGTTTCCTCTTAATGTTCCAATCGTTAAAACTTGCCCCCCTGAAGGGGTTAAAGGGATATCAAACAGTCTGTTTCATTGTTGTAATAAGAAAATACTAAGAAGTTGGTTAAATTTAATAGGAATCATTGCAATATATATTTCTCGTCATTTCAAAAGAATTTTACCTTTCCATTTTTTTATTTTCTTTAACTACATTTGTGAAGGGTCCATTCCTTCCTTTCACAACCCCAAAAGGGAGATGTGACCTCTACAGGAAGTCAAAGAGCAGATTTTCCTTTGAAGTGTTGCTAGGAGTCATCTGCTTTCGCTAAAGGTTAATTGCCCATGCTAAGTAGAGGACTTAAGCTGCAAAAATCATGTTACTGTAGAACTTTTTTGATGTCCGCTCTCTTATCTAGCTGCACACATTTATAAGTGCTGTTTTAGCAAGAAAACAAGTAGTTTGCTGTTTTTGTTAACACTTTGTTTCTTTTTATGTTTACTTTAGTAAAAAGAAATATGTTAAATTTAAAGTGAAGGTAAACTTTAGCGTACTCGTCAAGTCATAGGATATAATTTAAAAAATGAGCTAGACTTTAATTCATGAAATTTTTAATTTATACAGATCTTTTTAGATATTTGAATGCAGGAACGATAACCGCCGTTCCTCCGCCCGCCATAGTCTTCAGTTGATTGAAAGATGACTCATCTGCAATCAACTAATCGTTTCCATCCCCCCCCCCCGCCCCCGTGGGTGTTCAGCCCCTTTGCACAAACGTCATGGCCCTGTGGGAAACAACGATTAGTTGATTGTAGATGAGTCATCTGTCAATCAACTAAAGACTATGGCGGGTAGAGGAACGGTGGTTATCGTCCCTGCATTAAAATGTAAATATCTAAAAAGATCTGTATAAATATACAGATTTCATGAATTAGTCTAGATCATCTTTTAAAATATATCCTATGACTTGAGCGAGTACGCTCAAGTTTAGCTTCCCTTTAAGAGCAGTGTTTCATATATTTTTAAAAACAATCTTCTTTTTAGCAGATTTTTTTTTTTTTTTTTAAAAGAACCCCTGCTCAAAACAGATGGACTTGTTGAGCTGTGTAAAATATATAACAGACTTTGTGCTCTTTCATATCTGGTTTGTTCATCAGGATAAGGCTGTTTTGAGTAGTTCTTTTGAAGGTAGTCTCTTCTTAGAGTATTCATTCTGAAGTGTAAGATACTCCTTTCTGTTTGAATCCAAAAAATATAATGATGAAAATTTGCCCTAAAGACTTGTTGTCAAAGTATTATAATTATAAATCCCCAAATCTGGAGTTCAGAAATTCAGAATTATTCCAAAATCTACACTTCATTATTTTTTTTAAAATAAACTTATTAAAAATGTTCCCTACCTGCATCTTTTGGTTTGGGTTTTGTTTTCTAAAATGCAAATGATAATCTATATTTTAAATATTGCCTTTCTGATTACAGTACTGTAGTGTATTTCTTTCATGTAATTGGCAAGAGTCCATGAGCTAGTGACGTATGGGATATACATTCCTACCAGGAGGGGGCAAAGTTTCCCAAACCTCACAATGCCTATAAATACACCCCTCAACACACCCACAATTCAGTTTTACAAACTTTGCCTCCTATGGAGGTGGTGAAGTAAGTTTGTGCTTGATTTTTTTTATTTCTTCTATGATGAGCGCTTCTAAGCATTCTGAAGCCCAATTCCTCTCAGAGTACAGTGTTTGTCAGAGGGATGTGAAGAGAGTATCGCCTATTGATTTTATGGTTTTGGGAAATCTTTTCAAGGGTTCTCTGTTATCGGTCGTAGAGATTCATCTCCTACCTCCCTTTTCAGATCGATGATATACTCATATACCATTACCTCTGCTGATAGTTTTCAGTATTGGTTTGGCTATCTGCTATATGTGGATGGGTGTGTCTTGGTAAGTGTATCATAATTTAAGACACTCTTAGCTATGGTTTGGCGCTTTATGTATTAATATCAAGTTTTAATATATGTAGTTTACTTATATTTGGCATGAGTCAGGTCTATGTGTATTTCCCTTTGCAGTCATGTTTGGGAAGTTTATTTAAACTGTTTTCTTACCTGGGGTTCAGTCTTTTTCTAATTTGACTTTCATTTTTTTGCGGGCAAATCTAGGCTTGCGAGTGCGCAAACATATTTTTTTTGTGTCATTCTTTTTGGCACGAAATTGCGCCTTTGATGGTGAAAATTTAGACATTTCCTGCATCTTTGTTGACGCTAGTTGTTTTGGCGTGAAATCACGTTTGTTATGACTCGAGTTGTGTCATTTCCTGGTGTTTTGCGCCAATTTTTTTAAAAACTTTTTTGCGTAATGTGTCATTCTTGGCACCAAATTTTAGTTATTTTACCCCTCTTCCTCTATTGCTCGCTGTTTTCATGAACTTTGAAAGCTATTATGCCTGCTTTTGTTTTTCTCTACTGAAACTGTTGCATTGTGGAAATTGAATGTTTTGCCTAATGTAGTTTTTTTTTTTTCTGTTACATTTTGCGCAATGTCTCATTCAGCTCAATTATGTGGCATTTATTTATCATGTTTTATGCTAGCAATGTTTCTACATGTACAATAACATTTACCATTTTTTACATATTCAGTTCATGTACTTGATTTAATATGCAAACATCACATGTTGTTGCTTATATCATAAAAGGTTATGACTGCTATTATGCCTTTAAGTAAACTTTTGAGGTCTTTTCAAAATTGTTAAGATTTAATTAATTTTGTTCTGACCGACAGCATATTTAAGTTTATTCTACTGATGAAGGTTTCTTTGGCTCAAAGGATCCTGTATGTTAATAATTCTCCTCATTTTTCATTTGAACATTTTTTGTTCTATAAGGATTTTTTTCTATTTATAGCTTTTAGCAGTCTAGTCCTCCTATTTTGAGGTTTATTACTATTCAATATACTATCTGTATTATATTTTAGAGAATGGTTATTCTGATTCCCTCTTGGGACTGTACTACTATTTCTATGGAAATTGGTACTTGTTTTCAGGGTTCTTTAGAATTTGAATATAACCTTAGTAGAGCATATTCACGTACTGTTTATATTTTTAGCTCAGCTTTATCTGTGGCTGACATTACTGTTCTCTCAACCTTTGTTGAACAATTAGCATAAGCAGTTTCAGATTCTTAAGTATATAACTCTATTTACTTTAGATGTATTCATTTAATTATGTTTACTATATCTATTATTATGATTTCAAATATATTTTATTATCTCTCTCTTGTTGGATAATAATTTGTTTGATTTCTATTGTCTCCACTATTTCTGGAGGTTTAGAGTTTATTTCTGCCCTACTTTTAGTCTGGTGATGTAGATCAGTTGGTGAATGTCCTGACTACAAACGCTTGTTCTAGATCCAAGGGTCATAGATTAATTTCCCGGCAGGGTTAGTACAGTTCTTTGGCCTTTGAGGTCAATTTATTGTGTACCATTTATTTGGGTAAGAATAACTACTGTTTTTATCAGCTGCTAATTTGGTTAACTCAGCGTGTAAGCACCGAAGAAGCGTTTTTTTGTATCCTTCTGGGAGAGAAAAAACGCTTTATAATTACTAGGTATTACACTGCATGAAGGTGCGGTTCTCAAACAAGTCCTTCTGGTGGGGGCAAATTAAATTGTTTTTGGATGAACTCCGTCCAAATTCTATATTATTCTTAGGGTTTGTATAGATTTTTAGAATGAGACCTCCTATGGGAAGAATCTTTCTTTCTCAGTACACTCTGTGAATTTTTTTCAGGAGTGATTATGCCAGTTCATTTTGCAGGAACAGGATTTGGGTTTCTATTCAATTTTGTTCTTTGTCCCTAAAAAGAAAGGTTTATTCAGTCCATTCTTGGATCTGAAGACTTTTATATTGTTTTGTTAGAGTCTCCACTTTTAAGTTGGCGTTGTTAAGGACTATTATGCCTTTTTGTTAAGGTCATTTCATGTCCAGTACATTTTTCGGGATGTTTATCCTCATATTTTATTTCTTTCAGACCACTTGTGGATTCTGAGTTTTTCTTTTAAGCTTTACCAATTTGTTGCTTTTCCAGTTAGTTTAGTGACAGCTTTATGAATCTTTTCAAAGGTTCTTGGTGCCCTTCTTTCTGTCTTCAGACAGTAGGGTATTGTGGTGCTTCCTTATTTGGATGGTATCTTGGTATTAGCTTAAACTTGTCTTTTATAAAAGCCGGACAGATAGCTCAGCATGCTAATGCACTGTGGCTAAGCTCTGTAGCAACCTGAGGGTTGCAGGTTTGATTCCCGGCGAGGTCCATTCAGCTTTTTATCCTTCCGAGGTCGATTAAATGAGCAGCGTCTTGAGTCCCTTACGGGTGATTAGACACACTTTACAAGTACATATACCATACAAAATATGAAAGAGCAGTATTCAAATATATGGATTTTTCTTTTTGTGGAATCCCTCATGGATCAACTAAGTTTTGTTTCTTCAAGACATGGTTAGAGGATTTTATTTACCTAAGAGTTTTGTGATTTCTCAGACAAGGGTCACTTCTTTTTGGGTTTTGAGATGGATTCTATGTTCATATCTTTGTCTTTATCAGACAAAAGTCAATTGTAAGTGGTGTTAGCCTGTCTAACTTACAGTCTAGAACATTTCTTGCAGTGGCTATGTGCATGTAAGTTTTAGGCCTCATAACTGCAGCATTGGGCGTGGTTCCCTTTGCTTGTTTTTCATCTGAGATCTCTTTTTGTTTACACATACAAAAGAGAAAAACTCAGTTACGCAAAATTGAAGTTAGTGACTGCTGTTATCCAAGCAGTGTTGAGGATAAAGTGTCAGAGTTCATTATTCTTGTCTGGAGGGTGTTGGGTGTGACTTAGAACCTGAGTGCATTACAATAACAGTAATGAATGTCCCCACTGCTGCCCAAGCGTGCTACCTTTATTACCGGAACCGCTGAGGGATCTGCGATGCACGGGTAAACTGTATACCTTCTCCAAGTGCTCGTCTGTCCGCCGGTTCAGCTCGCTTGGCGTCCTCGTAGGCAAATTCAATGTGCACGGCGTCTCTTCTGCCCGCCTCTGACCGGGCACTGTCTCCTATAGGCTGATTAGTTCTGTCACTCACCCTGAACCACTTGGCTGCATGGATCCAACCACAAATTCCACCAATGACTGCAAAGATACTGCACACACCTCCCCACAGCCGTAACTCCAGGAAGACTGGCCAAAATCGAAAAAGTAGAGAGCGAAAATCCTGGGAGTTATAATTAAAACGTCTTTTATTGAAGATAGGTTAAAATTGAAAAGGCACACATATCAAAAAGAAATAGCAACCAGGTGTGGCACTAGTTGGCTTACGCATTTCGGCTTGTAGCCGTAGTCATAGCCTGGCTACAAGCCGAAATACGTAAGCAAACTAGTGCCACACCTGGTTGCTATTTCTTTTTGATATGTGTGCCTTTTCAATTTTAACCTATCTTCAATAAAAGACGTTTTAATTATAACTCCCAGGATTTTCGCTCTCTACTTTATCTCTTTTTGTTTTGCATACTGAATCAACGATACAGGGATTGTTTTTAGATATCACAGTTGATATTTTTAAATCCTAACACTCTACTCTCTCTGTTTTGGTGATTAGTCTATCATTATTTTATTCAGGGGGCCTCCTTTTATTTGTCCTTCCTGGACTGTATTCTTATTGGATGCAAGTCTTACAGGTTGGGCAGTTCTCTGAGGGTCTTTTGACAGCACAAGGGGTTTGGAAACTTCAAGAGGCGAGGTTTCCAATCAATATTTTAGAACTCTATGCTATTTTGTTAGAGCTCTTTCAGGCTTGGCCTCTTTTAGGAGAGAACTTTTTTTCATTTTTTTTTTTTTCAGACAGACAATATCACAACTGTAGCATATGTCAATCAACAATAGGGACTTGTAGTTCCTTAGCAATTAAGTATCTTGAATACGTTCTTAGATGGAATTCATTTCCTGTCTATTTTCTACGATTTTAGACATTTTGGGAGGTGGATTATCTCAATTTCCCAGGTACCTTTTCAGGTTCAGGAATCCTCAGGTGGAGATGGTGGATGCATTAGCAGTGTCTTGGTTTTGCAACCTGACTACATCTTTCCGCCTCTGGTTTTTTCTTCCAAAGGTGATTTCCAAGATCATATTGGAACAGTGTTATATTTTTCTGATAGCATGGCCTCACAGGTTTGGTATGTGGATCTTGTTCGGATGTGCAGTTGCCACCCTTGGCCGCTTTCTCTTTGGCCAGCCCTCTTGTTTTAGGGGCTATTTTTCCATCGGGATCTCAAATTACTAATTTGGGGGTATGGAAATTGATTAGTGTTTAGTCATAGAGGTTTCTCTGACTCAGTTTTTATTGCTATGTTACAGGCTTATAAGTTTGTTTCAAGGAACATGTATTATCAGGTTTGGAAAACCTTTATTTTATAGTGTTCTCATAAATACTCTTGACATTCTTTTAGAATTCCTAGGATTTTACAATTTTTCAGGATGGTTTGGATAAGTTTGTCTGCAAATGTTTTGAAGGGACAAATCTCTGTTCTTTCTGTTTTATTTTCTAGAAAGCTTGTTTAAACTTCCTCATATTCACTGTTTTGTTCAGGCTTTGGTTGGTCTCATGCCTGTTCATTTATTAATTTCTCCTTTTTGGAGTCTTATTTGGTTTAAATATTTTACAGGCTCTTTTCTTTTGAGCCTATATTTTCTTTGAAGATTATCTACTTTCTTGGAAAGTTTTGTTTCTTTTGACTATCTCTTCTGCTACTAGAGTTTCTGATTTATCAGCTCTCTCTTGTGTGTCTCCTTATCTGATTTTTTTTTCATCTAGATAAGTTGTTTTGTGGACAACATTAGTAGAGAAATTGTTGTTCCTTCTTTGTGTCCTAATCCTTTGGATGTGGTAAGAGCTTTCTAATTCTATATTGAGGTTACTATGATTTTGGAAGACATCTAGTCTATTTGCTCTTTTTCTAGTTCCAGAAAAGGTTAGGAAGCCTCTGCCATTTCTTTGGCATCCTGATTAAAGCCTTTGTTTTTCAAGGCTTATTTCGAAGGCAGGGCAGGCTGTGCCTCAGAGATTTACCATTTCTTGGGCTTTTTCAGAATGAAGCTTAGGTTGATCAATTTGCAAATCGGTAATTTGATCTTCTTTGCATACTTTTTTTTTTTTTTTACCATTTTGATGTATTTGCTTCTTCTGAAGCAGTCTTTGGTAGAAAAAGTTCTTCAGGCAGCTGTTTCAGTTTGATTCTATTGCTTTTGATTTAAGTTTTTTGAGGAAAAACTTAATGATTGTGTGGATTTAATTTCTCAGTGGTAATAGCTTTTGTTATTTTATCCCTCCCTCTCTAGTGACTCTTCAGTGGACTTCCACATCATGGGTATTTCTATCACATACGTCACTAGCTCATGGACTCTTGCCAATTACATGAAAGAAAACATAATTTATGTAAGAACTTACCTGATAAATTAACTTTTCATATTGGCAAGAGTCCATTAGGCCCACCGTTTTTATGGTGGTTATGATTTTTGTATAAAAGCACAATTATTTTTCCAGTTCCTCTTTTTGTATGCTTTTTTACTCCTTATTTTATCACCCCCACTACTTGGCTATTAGTTAAACTGAATTATGGGTGTGGTGAGGGGTCTAATTATAGGCATTTTGAGTTTTGGGAAACTTTGCCCTCTCCTGGTAGGAATGTATATCCCATACGTCACTAGCTCATGGACTCTTGCCAATATGAAAGAAATGAATTTATCTGTTAAGTTCTTACATAAATTATGTTTTTTGAGGGTATTGTGTATATACAAGTATTACAAATGGAATAAAAGTACCTTTAGGTTGCAGGTATACGCTATATTATGACGTGTAAATATTGGCTAAATTACATAAGATTATTGTTTACGCTTGGTTCTATCCCCACACCAAGCTATCCCCATTTTTGCAAATTCTAAAATCCAGTCTATTCCAAAATCTAAACTTTCTCCAGTTCCAAGCAGTTTGGATAAGGGGTTTTGTACCTGTAGTTGGAATATGCTAAGAATATTATGAATAAAGATAATCTTTGTTTTCATTATGGCAAAAGAGAATTTTTTTTTTTTAAATTATATTTTTTATTGTCAACATAATTTATACAGAAACAAAAGAAGAAAAAAAGGCAAACATTTCTCATGACTTGGCACAAATCAAAACAATATTCTTCTTAACAGAAATTATCTGACCATTATATAACTATTACTATCACATAGACACCACCATATTTGGACACATTTGTCCTTCACTTTGCTAAATCCCGTGTCTGATTCTTTATTTAACTCAGATTTCTTACATATTAAAAAAAAAAATAAAAAAAAAATAGAAAGAACACACAAAAAAAAAAAAGGGGAATCATTCCACCCTGCTCCCCTCAACCCCCTCATCCAGGTACCTCTCCAGGGTCGTTCCCCCATATACTCGGAAAATTACCGGCCAGTATTTGTAGTTGAACATATGCCATGTCCCTAAGTGGTTTAACCATCATAATTTGGGTCTCGACTGGAAATGATAAGATAAATATCTTCCATTGTTTAAAAAACACAGCTAATCGACCATCTGTCGGGTTTTAAAGATTCATTTGATCATGGGTATATTGTATAGACAAAGCATTTTTGAGCTCTTTCAAACTAGGTGCTGATTTGGCTTTCCATGCTCGCAATAACATATTACGACCCAAGAGTATAATCATATTAATTAAATTAACATGCCTCAAAGTTCCTTGTGTTTGAACCAGAAAGAATATATCTAATGGTTGAATATGATAAACCAGTTTAAGAGTTGATCGCATCCAATATACTACTTTCAACCAAAATTGACCAATTTTTGGACAAGCCCAGAAACAGTGCATAAGATCTGCTTTAGCAGCAGAACACTTAGGACAACAGATCGTTACCTTGTACCAATTAGACAGCCTTGCAGGGGTCAAATAAATCATAAAAGAAATCTTAACCTGGGATTCTCTCCATGAAGTCAACACCCAGCTTTTATCCATGATTTTAAAGGTATTTGTTATAATTTGACCATTTATCTCAGGTAAGAATTTGCTCCATTTTGCTACAATATATTCCCTTTGTTCGTTGGAAGGCCTGAGGTTAAGGAGCGCATAAAACGGGGCGATAGAATATAAGCCATATTGAAAGCTATTGATTTGTGGTTGAAACACAAAAGTCCACTCATTTCCATAATTTTGCTTAAGTTCAGAAATAAAATGTCTTATCTGCAAATAAGCATAAAACTCTTTATTCGAAAGTCCATATTGTTGTCTTAGATAACAATGTTGTCAGATTTTTTTTTTTTTTTTAAATGCAATTTTTTATTGAAGTTTCAAAGACAAGTAAAATACAGGATTTGTCCATTAACAATATTAACAACAAAGTATAACACTCAATATTATTACATAGAAGTTGTCCATTCAGCTGAAAGGGAGGTTGTAGGGTTAAGCAAAAGGTTGATACATTGCTATTTGAACTCTCAGAGATAATCGGAACAGTAAGCCCACTATGACGAATGGAAACATGTGTCCTATCAAGTGGAGTGTCAATTAAAAGTTTGGACTAATTGAGGTGGAACTTCATTTTATTTTATTATAAAGACCACAGGTGGGTCACAAAGAGTGGGAAAGAAAAGGTGTTACAGTGGGCAAGAGCCACTTGAATTATGGGGAATATGGGGGGGGGAGGGCAGAAAGAGGATGGAGGGCGGAGCTAATCCTGTTCGGGCTGTATGGTGAACTCACTTATATGCTTATTTAGACTACAGATACAAGCAGGATAATAACTAAAATAAGGTGTCAAGGGGAATGCTTTATTTGGTATGTATAAAACTAAACTTCCCAGAACTGATTCCACAGTGAAAACTAGTTGTGTACAATTATAGGTGGACCTGACAGGGTCCCTTAATGAAGATGAAGGGGGATACAAGGTGAGGGGAGATATATTAAGATGGCCAGCGGTCCTAGATTGAAGCTATGTAAAGAGAAGCCTGTCAGGAGGGTCCTGTATCACTAGAGGGTGGCTGCAGTGGTATGAGGATGTAATATGAAACTTGTGCTAGTGCCGTAATCCCCTATAGAAACTGTCTCCACTAGAGTTGGTTATTCATGAGTTATATGATGTTACCCCGTGCTTTTATTCTAAATGCCCAAAGGGCAAGAACTAACAGATATGTCTTATGAACCTCCTTG
Organism: Bombina bombina; assembly: GCF_027579735.1. Lineage (NCBI taxonomy): Eukaryota > Metazoa > Chordata > Amphibia > Anura > Bombinatoridae > Bombina > Bombina bombina. The sequence goes on from NC_069499.1 coordinate 666,992,382, forward strand.
ACTAGTAACTTTTATAGGTCCGGATATTTATAGCTCGTATAACTTTAGCTGGGTATGATAGAAAGGAGATATTCTGTTATATAACTTTAATCATACCAGATTAAAGACATAGCGTAGAACTAAATGAGATATACATGAGGGAATGAGCAAATACCGAACTCAGACGTTGAAATCAGATCTTCACATACCTAGGGGACAAGTGAGTTATCATTATAAAACCATCTATACAGAGGTATTGTTAGGTGTGTGTATAAACTGGCATTTAGTAGAGATAAGGTATCGTTGCTACCCCTTCGGACCTAAGCAAGTAGACTTAAAACAATGCTGAAAAAGGGAAAACATCAAGGAACATTAAGAGTATAACAGCTACCTATTTCGTAGGAAAACCTTCAGTCCAGCTAACTATGTCTCATTAGGTACAACTAAATATGCATTCTGGTTAATAACAGAGATATAATTGAGGATCTCCTAAAGTGTATAGCTTCGAATCATATGACTGATAAAAAAAAAAAATCTTAGTACTCTTTTTCTCCTGTGTTGCGCTCATCAGGAAACTCACATGCAAAATGAACTAGCTTCCATATGCAATATTTTGAGCGTTATATGAGATCCAGTATTAAAAATTAAGTGTCTACAATCAGGCGAAGTTGTCATCGTCTGTAAGCTATTTAGAAAGTCAGCGCCCCAAATGTGGAGTTCTGTATAGAAATAATTTGTCTAGGGGACTATAAACCTATAGGTCCAAGAACTTATGGCTGGTTGATACTCCGCTAAGGACCAGCTTCATACAGGGGAAGAAAACAGCCCAGAAGTAATTCAGCCAAATCCCCTTCTAATACGGCTTGTATACTGAGCATTGGTTGATGGGATCTCTGGGTATTGTAGAATGTAGGTCTATTACATGAATCAATAAGCTAACCAACCTCTATTCACACGTAACATATCTTAATAAATATCTGGATTAATGATAACATAGTAGACTGTTAGAACATGGATAGGTAGTATACTAGGTTGGTATAGTCAGTTATGAATTCATAAAGGTATTATGTACAAATGGTCTCACAACCAGTTATCAGGAATAGCATGGCGGGAGTAAAAATGTGGAAGTGTAAGTCATATACATTAGTTACTAACAATATTCATGTGAAATAGATGACACACAGCATAGATAAGCTTCAATCTGATAAGTACATATAGAATTTGGTCTTTAAAAAAAGGGAACGCTACTTGAAGACTAAGCAAAGACAGACAGTATTGGACATACCTTATATAGGAGAGTAAAACTAGGCGGCTGCTAATATACATATAGAACAGTATAAACATACACATGCTCAGAGTCACAAAGCTCTTTCTCATTAAAAGTTCTGTAGAATAAGCCTTCAAAAATGATTAATATTATGAACAATAGTTATAATGAACTTAATAAGACAACTACTATATACCAATATAAAGGAGAGGAATTACTAACTCAGGAATGTAATTTTGGAGGCCAGTAGCCTTCAACAGTGTGGGATATCTTTGCAGTTATCAGGTTCTGTCCTCATTATAAGTCCAAGTGACTGTCACTGCTAAAGATATGGCAGATTTGTTGCAGAGCTGTGTGGGTCTCAGCCTATTCCGGATCTGCGTGAGGCATAAGTATCCTCTACTCTTGCGGTGCGGGCTAGATCCGAATCCAGTTGTGAGATATGAACTCCATTGTATCCTAAAATCTTGAGGCTTTGTGTGCGTATCTGAGGAATCATGTTAGGTAAATTCTCTGACAAAAATCTCGCTAGACAGGCTGAGATGCGTGCAGAGGATTCAAGGAAGGTGTGTAGAGGCGGAATTGACCTCAGCTCTGTCTCACATGCTCCCTGTATGTGCGTGCCTGTGATAGACAGAGGCCGTAAATCCTTGTCGATCTCCGGTATACCTGTGATGCCACCAGTGTCAGCAGTAGTCCCCACAGCAGCGAAGGCCAGCGCAGAGCAAAGGATCCATCCCTCCGCAGGAGGGTGTAGAGTACTTACTGATGGTGAGGTGCTAACAAGTTGCGGTGCTCTGTTCCTTAGACTTAGATCATTGCCTGACAGTGTTTGTAAAACTGCGCTCTTCTTCATTGCGGTACTCGCTGTTGTACTCAAAGGGTGATCATGTGGAGAAGACTTCGAGTGGCTCCGCTGTGCTTTCAGCGCCGATGTTAAAGCTCTTGTGTGAAGCTGGGAGGTCTCGCCGTGCATGGTGATGTCTATTGTAGCGGCCATTTTAAGTGTCGAAATGGCCTCTCTTCCATCCTGATTTCTGATTGTAATTAGCAGGTCATGGAAGTAGCAGTCCATCTTCTCCTCTAATTTGTGAAGTAAAGCTTGCACCTGTTCGTTATAATCAGCCATATTTAGTTAGATAGCCGTTTGTTTTGTATAGTTTACCCCTCAGCTGCAGAGAAGGAATTACCTCTGCCTCGTGGTCATACCGGTATATGTAGCTCCAAGCTTTTGTCATATATGAAGTTTAAGGCTTCCCTAGTACAAATTTAGAAAGACTCTTTCCTTCCCACATAAGTGCAAATCAGAAGCTTCAACAATAAAACCAATTATACTTTATATTATGCTAAATGCCTATTGATATTGCAGGAGCTCTCATGCCACACGTCTTGTCTCCTCAGTTGCTAGCTCCGCCCCCCCGTTGAGTCAGATTTTAACAACTGCGCAACAAATATCAATCCTTTTGAGGACCATGTTCTGAAGACCTTTGCTGACAGGCCTGGGATAAAATTCAGATTCCCTGTAATAGGTAGATATTTTGATATATATGGAGAGCATCCTAAAAGTACACAATTTTTGCCATGCACAAATGATGTTTCTAAATGTTATCAACGAAAACAGCGAGGAGGGGAGTGCAGTCATTGGGCAATGTAGAATAGCATCTAGTCGGAACGGGGTTACAAGAGCTGTTTCCCACGCAACCGCGGATACCTGATTTTGTTCAGTTACCAGTCAACTGCAACCTTTACCCGAGCTGCTAAACTGTAAGATTGTATATTCGGGAGAGATAGACCTGCCGCATCTCTATTGCACATAAGCCGTGCAGCAGAGATACGAGTTCTGGCTCCCTTCCAAAGTAATTTTGAGCATGCCTTATTAAATTTATTTATATCTGTTTTCTTAATGGGGATCGGAATATTTTGAATAAAATAAAACACTTTGGGTAAAAGGATGGATTTTATAAGCGTAGCTCTGGCTAATAGAGAGATGGGCAAATTTTTCCATCCTTCCATTCTTTCCCTGTACTCCAGAAAACACTTGCTGAAATTGAGCTTATACCACTCTTCTGGGTTTACACTTAACCTAATACCGAGATACGTAATTTGTGTTGTTTCAGAAAATGGATGTTCAATTTCTTGCTTTTTCCTATTGATCCATAACAATTCGGATTTAGTGAGATTAATTTTATATCCCGAAATAGCACCGAACAGTTCCGTTGATTCTAATAAAAGAGAAAGACTTCGTGCAATATTACTCAAACACAAAATTATATCATCTGCATACAATAGTAATACAAGTTTTAGATCTCCAATACGAATCCCGTCTAGTTGTTGACGAAGTAGAATCGCAAAAGGTTCTAGGGATATATTAAACAATAACAGTGATAGGGGCAACCCTGCCGGGTGCCCCGCTGTAATAATATACGTTGTGAGATCTCCCCATTAATTAGTAGCGATGAGATTGGAGAGCTATATATCAATTGCGTAAATTCTAAAATGTGACCAGTCAAACCAAATTGCTCTAGCGAGAAAAATAAATGCCGTCAAGAGATACGATCAAACACCTCCGCGTCAACCGTTAATAACGCTAAATCCGGTATATCTTTCTGCCTTGATAATCTGAATTTATTCCAAAAAAAATCAAGTAGTGTCATGATCTTACGAGTATTTTTAGTAGGGTTTCTCCCAACCATAAAACCCGCCTGATTTTCATGAATTATTATTCCTAAATGAGGCTTTAATCTTTTCGCTAGGATAGATGTTAAAAGTTTATAATTCCTTATTAAGGACCGATATAGGCCTATAAGATTCTGGCAGATCCAAATCTTTATTTCTCTTGTTAAGTGTATCCAGTCCACGGATCATCCATTACTTGTGGGATATTCTCCTTCCCAACAGGAAGTTGCAAGAGGATCACCCACAGCAGAGCTGCTATATAGCTCCTCCCCTCACTGCCATATCCAGTCATTCTCTTGCAACTCTCAACTAAGATGGAGGTCGTAAGAGGACTGTGGTGTTTTATACTTAGTTTATTTCTTCAATCAAAAGTTTGTTATTTTTAAATGGTACCGGAGTGTACTGTTTATCTCAGGCAGTATTTAGAAGAAGAATCTGCCTGTGTTTTCTATGATCTTAGCAGAAGTAACTAAGATCCTTTGCTGTTCTCACATATTCTGAGGAGTGAGGTAACTTCAGAGGGGGAATAGCGTGCAGGTTTTCCTGTAATAAGGTATGTGCAGTTAAAATATTTTTCTAGGGATGGAATTTGCTAGAAAATGCTGCTGATACCGAAGTAATGTAAGTAAAGCCTTAAATGCAGTGATAGCGACTGGTATCAGGCTTATTAATAGAGATACATACTCTTATAAAAGTGTATTTTAAAACGTTTGCTGGCATGTTTAATCGTTTTTTACATATGTTTGGTGATAAAACTTATTGGGGCCTAGTTTTTTCCACATGGCTGGCTTGAATTTTGCCTAGAAACAGTTCCCTGAGGCTTCCCACTGTTGTAATATGAGTGGGAGGGGCCTATTTTAGCGTTTTTTTGCACAGCAAAAATTACAGACACAGACATCCAGCTTCTTCCTGCATGATCCAGGACTTCTCTGAAGGGCTCAAAAGGCTTCAAAATTTGTATTGAGGGAGGTAAAAAGCCACAGTAGAGCTGTGGCAGCTGTGACTGTTTAAAAAACGTTTGTCATTTGTTATTCCGTTTTTGGTATTAAAGGGTTAATCATCCATTTGCAAGTGGGTGCAATGCTCTGCTAACTTATTACATACACTGTAAAACTTTCGTTAGTGTAACTGCATTTTTTCACTGTTATTTCAAAATTTGGGAAAATTTGTGTTTCTTAAAGGCGCAGTAACGTTTTTTATATTGCTTGTAAACTTGTTTTAAAGTGTTTTCCAAGCTTGCTAGTCTCATTGCTAGTCTGTTTAAACATGTCTGACACAGAGGAATCTACTTGTTCATTATGTTTGAAAGCCATGGTGGAGCCCCTTAGGAGAATGTGTACTAAATGTATTGATTTCACCTTAAACAGTAAAGATCAGTCTTTATCTATAAAAGAATTATCACCAGAGGGTTCTGTCGAGGGGGAAGTTATGCCGACTAACTCTCCCCACGTGTCAAACCCTTCGCCTCCCGCTCAGGGGACGCACGCTAATATGGCGCCAATTACATCAGGGACGCCCATAGCGATTACCTTGCAGGACATGGCTGCAATCATGAATAATACCCTGTCAGAGGTATTATCTAGATTGCCTGAATTAAGAGGCAAGCGCGATAGCTCTGGGGTTAGGAGAGATACAGAGCGCGCAAATGCTGTTAGAGCCATGTCTGATACTGCGTCACAGTATGCAGAACATGAGGACGGAGAGCTTCAGTCTGTGGGTGACATCTCCGACTCGGGGAAACCTGATTCAGAGATTTCCAATTTTAAATTTAAGCTTGAGAACCTCCGTATATTGCTTGGGGAGGTATTAGCTGCTCTGAATGACTGTAACACAGTTGCAATTCCAGAGAAATTGTGTAGGCTGGATAGATACTATGCGGTGCCGGTGTGTACTGACGTTTTTCCTATACCTAAAAGGCTTACAGAAATTATTAGCAAGGAGTGGGATAGACCCGGTGTGCCCTTTTCCCCACCTTCTATATTTAGAAAAATGTTTCCAATAGACGCCACTACACGGGACTTATGGCAGACGGTCCCTAAGGTGGAGGGAGCAGTTTCTACTTTAGCAAAGCGTACCACTATCCCGGTTGAGGACAGTTGTGCTTTTTCAGATCCAATGGATAAAAAATTGGAGGGTTACCTTAAGAAAATGTTTATTCAACAAGGTTTTATTTTACAGCCCCTTGCATGCATTGCGCCTGTCACTGCTGCGGCAGCATTCTGGTTTGAGGCCCTGGAAGAGGCCATCCAGACAGCTCCATTGAATGAAATTATTGACAAGCTTAGAACGCTTAAGCTAGCTAACTCATTTGTTTCTGATGCCATTGTTCATTTGACTAAACTAACGGCTAAGAATTCCGGATTCGCCATCCAGGCGCGTAGGGCGCTATGGCTTAAATCCTGGTCAGCTGACGTGACTTCAAAGTCTAAATTACTCAACATTCCTTTCAAGGGGCAGACCTTATTCGGGCCTGGCTTGAAGAAAATTATTGCTGACATTACTGGAGGCAAGGGTCATACCCTTCCTCAGGACAGGGCCAAATCAAAGGCCAAACAGTCTAATTTTCGTGCCTTTCGAAATTTCAAGGCAGGAGCAGCATCAACTTCTTCCGCTTCAAAACAAGAGGGAACTGTTGCTCATTCCAGACAGGCCTGGAAACCTAACCAGTCCTGGAACAAGGGCAAGCAGGCCAGAAAGCCTGCTGCTGCCCCAAGACAGCATGAAGGAACGGCCCCCTATCCGGAAACGGATCTAGTGGGGGGCAGACTTTCTCTCTTTGCCCAGGCGTGGGCAAGAGATGTTCAGGATCCCTGGGCGTTGGAGATCATATCTCAGGGATATCTTCTGGACTTCAAAGCTTCTCCTCCACAAGGGAGATTTCATCTTTCAAGGTTATCAGCAAACCAGACAAAGAAAGAGGCATTCCTAAGCTGTGTGCAAGACCTCCTAGTAATGGGAGTGATCAGTCCAGTTCCGTGGACGGAACAAGGACAGAGATTTTATTCAAATCTGTTTGTGGTTCCCAAGAAAGAGGGAACCTTCAGACCAATCTTGGATCTAAAGATCTTAAACAAATTCCTCAGAGTTCCATCATTCAAAATGGAAACTATTCGGACCATCCTACCCATGATCCAAGAGGGTCAGTACATGACCACAGTGGACTTAAAGGATGCCTACCTTCACATACCGACTCACAAAGATCATCATCGGTTCCTAAGGTTTGCCTTTCTAGACAGGCATTACCAATTTGTAGCTCTTCCCTTCGGGTTGGCCACTGCCCCGAGAATTTTTACAAAGGTTCTGGGCTCACTTCTGGCGGTTCTAAGACCGCGAGGCATAGCGGTGGCTCCGTATCTAGACGACATCCTGATACAGGCGTCAAGCTTTCAAATTGCCAAGTCTCATACAGAGATAGTTCTGGCATTTCTGAGGTCGCATGGGTGGAAAGTGAACGTGGAAAAGAGTTCTCTATCACCACTCACAAGAGTCTCCTTCCTAGGGACTCTTATAGATTCTGTAGAGATGAAAATTTACCTGACGGAGTCCAGGTTATCAAAACTTCTAAATGCTTGCCATGTCCTTCATTCCATTCCACGCCCGTCAGTGGCTCAGTGCATGGAAGTAATCGGCTTAATGGTAGCGGCAATGGACATAGTGCCATTTGCGCGCCTTCATCTCAGACCACTGCAATTATGCATGCTAAGTCAGTGGAATGGGGATTACTCAGATTTGTCCCCTCTACTAAATCTGGATCAAGAGACCAGAGATTCTCTTCTCTGGTGGCTTTCTTGGGTCCATCTGTCCAAGGGTATGACCTTTCGCAGGCCAGATTGGACGATTGTAACAACAGATGCCAGCCTTCTAGGTTGGGGCACAGTCTGGAACTCCCTGAAGGCTCAGGGATCGTGGACTCAGGAGGAGAAACTTCTCCCAATAAATATTCTGGAGTTAAGAGCAATATTCAAGGCTCTTCTAGCTTGGCCTCAGTTAGCAACACTGAGGTTCATCAGATTTCAGTCGGACAACATAACGACTGTGGCTTACATCAATCATCAAGGGGGAACCAGGAGTTCCCTAGCGATGTTAGAAGTCGCAGAGATAATTTGCTGGGCAGAGTCTCACTCTTGCCACCTGTCAGCGATCCACATCCCAGGCGTAGAGAACTGGGAGGCGGATTTTCTAAGTCGTCAGACTTTTCATCCGGGGGAGTGGGAACTCCATCCGGAGGTGTTTGCTCAACTTGTCCATCGTTGGGGCAAACCAGAACTGGATCTCATGGCGTCTCGCCAGAACGCCAAGCTTCCTTGTTACGGATCCAGGTCCAGGGACCCGGGAGCAACGCTGATAGATGCTCTAGCAGCTCCTTGGTTCTTCAACCTGGCCTATGTGTTTCCACCGTTTCCTCTGCTCCCTCGACTGATTGCCAAAATCAAACAGGAGAGAGCATCGGTGATTCTGATAGCGCCTGCGTGGCCACGCAGGACCTGGTATGCAGACCTGACCTGACATGTCATCTCTTCCACCATGGACTCTGCCTCTGAGGCAGGGCCTTCTAATACAAGGTCCTTTCAATCATCCAAATCTAATTTCTCTGAGACTGACTGCATGGAGATTGAACGCTTGATTCTATCAAGGCGTGGCTTCTCCGAGTCAGTCATTGATACCTTAATACAGGCTCGGAAGCCTGTCACCAGGAAAATCTACCATAAGATATGGCGTAAATATCTTTATTGGTGTGAATCCAAGAGTTACTCATGGAGTAAGGTTAGGATTCCTAGGATATTGTCCTTTCTCCAAGAGGGTTTGGACAAAGGCTTATCAGCTAGTTCTTTAAAAGGACAGATCTCTGCTCTGTCTATTCTTTTGCACAAGCGTCTGGCAGAAGTTTTAGACGTCCAGGCATTTTGTCAGGCTTTGGTTAGGATTAAGCCTGTGTTTAAAACTGTTGCTCCCCCGTGGAGCTTAAACTTGGTTCTTAAAGTTCTTCAGGGAGTTCCGTTTGAACCCCTTCATTCCATTGATATTAAACTTTTATCTTGGAAAGTTCTGTTTTTGATGGCTATTTCCTCGGCTCGAAGAGTCTCTGAGTTATCTGCCTTACATTGTGATTCTCCTTATCTGATTTTTCATTCAGACAAGGTAGTTCTGCGTACCAAACCTGGGTTTTTACCTAAGGTGGTTTCTAACAGGAATATCAATCAAGAGATTGTTGTTCCATCATTGTGTCCTAATCCTTCTTCAAAGAAGGAACGTCTTTTGCATAATCTGGACGTAGTCCGTGCCTTGAAGTTTTACTTACAGGCTACTAAAGATTTTCGTCAAACATCTGCCCTGTTTGTCGTTTACTCTGGACAGAGGAGAGGTCAAAAAGCTTCGGCAACCTCTCTCTCCTTTTGGCTTCAGAGCATAATACGCTTAGCCTATGAGACTGCTGGACAGCAGCCCCCTGAAAGGATTACAGCTCATTCTACTAGAGCTGTGGCTTCCACCTGGGCCTTTAAAAATGAGGCCTCTGTTGAACAGATTTGCAAGGCTGCGACTTGGTCTTCGCTTCACACCTTTTCAAAATTTTACAAATTTGACACTTTTGCTTCTTCGGAGGCTGTTTTTGGGAGAAAGGTTCTACAGGCAGTGGTTCCTTCCGTTTAAGTTCCTGCCTTGTCCCTCCCATCATCCGTGTACTTTAGCTTTGGTATTGGTATCCCACAAGTAATGGATCATCCGTGGACTGGATACACTTAACAAGAGAAAACATAATTTATGCTTACCTGATAAATTTATTTCTCTTGTAGTGTATCCAGTCCACGGCCCGCCCTGTCCTTTTAAGGCAAGTCTAAATTTTAATTAAACTACAGTCACCACTGCACCCTATGGTTTCTCCTTTCTCGTCTTGTTTCGGTCGAATGACTGGATATGGCAGTGAGGGGAGGAGCTATATAGCAGCTCTGCTGTGGGTGATCCTCTTGCAACTTCCTGTTGGGAAGGAGAATATCCCACAAGTAATGGATGATCCGTGGACTGGATACACTACAAGAGAAATACATTTTTCAGGTAAGCATAAATTATGTTTTTTTTTTTAGGATCAACGAAACTACCGCAGCAGCGAAATATACTGAACATTTATTATTCTCGACAAAATAGTGATTAGTTTCGTAAGACTTGGAACAACCTGCAACTGAAGTATCCTATAAAATTCAATAGGGAGACAATCTGGGCCTGCAGCTTTATTGTTTTTTGCTGCTTTAATTGCAGCATAAATCTCTTGCTCTTCAATCGGTTTGTTGATTTCTGCCAAAATTTCCGACGAAATTTTCGGGGTCTTAATCTTTTCCCAAAATTGCTTCTGTCTTCCCGTATCATATTCCTCAGCTTTATATAATTCAGTAAAATACGGATTAAAAATTTTAGTGATGTCTGAGTTATTAGTGAATCTACTTGTCTTGGATCTAATAGCTGCTACTGTGTTACGATTAATTGCTTTAGTTAGCTTAGCCAAAAATTTGGCTGAACGTCCAGCGAAACCACCGTACAGGGCCTTCTGCCTTTGCAGATCTGCTGTAGTTTTTTGATGGATAAAGATATCTCGCGCTGTTTTCGCCTCTATATATTTGCGCCATTCCTCATTAGAGTGCTCTCTCAAATATGCCGTGAGCGTATTTCTCACCCGGTTATTCATTTGTGTCTCTTGCTGTTTAAATTTCCTTTTGCGCTTGCACAGATAAGCCTTAATCTCACCTCTAGTTAAGGCTTTAGCCGCTTCCCAGTATACTTCCGGTTTGTCTATATAAGATTTATTGAAGGACTCATATTCACGCCATTGATTAATCAACCAATTCTGAAAATTCCTATTGTTTACTAAATATTTAGGAAAAAAAACAGTTTGACTAGAGGCAACTTGTCTATGTGTTGCATTAAGCAATAATGTAATTGTCGCATGATCTGAGATTGTTATATCTCCAATGTCTGCCTTCCAATCCAAGCCGATCATTTTATCTGCAACCAAAAAAAAGTCTATCCTTGATAAAGAATGATGCCCCTTAGATAGACATGTAAATGATCTTAAATCTGGGTTTTGGTTACACCAAATATCTATTAACCCCAATTGCGAGCAAATTTCTGGAGTATACTGGTCTTCTTATCCCGAGGAAAAATATATACTTCCTTATCTCTGTCTAAGATGGGATCCGCTACTAAATTAAAATCTCCCGCCACTATAAGTTGTTGCCCTACAAATTTATGGAGATATAATAACATCTTATCCCAAAATACCCTATCCACTTTATTAGGACTGTAGATATTACATAATACATAACGACTTTTATTAACAGTGATTTCTACAATTAAAAAACGCCCTTCCTGGTCTCGCGTGATTGTTTCTACTTTGTATTCCAAATTTTTGTTAAAGAGGATAGCAACTCCTCTTTTGCAAGATTTAAAAGGGGAGGCTATAACCTCCCCTACCCAGTTTATCTGAAGTTTCAAGATTTCTGAGTCTTTTAGGTGTGTCTCTTGAAGGAAAGCTATATTTGGTTTTAGTTTCGCCAAGTGTTTAATTATCGCCTTCCTTTTTATTGGAGAATTTATACCCTCTACATTCCAAGACACTAAATTGAGATTATCTGACATACACCCCGAAGGAGAGATTTAATTGAACGTCCCAATCTGTTAAAAACCATAAACCACTAAGGGAACATAAATACCAAGAGAGCGGGCAAGGGGGGAAGGGAGAGCAAGGGAAGCAAAGAAAAGAAGGAAAAAAAATAATAATAATAATAATTTTATAACAAAATAAAACAATCCATACTCCAATACATAAACAATCAACTCCATTCTGCAGGTTATTGATAAACGCAACAAATCCATTCCCCTTATTTTGTACCTATTCACAAGATATCCATTTTTTTACATAGAGACAAAGCTTCCTCACTACTGTTCACTACATAAGAGAATCCAGCCTTATTAATTAGGAGTTTTGCGGGATACACCAATCTAACATTACACTCAGCTTTTAGGAATTTATCAAAAAAAGGAGCCATTTCCTTTCTTTTGGCCCTAGTTTCCGCAGAAAAATCTTGAAAGATCCAAATTCTATGAGAATTAATATTAAGGACATTAAGCTTCCTATAATAACTCAGAAATAAAACTTTGTCTTGATAATTGACGAACTTAAAAATAACAGGCCTTGGCCTAGAAGCGGGGCTATTTTCTCTAAGTACTCCAATTCTGTGGGCTCTCTCGATCAGGAATGGTGTAGGAGGGGGTGGAAGCAGGAGTGCCTGGGGCAGGGTGACCGAAACAAATTGTAATAAATCTCGAAATTCAGCTGATTCAGGTAGGCCAATCACTCTCAAATTATTTCGTCTCAACCTGTCTTCAAGGTCCTCTATTCGGCTTTGTAACTGAGCGATGGCCTTATCCTGAGTACTTGTTGTAGAAACAATAGTTCACCCTGTCCTCTAAATCAGACACTTGTCTCCACCTCCTCCATTCTGGCTGTGAATTGCCTAATCTCGTCTGCAAGATTAGCTATCTCTGTTTTTATTTCTTGTTTAACTACCTCTAAGTGGGGTGCCATCATTTTTGCCATTTCAGCTGCGAACTCTGACATATCATTACAAGAAAAATTCACGGTTCCAACTTCTTGGGGAATGTCTTGGGATGTATCTATGTGTTTGAGATTACCTCTCTTGTCCTTTTGTTTGGGTGGCATTATAGGTGAAGCCCCTTTTCTGATGGGAGATGTATCTCTCCATTCACCACAGTGTAGTGTGTATATTCTAAAAATATCCAGAAATCCTTAATGTGTATATATGTATTTATTTACTGCCACCCCCGCTGGGGCAGTGGCCGACTGTGAAAAAGCAAAAATAAAAAAAAGACAGTGTGTGCGGGAAAAAAAAAAAAAAAAGTGTGGTGTTATGTGCAAAAAAAAACTAAAAAAAAAAAACTCTAGTGTTATGACACCTAAAATGCTATTAGCAAAGGCTTTTTCCTTTTTTTACTTCTTCTTTTACTTAGGACAGGAGAGCGCTAGTCCCCCTTAAAATTCCTAGGTTAACCTGGAATCGCTCTATTCAAGTGTTTAAGAAAAAGACATAAAAGATCTGCAGTTTACTATTTACCTACTACCTTGCTGCAGGATACCACTTCTGACTATGCTCTGAGATGCTGCATTTGCTTAACAATTGACAGGCTCAAGAAATACATCAAAGAAAAAAAAAAAGAAACAGTAACACGTACTTTTTTGCAAACTACTACCCCTACTCCAGAGTAGCTCTGAGGCTGTACTTACTGTCTACTTTTATATTTAAGCCTCTCACAAACAATACCTGCACTTCTATCACCCATATACAGTGCTCTCTAAGTGGCTATGCGATATTGAACAAATATTAAATATCCTGACACAACAAAAATTACAATAAATTCTGATATACAGAGCTTAATCTTATACTTGATCGATCTTCTGACTGGGATCTAAATAAAGACCAGTCTTACAGTCCACATATATTGATGTTATTAACAGTAATGAACCACAATACCAAAGTAACTCCAGAATAGGGTACCCCAAATTCACCAGGGAATCTTCAAGCCATCCTAGTACAATTTTAACAGGATATTTCAAATTGCTTTAAAGAGGATGGAAGAAAAAATAGAAGCTGTTTCAGATTTATATATTCCACTCTTGTTATATTGAATATCTTACAGTCAATTCCCAGACAGGGTAATGCACAAAAGTCCTTTAGACCATATTTTCCCAGGCTTATATGGGGTTAAATGAACATGCAAATTTCCTCAATAGCCTTTTTCTCAATAAGGCAAGACAACAGTCAATAGAAAAGTTCCTCCTTGATTCTCACAAGATAGAGATATCAGACTTGCCGTTTTATCTCTTCTACTCTAGGGAAGCCCAGCCTCGTTTACCTATATCAATCGCCTTTATACTAGGTTGAAAGACTGACTTTTACTTCCCAAACAACTCTAGATACAATACAGCTTCCAGCTCTTAAAAATCCTCATATTTGGAATTTTGTATCAATATAGTGCTTCTTGTGCAGGTACTTTGATATTTGCAACATTTATTCTGCATATATGTTACCAATTTTCCGATATCCCCCTCTTGTTACTGGAAACCAGGATAAAACAGCATATTATAATACAAGACTCGCTCTGTACATATAATTTGTGGGCCTCATCCGAACGTAGCCGGAGAGGAGCTCTTCATTCAGCTCCAGCCTTCTGGGCTTTACACTCAGAGCGCCAGCTATAGACCTGTGTTTACAAGAGGATACCTATCTGGAAAACCTTAGGGCAATGCTGACAAGGGAGCAGTATTAGTTATGAAACATCTAAATACCTTTGCTTCCGTTACCGTCCTATACTGTTCTCCCAGGTGATATGTTAGTAGAATGCACCCTCGGTTAAAATTTTTCTCCAGCCACTCTCACACTCACCAGGTTCTACTCACGCTACCGATGGCGCCACAGAGGCACATGGAGTTTACCTGGACCTTGGGAAACCTCCCCTCACTGCAGCAGCAAAACCGGCTCTTATCCTGGTCACGGTGCGTTTACACGCTACACCTCCTCCCAGCCAATACAGGTGCGTTTTAGATACTGCACCGACTTCTGACTGTATGGTGGATATGCTCTTTCCGGTTCTTTTCCTTTGGCGGTCTGGCACCTTATTCCCAGTGCTCCAGCTCACAACAAAAGGTGCATACACAGGGGCCGTGGGATTTGCCCATCCCCCGCCAACACTCCGGCAATCTTGCACTAGTATCAGGAGAGGGGCCACACTCACTCTGTAAGCTCCTTCCCGGCAAACTCTGCTTTCCTTTTCTTGATAGCGTGATGTAGACAACCTATATTCAGAGTGCCTTGTTGTTACTCAGCCCGGTCACCTCTACCCGGTCTCCGCCGTGTTGTAGGTATGATGTTGCTTGTCCGTCTGTTTAGGGCTTCAATTTGACTTAGTGGTGATGTATATCCGTGTAAGCTTGGATATCCGTAGGTATAATACTGGAGCAGGGTGGTGAAAAATGGAGCGCTTTAGCGACAAAGCTTATATCTTGCCCTTTTGTAGACTTCCCACCGCGATCCTAAGATCTGCTCTTGGCCCGAGTCTATGCAACCCGGGCAAGGTAGACTTCGGTAGAGTGGTAGTTCTTAGAATCTCATAAACTGGGAGAGCGAAGTACTCAGTAGCTACCTGCACGCTACCTGTTGGCTCCGCCCCAAACGGAAGTCGGCAAAAGAGAATTTAAATATACACTACTATCCACAATGAAACTACAAATTTCATAATATTTTACCCAATTTCCATACTAAATTTTCATAATAATCTTGCTCAGAAAGGTTTAGGCTTGTTTAATAGTTTCTAACAATACCACTTGTAAAAAGAAAACTTCCTTAAAGGATAGAAAAATCACAGTTTGACTTGCATGATTTAGATAGAGCATGTAGTTGTAAGACCTTTTTAAATTCACTTCTCTTTTCAACTCTTGAAAAAGAATATGTAAATATCCTTCACAACTGGGAGCTAGCTGGTGATTGGTGGCTATACACTTCTTGTTTTATTGGCTCAACAGATGTGAACAGCTAGCTCCTAGTAGTGCATTGCAGCTCTGGAGCCAACTGTGTTTAATCCATATGCATAGAGAATAGAAATAAGGTCGGAGCGCCTAACGAAGGAAGGCTAAGGTAAGGTAAGATAAGATTTGATAAACTGGCAAAAGTGTAAATATGTAGATAAAACAGTTTAATGCGATTTAACAAACTAAAAGCATGAATCCATGCACACCAATAAAACAATATAAGTAATATAAAATACAAGTCATTAAAAGTAAAAAATCACAAATGGATACCCCAATGTGGTACACAGGGGAGCGGATGGTCCTCTAACCTTAATAACCTATGTGCACTAGCACTTTGAAATCCTGACTGGAATTTAGATATATTCAGGGGTGACTGAACTCCTCTTGTGGTAAAGTCACAATAGGATATATGAGGTAAATAATGATATAAACAAAATAAACACAACAATAGCAATAATACCCGTTAATGTGAAAAAATACGTATGAAAAAATAATGTGAATTTATATATTTATATATATATATATATATATATATATATATATATATCTATATATATATATATCTATATATATATATATATATATATATATATATATATATATATCTGTCTATCTATCTAAAAAAAAGTGTCTAAACGATATAGGTCAAACGTAGTGGTGATGAAACTTAGTGATGATGAAAATTACAACATGGTGATAAGAGTTTTTCAAAATGTCATTTGTGTTAAAAAAATAAAGTCATTGTGACATCAAAAAGGGGAACTTAGTGTGAGTCTTCAAATATATATGTATATTAGGGTTGCACCGATACCATTTTTTTAAGACCGAGTACAAGTACCGATACTTGTTTTCAAATACTCGCCGATACCAATTACCGATACTTTTTTTTTTAAATGCCATGTGACAGTTTACCAAGCACAATACAGACTAATTATTTAAGATTCCTTCTTTATAATTATGAAGGACTGTAGCTCAAAAGACATTATGAAATAATAAAACAGGTTTTATTTATCACAAAGTTCACAGCACATGTTTAGAAATAAAAATATTACAATAAAATATATTAACAACAACAATAAGTAACAAATCTAAAATTGCAACCAACCAAAAGTGCCATACAGTAAAAAAATAGAACAGAATACGGTTTAATCATGGCAAACAACACTATGGGCTAGATTACATTTGACTGGTAAGCTTTACCAATGCTCTCATTACATGTCCTACTCCATTAAAGGCTAGGGAGTTGGAAATGTGAACAGAGCATTGGTAAAGCTTACCAATCAAATATAATCTAAATCTAGTCCTATAATTGCAGGATGAGTGTTCATTGGGATTAACTTAATTTTTCCTATGAGTACTCTTCCTGCAATTATATAAGCTAAGATGTTCCTCAGAGTACAGTATGTTCTGAACATAATTGTGCAAGATGAGAACTAGCAGTATAAAAGGCAATCTAGCAATTAGAATCATTTTTCAAAAGTTAGTGGCAAGTTCTTTTTAAGGAACAGAACAGAAGCATCTCTGCATGTTCAGCTATAAGTCTGTTTTTGCTATCAGTAAGGAGGTTCAACTTTCCACACCACTGCATGGGGCAGAAAGATATTTTTGGGCCATTTTAGCCAGAGCTGGAAATCTGTTTATTAACTGCCCAGTACTTCAGGGGTTTGTCTAAACGATGTAAAGTAATCTCTCCTACAATAATACAATTAAGAGCAATTTGTATTGGCAGAACAGTAGTAAACAATTTTTAGTTTAGTCTCCATTCCAGCTTTAAATGAAATGGGAACATGCAGTTTGAAAAAAACACCACAAGATAGCATATGGGTAGTAAGTGGAGGTATCGGTTTAAGTATCGGTGCATTTGCACGAGTACAAGTACTCATGCAAGTACTTGGTATCGGTACCGATACTAGTATCGGTATCGGTGCAACCCTAATGTATATATGTAAAAATAAAACAATAAAAATTGAAAAATGTGCAAAAAAGAAGCGAAAAATACAAACTTGATTCTATGTGATGATCCGTTAAATAAATCCAATTATGTGATGGTCTGTAAAAATCTTCTATAAAGATCTTCTTTGGGTAGTAAAAATAAATACAATAGTGCAGATTGTTTTCAACAATATCAGTGTGTAGTAAATAAGATTTCCAGTTCAGTCACTCAACGCTTTTCGGCCTATAGTAAGGCCTTTTTCAAGACATTTTAATCCATTTGCATACAGTTACATACAAGCAATATTGCAATAATAAAACACTCTAAGATAACTCAAGCATTCTCTTTTTTACAATTTTATATCCTTTTAAATAACCATTGTGCAGCTTACTGTTTGCAATCCGCGCAATGTTAAAAACATATAATTCTTACACTTTATGAATCTGTTGAGGACACAAAATAAAATAAAAACAAACAAAAAGTTACATGTATATTTGAGTGATATATATTCACAGGACCTTTGTAAAATATTACATTTGCACACTTGTGCTTCTTCAGATTTGTGTCTTCTGATGTCAGAAGCGGGCAGAATAAGCCAATAATTATTTGTCTAATTTTGTTCTGCGAAGATTTTTAGTATAGGGAAAGGCTGATACATTTTAAAGTCTGGCTGTATTTTATTATCAGGTATTTGTAGAGCGCCAACAAATTCCGCAGAGCTATGAACATGGGTAGTATATAAAAAATAATTACAGGGATCAAATGGGTGAAGGGTCCTGCAGAGAGTTGCACTGTTGTAGTCGGCTCTTATGAAGGTGGACTACAAACAGCTGGACTCATAGGCTTACATGCTATGGGGTTTAAGGGAATAGCAGCGGAGATAGGAAGGTTAGTGTAGGTTGTAAGCGTCCCTGAATAGTAGAGTCTTCAGTACTTGAAGCTTTTAAAACTAGGGGAGATTCTTGTGGAGTGAGGCAGAGAGTTCCATAAAATGGGAGCCAGTCTGGAGAAATCTTGTAGACGGGAATGTGAGGAGATAACAAGAGAGGAGGAGATCATGAGTGGAGCGAAGGGGACGGGAGGGAGAGTATCTGGAGACAAGGTCTGAGATGTAGGGGGGAGCAATGCAATTGAGGGCTATGTGTGTCAGAGTGAGAATTTTGTGTTTAATCCTGCAGGCAAGAGGAAGCCAGTGAAGGGATTGGCAGAGAGGTGTGGCAGATAAAGAGCGACGTGCAAGAAAGATGAGCCTGGCAGAGGCATTCATTATGGATTGTAAAGGAGCTAGGCAGCAGCTAGGGAGACCAGAGAGGATATAGTTGCTGTAGTCGAAGCGGGAAAAGATGAGAGAGTGGATTAAAATCTTTGTTGTGTCTTGTGTAAGGAAATGTCTAATTTTAGCGATTGTTTTTAAGGTGGAAGCGGCAAGCTTTAGCCAAGGACTGAATGTGAGGAGTGAAAAAAAGATCTGAGTCAAGTGTGACCCCAAGACATCGGGCATGTGGGGTTGGGGTAATGATGGAGTTGTCAACAGTTATAGAGACATGGGGGGGTGGAGATTTTTTTTAGAAGGGGGGGAAATAAGGAGCTCAGTTTTGGAGAGATTTAGCTTGAGGTAGTGAGAGGACATCCAAGATGAGATATGAGAGAGACAGTTAGTGACAGGAGTTAGCAAGGAAGGAGATAATTCTGGTGCAGAGAAGTAGATTTGTGTATAGTTAGCATACAAATAATAATGAAACCTGTGGGACTTTATTAAGGAACCTAGTGAGGACGTGTAGATTGAGAAGAGAAGGGGACAGAGGACAGAGCCTTGCAGTACCCCAACAGAAAGAGGTAACGGGTCAGAGGATACCCCAGAGAAGGCTACACTAAAGGTACGGTTAGACAGATAGGAAGAGAACCAAGAGAGAGCTGTGTCACAGATGCCAAAGGATTGGAGGGTATAGAACAAAAGAGGGTGGTCGACAGTATCAAAGGCTGCAGACAGGTCAAGGAGGATAAGTAGAGAGAAGTGGCTTTTTGATTTTGATTTAAGTAGGTCATTGGTAACCTTAACAATTGCTGTCTCTGAGTAAAAGGGGCAAAATCCAGATTGCAGTGGGTCAAGGAGGGAGTTTAATGTAAGGAAATGGGATAGACGTGCATATACTAGCTTTTCAAGAAGCTTTGAGGCAAGAGGTAGTAGGGAATAGGGCTGTAGTTGGATGGGGAGGTTGGATCGAGAGAAGGTTTTTTGAGGATAGGTGTGACTAATGCATGTTTAAGAGATGTGGGAACTATACCAGTGCCTAGGGAGAGGTTGAAGATGTGTGTGAGTATAGGGATAAGGGTAGAAGAGAGGCAGGGGAGTGGATGGGATTGGGTCGAGGGGACAGGTAGTGAGGTGAGAGGATAGTATAAGGGCAGAAACTTCATCCTCTGTAACAGGGGCAAAAGAGCTAAATTTATGGCTATGTGGGTTTTTGATGATTGTGAGCTTTTGAGGGGGTGGGAGACCAGTAGTATGTTGAGAGCTGATTTCAGTTCTGATGGAGTTGATTTTGTTATTGAAGTAGCTGGCAAAATCTTGGCTGAGAGAGAAGTCGAGTTGGGGGTGGGTGGAGAAGAATATTGAATGTGGAGAACAGACGTTTTGGGTTTGAAGAAAGAGTAGAGATAAGAGAGAAGTAGTGTTGCTTACATATATTAAGGGCAGAATAGTAAGAGTTCAAGATGAACTTATAGTGAAGAAAGTCAGGAGAACTCTGAGATTTCCTCCAGTGTCGCTCAGCAGTACGGGAACATCTGCGTAGGTACCGTGTCATAAGTATGGCAGGGCTGAGGACGAGTGTATGTTTTCCGAGCTATGGTAGGTGGGGCCAGGTTATCAAGGGCTGATTTAAGGGTGGAGTTATAGTGGAAGATGGATTCATCAGGACAGGAAAAGGAGGGGATGGAAGAGAGAAGAGGTTCGAGAGAGATAGCGAGCTGTTGCTGATCTAATGACTTGATTCTTCTGTGAAGTTTAGTGTGGGGGGTAGAAGGAGGGAGAGTTGTAGGGAGGGAGGTGATGGTACAAGTGAGGAGGTGGTGGTCAGAAAGAGGAAAAGGTGAGTTTGTGAAGTTTGATATAACTGAAAATCAGATCAAGGGAGTGACAATCTTTGTGAGTGGGAGAGTCAGTCCATTGTGACAGGCCGAAAGAGGAAGTTAGTTGCAGAAGTTGTTTTGCAGAGGAGGCAGTGGGATTATCAACAGGGAGGTTAAAGTCACCGAGAATGAAGGCAGGGGTATCTGAGGAAAGAATGTAAGGTAACCAGGAAGCAAAGTGATCTAGAAATAGAGTTGTGGAGCCAGGGGGGCCGTATATGACTGCAACGCGTATAGAGAGGGGAGAGAATAAGCGAATCATATGTGTTTCGAATGAAGAAAATGTGAGGGAAGAGAAGGGATGTATTTGTTGAAGGGTGCAACGAGAGGAAAGTAAAATACCTACACCACCTCCTTGTCTATTACCAGACCTAGGAGTGTGGCTGAAGTGGAGACCTCCATGTGACAGTGCTGCAGAGGAAGCAGTGTCTGAAGGAGAGAGCCAGGTTTCTGTGAGAGCCAGAAGATTGAGAGAATGGGATATAAAGAGGCCATGGATAGAAGTGAGCTTGTTGCAAACAGAGCGAGAGTTCCAAAGTGCGCAAGTGAAGGGGGTGGTGGCTTTAGATGCAAGTGGAATGAGATTAGGGTTACCAGAGTTTTGTTCTTGAAGTCTATTGAAGGGTACCCATGGGCGTGCAGGGCAAGGAAAATGTGGGGGACCAGGGTTAGGAGAGTTGTCGCCAGCAGCTAGTATGAGCAAGAGGGAGAGTGAGATGAGATGCGGATTTGCAGTAATGAGTTGCAAGTGGGAGTCTTTAGGAATGTGTGAAGTTCATGAATACAGAAGTAAGGTGAGGTTAAGAGAGATGGGCTAATGAGCAGTGCAGGTGGTGAGGGGTAAAGTAGTTTGTTAAACAGACAAAAGGTGGCAAAAAGGAATATGAAGATATTTAGCATTTTTACAAAATAGCCAGACAATGTATAAAACTCAGTATTAAAACAGAACTTGCCTTATCCCTTGTCCAATCCTTGTTCTTTTCTTGTATAATTTGCTGTTCCTCACTTATAAATGTTCACTTAAGAGATGTGAACAGATGATCTTACAATATTGCGATCTAACCTACATTGCTAAACCCCTGCATTTTACAAAGGATGTTTGTGACTTTATAGATTAACCATCATGAATACTCTCTTGTCTTAGATGTGCATATTTTGTTGCTTATTCAAAAAGAAATGCAAGTCAGAGTGATATGTTGTTAGTGTGTTTGCACTAAGTGAAAAACATATAAAAGCTTGTGTATTTGCATGAAAAACAAATGAAGGCTTGTGTCTTTGCCTGTAAATAATATCAAGGTCATTGTGGGAAAACACTAAAAGCCTGTATTTTACATATACTATTTTGTAGATTTGCATGAAATCTATAATTGTGTTCAATTCCATGTGAAAGTTTGTATCTTTGCGTGAAAATTGTGAAAGTTTGTAGTTTTCACTGTTTTTAAAAAAGTGTTATTTAAAAAAAAAAAATACATATACAGATGTGGCAAAATATCACTATGGTTTACTAGTCAGGGGTTAAAAGCTACTATGTTAAAGATAGGAAAAAGTCAGAGGCGGAGCCGACCGTGGTTGAGAATGGCCACATTTTTCTGAAGCTCCTGCTAGACTAACCTCCTGTTATGTGTTGTTTTTTTTTTTTTTTTTTTTTACCTTTACTCAAGTTCAGCACTGTTCAGTGTGGGTAGGGATATAATATGCAATTTTAGCTATTACAAATGAGAAAATAAAGATGGAGCTGTTTGTAAACAATTTAATATAACCCAGTAGGAAAAATGAATAGTTGGGTTATTGAATTGTCTTTTTATTATGCACTTAATTATGCAATTTTATATTTAATGGTCCTTTTAAGCACAAAATCAGTACTAAACTTTATGAAAGTCCAACTGTTCTTTAATTTAACCTTTCTGAGCAATGGTTTAGTATCTCTAGCCAGAGAAGACCCAGTATGGAAGCTTTGTCAATTAAAAAGGAAACGTAGAACTGTTTCCACAAGCTTCATTCATTACTTGTGGGAAATACAGAACCTGGCCACCAGGAGGAGGCAAAGACACCCCAACCAAAGGCTTAAATACCTCCCCCACTCCCCTCATCCCCCAGTCATTCTTTGCCTTTCGTCACAGGAGGATGCTAGAGAAGTGTCGGAAGATTCGGAGTAGTCTCTTATGGAGGGTAGTACTCTTCAGAATGGGACTGGATTTTTAAGTAGTCTTGTCAGCCTCTCAGGGAGAGCATTGACGAATATTAGGGTCTGGAGATGCAGGGAGAGTCTTTCCGCAAAACCATCCAGACTCGTATTAACAGCTCCTTAAGCAATCAGTGTTGACGAGTTTCACTGCCTGCTTTCTATCACTCAAGTCCATGTCAGGAGCGATGCTACAACACTGTCAAACTTGAGAGGCCGTGTTCCTGTTCCACGGCGTAGATTCTGGTAAGATCGTTTAATTTTTTTATACCTGTAATGATAACGCAAGAAGACAGGGTCACAGGGTGACTCCTTTTATCTGTATAGAATCAAGGGTTAATATCTCCAGAAGGTGATTATTGAACTGGGGGGTTTTATACATTATTACTTTGTGTTTTGCTGCGACATGTTTGAGATGTGGCTCTGGCAATGTGTGAACAATCAGGTTCTTCCTTCATTTTGATTTCTGCGCAGCCTGTTTAGTTTGGCGCACTTTTTCTCGTCTGCAGAGGCGGTCCTGCATGGCCCTCCATGTGACCGGTTGTGGCCTCATTCTCCACCCTTTCCTGACCTTCGGTTGCAGGAGACGCAAGCAGTTTCTCTGTGGGCCTGTGTCATAGGAGGTGTTGAGTGCCCCGGGCTTTGGGGTATAAAGGTGCCATTTATTTTTTCTATAGTCCGTATTAAAGGCGCAAGCTATGGAGGACTCTGATGCGTTAGAGGGTATTCCCTCTTTGCCTAAATCTTATGCCTGTGTTTATTGTGAGGCGGCTACTGTATATCCGCCTGCTCAACTATGTTCCACATGCCTTGACAAAATAATATCTAAAAACAACAAGATGTTTAGTACTACTGAGCCGTCCACCTCTGAGGGGTCTCCGTCCCTCAAGGTGCGTTTCCTACAATCATCTCCGATTTACGCATGCAGCTCCCCAGTGCACTACTAATCCTCCTGCGGGAGGGGCCCTGTGACAGTCAGATTTCTTTTGCAAGATGTACCGAGTCCACGGATTCATCCTAACTTGTGGGATATTGTCCTTCCTGACAGGAAGTAGCAAAGAGAGCACCACAGCAGAGCTGTCTATATAGCTCCCCCCTTAACTCCACCCCCCAGTCATTCTCCTTTGCTGGCTCTAAGCAGGAAGAGTAAAGAGAAGAGGTGTTAAACTGTTAGTTTTATTTTATCTTCAATCAAGTGTTTGTTATTTTTAAATGGTACCGGTGTTGTACTATTTACTCTCAGGCACATAGATGAAGA
Source organism: Bombina bombina (assembly GCF_027579735.1). Classification (NCBI taxonomy): domain Eukaryota; kingdom Metazoa; phylum Chordata; class Amphibia; order Anura; family Bombinatoridae; genus Bombina; species Bombina bombina. The sequence continues at coordinate 667,016,402 of NC_069499.1, forward strand.
TTTCTGCCTGGAGGATGATGATCTTAGCATTTGTAACTAAGGTCCACTGCTGTTCCCACAGAAGCTGAGGAGTACAGGAAAACGTCAGTGTGATGAACGGTTTCTTGCTATACAGCAATGAGGTATGTTCAGTCATATTTTCTGCAGAGACTGTGTTAACTCAGAAAGGCTGACAGTGTCCCCATTAGGGGAAGGGTAAGCAGTAAATCCTAGTGTTATCAGAGGTTTTTACTAGCTTGCATAAAGGGTTAATTTTTTGTGTGCACTCAGTTTGTTATGTGAATTTGGGACAAACGTTTTTGTGTCTGGGAGTAACGTTTTCTGTTTTATGGGACATTTGCTTGAGGGTTCTTTGGGGTTGTTTATAACCCACATGGCTTTCAGGCAGGGTTTGTTAATTTTGTGTAGGCCCCAGCAACATCGAGTGAGGTGGGCGGGGCCTATTTTTGCGCCTCAGTTGCGCATTTACAAGCAGCAAGCAACTTCTCCTGAGGTCCTGATAGTCTTCTGAGGGACTAATTGAAGCTTTAAACCCCATATTATCGCTTCCTAAGGGCAGGTAGGGCCACAGCAGAGCTGTGTCAAAGTGCTTTAGGGGGTTTTAACCGGTTTTAGACAATTATCAATCCGTTTTTTTCATTTGGGGGTCTATTGCTTTTTTACTTGTGGTGCAATCCTTCTAAAGCTTAGTGGGTGCACTGTTAAAATTTCGGAATTTTTGAAGCAATTTTAACCTGTTTTGCAGTTTGTGTATGCCTTTTTTTTTTCTTTTAAAGGTACAGTACCGTTTTTGCAAATTGTGTTTTTTTCATTAAATAAAGTGTTTTCCAAGCTTGCTTGCTTCATTACTAGCCATGACACTGAGGAAACTCATTGTTCAATTTGTTTAGAAGCCATTGTGGAACCCCCTCTAAGAATGTGTCCCAATTGTACTGATATGTCTATAAAAATTTGGCATTAAATGATTCTCAGACAGAAGGAAATCAGATTTCGCCATCTAGTTCTCCCCAAGTGTCATAACCAGTTACGCCCGCACAAGCGACGCCAAGTACTTCTAGTGCGTCTAATTCTTTCACCTTGCAAGATATGGCTTCAGTTATGAATACTACCCTCACAGAGGTTTTATCTAAACTGCCAGGGTTGCAATGGAAGCGCAGTAGCTCTGGGTTAAGAACAAATGCTGAGCCTTCTGACACTTTAGTAGCCATATCTGATATTCCCTCACAATGTTCTGAGGTAGGGATGAGGGATTTGCGGTCTGTGGGAGAGATTTCTGATTCAGGAAAGATGTTCCCTCAGACAGATTCAGATATGACGCATTTAAATTTAAGCTAGAGCACCTCCGTTTATTGCTCAGGGAGGTTTTAGCTACTCTGGATGATTGTGACCCTATTGTCGTTCCAGAGAAATTGTGTAAAATGGACAAATATTTAGAGGTTCCTGTTTACACTAATGTTTTTCCGGTCCCTAAGAGGATTTCGGACATTGTGACTAAAGAGTGGGATAGACCAGGTATTCCGTTCGCTCCCCCTCCTGTTTTTAAGAAAATGTTCCCCATTTCTGACACCATAAAGGACTCATGGCAGACGGTCCCTAAGGTGGAGGGAGCTATTTCTACTCTGGCTAAGCGTAGAACTATACCTATTGAAGACAGTTGTGCTTTCATTGATCATATGGATAAAAAGTTAGAGGGTCTCCTAAAGAAAATTTTTGTTCATCAGTTTTCTTCTTCAACCTATAGCGTACATTGTTCCGGTAACCACTGCAGCTGCTTTTTGGTTTGAGGCTCTAGAAGAGTCTCTTCAGATGGAGACCCCACTAGATGATATTTTGGACAGAATTAAGGCTGTTAAGTTGGCTAATTCTTTTATTACAGACGCCGCTTTTCATCTTGCTAAGTTAGCGGCAAAGAATTCAGTTTTTGCCATTTTAGCGCGAAGAGCGTTATGGCTTAAGTCCTGGTCAGCTGATGTGTCATCTATATCTAAGCTTTTGACCATCCTTTTCAAAGGTAAGACCCTTTTCGGGCCTGCACTGAAAGAGATCATTTCAGACATCACTGGAGGGAAGGATCATGCCCTCCCTCAAGATAAGTCAAATAAGACAAGGACCAAACAAAATAATTTTCGTTTCTTTCGAAACTTCAAGGGTGGTCCCGCTTCCTCTTCCCCTGCTGCAAAGCAAGAGTGGAACTTTGCTCAATCCAAGCCAACCTGGAGACCTAACCAGGCTTGGAACAAGGGTAAACAGGCCAAAAAGCCTGCTGCTGCCACTAAGACGGCATGAAGGGGTAGCCCCCGATCCGGGACTGGATCAAGTAGGGGCAGACTTTCTCTCTTTGCTCAGGCCTGGGCAAGAGACGTTCAGGACTCCTGGGCCATAGAAATTGTAACCCAGGGGTATCTCCTAGATTTCAAAGATTCTCCTCCAAGGGGGAGATTCCATCTTTCTCAATTGTCTGTAAACCAGACAAAAAGAGAGGCGTTCTTACGCTGTGTAGATGACTTTTTTACCATGGGAGTGATCTGCCCAGTTCCGAAAACAGAACAGGGGCAAGGTTTCTACTCCAATCTGTTTGTGGTTCCCAAAAAAAAGGGAACCCTCAGACCAATTCTAGATCTCAAGATCCTAAACGAATTCCTAAGAGTTCCATCCTTCAAGATGGAGACCATTTGGACTATTTTACCAATGATCCAGGAGGGTCAATATATGACTACCGTGGATCTAAAGGATGCGTATCTACACATTCCTATCCACAAAGATCATCACCAGTTCCTCAGGTTTGCCTTTCTCGACAGGCATTACCAGTTTGTGGCTCTTCCCTTTGGGTTGGCCACGGCGCCAAGAATCTTCACATAGGTGCTAGGGTCCCTTCTGGCGGTCCTAAGTCCGAGGGGCATAGCAGTGGCGCCTTATCTAGACGACATTTTAATTCAAGCGTCGACTTTCCAACTTGCCAAGTCTCACACGGACTTAGTGTTGGCCTTTCTAAGATCTCACGAGTGGAAGGTGAACGTAAAGAAGAGTTCACTTATCCCTCTCACAAGAGTTCCATTCCTGGGAACTCTGATAGATTCGGTGGACATGTAAATATTTCTGACGGAGGTCAGGAAATCAAAGATTTTAACCAACTGCCGAGCTCTTCATTCCATTCCTCGGCCGTCAGTGGCTCAGTGTATGGAGGAAATCGGACTTATGGTAGCAGCAATGGACATAGTTCCGTTTGCTCGCTTGCATCTCAGACCACTGCAACTATGCATGCTCAAACAGTGGAATGGGGATTACGCAGATTTATCTCCTCAGATAAATCTGGATCAAGAGACCAGAGACTCTCTTCTTTGGTGGTTGTCACAGGATCACTTGTCCAGGGGAATGTGTTCTGCAGGCCAGCGTGGGTTATTGTGAAGATGGACGCCAGCCTACTGGGCTGGGGTGCAGTCTGGAATTCCCTGAAAGCACAGGGTTTGTGGACTCGGGAGGAGGCCCTCCTACCGATAAATATTCTGGAATTATGAGCGATATTCAATGTCTTCAGGCTTGGCCTCAGCTGGCTTCGGCCGGATTCATCAGGTTTCAGTCGGACAACATCACGACTGTAGCTTATATCAATCATCAGGGGGGAACAAGGAGTTCCTTGGCGATGATAGAAGTTTACAAGATAATCCGATGGGTAGAGGCTCACTCTTGCCATCTATCAGCGATCTATATCCCAGGGGTGGAGAACTGGGAGGCAGATTTTCTAAGTCGTCAGTCTTTTCATCCGGGGGAGTGGGAGCTCTATCCGGAGGTGTTTGCTCAACTGGTTCAGCTATGGGGCACACCAGAATTGGATCTGATGGCGTCTCGTCAGAACGCCAAACTTCCTCATTACGGATCCAGGTCAAGGGATCCTCAGGCAGTACTGATAGATGCTCTAGCAGTACCCTGGTCGTTCAACCTGGCTTATGTGTTTCCACCATTCCCCTCCTTCCGCGTCTGATTGCCAGAATCAAACAGGAGAGAGCTTCAGTGATTTTGATAGCGCCTGCGTGGCCACGCAGGACTTGGTATGCAGACCTGGTGGATATGTCATCTGTGCCACTGAGACTCGACCTTTTGATTCAAGGTCCATTCAAGCATCCAAATCTAATTTCTCTGCAATTGACTGCTTGGAGATTGAACGCTTGATTTTATCAAAGCGGGATTTCTCTGAGTCAGTCATAGATACCTTGATTCAGGCTCGAAAGCCTGTCACCAGGAAGATCTATCATAAGATATGGCGTAAATATCTTTTTTGGTGCAAATCCAAAGGCTACTCATGGAGTAAGATCAGGATTCCTAGGATTTTGTCTTTTCTCCAAGAAGGATTGGAGAAATGATTGTCCGCTAGTTCCTTAAAGGGACAGATATCTGCTTTGTCTATTCTGTTGCACAAGCGTCTGGCAGATGTCCCAGACGTTTGGGTTTTTTGTCAGGCTTTAGTTAGAATTAAGCCTGTGTTTAAACCTGTTGCTCCGCCATGGAGTCTAAATTTAGTTCTTAAAGTTCTTCAGGGGGTTCCGTTTGAACCCATGCATTCCATAGATATTAAGCTTCTATCTTGGAAAGTTCTGTTTCTAGTTGCTATCTCTTCAGCTGGAAGAGTTTCTGAACTATCTGCATTACAATGTGACTCGACTTATCTTGTTTTCCGTGCTGATAAGGTGGTTTTGCGTACCAAACCTGGGTTCCTCCCTAAGGTTGTTTCTAATAGGAATATCAATCAGGAAATTGTTGTTCCTTCTCTGTGTCCTAATCCTTCTTCTAAAAAGGAACGTCTGTCTCACAACTTGGACGTGGTTCGTGCCTTAAAGTTTTATTTGCAGAAAAACTTTTTTTGTTGTCTATGCTGGATAGCGTATAGGCCAAAAGGCTACTGCTACCTCTCTTTCCTTTTGGCTGAAAAGCATCATCCGTTTGGCTTATGAGACTGCTGGACAGCAGCCTCTTGAAAGAATTACAGCTCACTCCACTAGAGCGGTGGCTTCCACATGGGCTTTTAAAAATGATGCTTCTGTTGAACAGATTTGTAAGGCTGCGACTTTGTCTTCGCTTCATACCTTTTCCATATATTACAAATTGATACTTTTGCTTCTTCGGAGGCTAATAGGTTCCTGTCTTGTCCCCTCCCTTCATCCGTGTCCTAATGCTTTAGGTATTGGTATCCCACAAGTTAGGATGAATCCGTGGACTTGGTACATCTTGCAAAAGAAAACCAAATTTATGCTCTACCTGATAAATTTCTTTCTTTTGCGATGTACCGAGTCCACGGGACCCACCCTGTCTATTCAAGACAGATAGTATTTTTTATGTAAACTTTAGTCACCTCTGCACCTTATAGTTTCTCCTTTTCTTCCTTGGCCTTTGGTCGAATGACTGGGGGGTGGAGTTAAGGGGGGAGCTATATAGACAGCTCTGCTGTGGTGCTCTCTTTGCTACTTCCTGTCAGGAAGGACAATATCCCACAAGTTAGGATGAATCCGTGGACTCTGTACATCGCAAAAGAAAGAAATTTATAAGGTAAGCATAAATTTTGTTTTTGATGTTCAGTTGCAAACGGCGGTGTCTGCGGCCTTCAGTGCTTTACCTCGCACTGCTAAGCGCAAGCGACATGTTAATCATTGCTATCTACTCCGTTGGATGTATCTGAGACTAGATTATCCGCTGATGCAGAGGACTCCGATTCTTTGGAGGACTATTTCTCTGGGTCGAAATCTGTGTCCTCTAATCCTCTGGCTGCGGAGGAACCAGACATTGGGTTTAGGATGGAGCACTTATGCTTTTTTTTTAAAGGAGGTGTTAGCTACTCTAGAGGTTCTGGAACCGAAGTTACCGTAGTAACCTTCTATTCCTAAACTTGATAAAGTCTGAGGACAGGGTGGTGCCCCAGTCTTTCCTGGTTCCCTTAAAGATGGCGAATATTCTAAAGAATGAATGGGAGAGACTTGGTTCATCTTTTCTTCTTCGTTTAAGAAATTGTTCCTGGTTCCTCATCTAGAATTGTGGGGATCTGTCCCTAAGGTGAATGGAGCTATTTCCATGCTCACTAAGTGTATCACTATCCCACTCGAGGATAGTTCGTCGTTTAAGGAACCCATGGATAAGAAATTAGAGACCCTGTTAAGAAAGATGTTTCAGCACACGGGGTTCGTATTTCAGCCTGCAGCGGCGGTCGCTGCGGTGGTGGGAGCCGCTACCTATTGGTGTGACTCTCTGTCAGAGATGATCGAGGTGGAGACTCCCCTTGATGAGACTCCCCTCGATGAGAATACAGGAAAGAATTAAGGCCCTGAGGGTAGCTAATTAATTTATCTGTGATGCAAATATGCAGATTATTCGCTTGAATGCCAAGACATCAGGCTTCTCTGTTCTGGCCCTGTGTTTGAAGTCATGGTCTGCTGACATGACGTCCAAATCTAGATTACTGTCCCTTCCATTTAAGTGAAAGGTTATTTTCGGTCCAGGCCTGGACTCCATCATTATCACGGTCACGGGGGGCAAGGGTGCCTTTCTACCTCAGGATAAGAAGAATAAACTTAAGGATCCTAATTTTCGTCCCTTTCATTCAGACAAGCCCCGTCAGCAGCCTGCCGCGAAGCCCGAGCAGTCCAAGGGATCTTGGAAACCATCTGAGTCTTGGAATAAGGCCAAACAGAGAAAGAAACCCGCCGAGACAAAATGGGTATGAAGGAGCGGCCCCCGATCCGTCTCTGGATCTTGTAGGGGGCAGACTATCTCTTTTCGCAGAGTCTTGGACGAGAGACGTGCAGGATCATTGGGTTCTGGAGGTTATTGCCCAGGGTTACAGGATAGGTTTCAAAACTCACCCTCCCAGGGGCAGATTCCTCTTGTAAATCTATCGTCAAGACCAGAGAAACGAGATGACTTCCTAGAGTGCGTGAGGGATCTCTCTTCTCTAGGAGTAATTATACCGGTACAGAAAGAGGTCTATGGTACTATTCAAACCTTGTTGTGGTCCCAAAGAAGGAGGGCACGTTTCACCCGATTCTAGACCTAAAGTGTTTAAACAAGTTTCTGTCGGTCCCATCGTTCAAGATGGAGACTATAAGGTCTATTCTGCTCTTAGTTCAAGAGGGTCAGTCAGACTACGATAGACTTGAAGGACGCTTACCTTTATGTGCCAATACACAAGGATCACTTCAAGTTCCTAAGATTCGCTTTTCTGGACCAGCACTTCCAGTTTGTAGCTCTCCCCTTCGGTCTGGCTACTGCTCCAAAAGTCTTTACGAAGGTTCTGGGAGCTTTGCTTGCGGTGGTGAAATCCAGAGGTATTGCAGTAGCACCTTATCCGGACAACATCCTGGTCCAGGCTCCGTCCTGCTGGCTGGCAAAGGAATTCTTCTTTGATCTCATGGATGGAATATAAACTCTGGAAAGAGTTTTCTGGTTCCCAGTACCAGAGTAGAATTCCTGGGCACGATAATAGACCCCATATCCATGAAGATATTCCTGACAGACCAGAGACGTTGCAAAATTGCCTCCAGCTGTCTTGCCCTTCAGACCTCCTCAAGGCCATATGTGGCCCGGTGTATGGTGGTGATTAGGCTCATGGTATCCAGTATAGATGTCATTCCATTCGCCAGGTTCCATCTACGACCTCTTCAGTTGTGCATGTTGAGGCAATGGAACGGCGATCACTCTGATCTATCCCAACAGATCTCTTTGGACAACCGCTCGAGGGAATCCCTCTATTGGTGGCTACATCCAGATCAGCTGTCCCAGTGGACATCCTTCCTGAGACCATCCTGGGAGATTGTGACTCTCAGGATGGGGAGCTGTTTGGGGTGCCAGGAAGGCACAGGGCAGGTGGATTCGGGGGAGTCGCTTCTTCTGATCAACATCCTGGAATTTCGAGCGATCTTTAACGCTCTGAGGGCTTGGCCCCTCCTTGGTTTGTCCCAGTTCATCAGATTCCTGTCGGACAACATTACCTCTGTGGCTTACATCAACCATCAGGGGGGAACTAGAAGCTCCCTAGCCATGAGGAAGGTATCTCAGAATCTGGAGTGAGCAGAGACCCACAACTGTTCGCTGTCAGCGATCCACATCCCGGGTGTGGACAACTGGGAAGCGGGTTTTCTCAGCAGACAATAGTTTCATCAAGGGAATGGTCTTTTCACCACAAAGTGTTTGCGGAAAATATGCAACAGATGGGGTACTCCAGAGATGGATCTCATGGCGTCCAGACTCAACATCAAGCTACCCAGATACGGTTTGCGGTCCAGGGATCACCAGGCAGAACTGATTCCTTAGCAGTACCTTGGGGATTCAACCTAGTCTACATATTTCCACCGTTGCCACTTCTACCTCGAGTAGTGGCCCGCATCAAGCATTCAGGCCAGGATGCCGGTTACCCGACGCATCTATCATAAGGTGTAGAGGACCTACTTACTCTGGTGTGAGACTCGTGGATATTCCTGGCATAAGGTCAGAGTACTCGCGATACTTTCCTTCCTCCAGGACGGTTTGGAGAAGGGACTTGCTGCCAGTTCCTTAAAGGGACAGATTTCGGCTCTATCTGTGTTACACAAGAAGCTTGCTGAGCTTTCTGATATACAGTCTTTTTTGTTCAGGCTCTATCCAGGATCAGGCCTGTATTTAGAGATTCTGCTCCTCCTTGGAGTTTGAATCTGGTTCTTCGGGTTTTGCAGAGGGCTCTCCATAGTTTGAGCCTATTCATTCTCTTGACATTAAGATACTGTCTGGGATGGTTCTTTTTCTATTGGCTATTGCTTCGGCACGCAGAGTCTCAGAGTTGGCGGTCTTGCAATGTGAGCCTCCTTACCTGGATTTTCATGCTGATAAGGCTGTCCTTCGTGCTGGGTTGGGATTTCTCCCTAAGGTTGTGTCTGATCACAACATTAATCAGGAGATTGTAGTTCCTTCCTTGTGTCGTAACCCTTCTTCATCAAACGGTTACTTCATAACTTGGATGTAGTTCGAGCTTTGAAATTTTATCTTCAGGCTACGAAGGATTTCAGACCGACTTCAGCATTGTTTTTTGTCTATTCAGGGAAGCGCAAAGGGCAGAAGGCTTCTTCCACTCCCTATCTTTTTGGCTGAGGAGCATGATTCGTTTGGCTTATGACATAAGCCTCCTCAGAGGATTACGGCTCACTCAACTAGAGCTGTGGCTTCTTCTTGGGCCTTCAAAGATGAGGCCTCTATGGAGCAGATTTGTAAGTCGGCTACCTGGTCCTCCTTACATACTTTTTCAAAGTTTTACTAATTTGATGTTTTTGCTTCGGCTAAAGCAGATTTTGGGAGAGAGGTTTTGCAGGCTGTGGTGCCCTCAGACTAGGGTCCGCCTCTTTTTTACCCTCCTGTTTTCATTCAGTGTCCTCTAGAGCTTGGGTATTTCCCACAAGTAATGAATGAAGCCGTGGACTCTCCTCGTATTAAGATGGAAAACATAAATTATGCTTACCTGATAATTTAATTTCCATCTGTACGAGGAGAGTCCACGGCTCCCGCCCTGTTCTCCTTTGGGCGGACCTAAATTTCTTTTGTTTTTCTTTTGGTACCATTTATACCCTGATATTTCTCCTACTGTTTCTTGTTCCCTCTGCAGAATGACTGGGGGAGGAGGGGAGTGGGGGAGGTGTTTAATCCTTTGACTGGGGTATCTTTGCTGCCTCTTGGTGGCCAGGTTCTGTATTCCCACAAGTAATGAATGAAGCCGTGGACTCTCCTCGTACAAATGGAAATTAAATGATCAGGTAAGCATAATTTATGTTTTTATTTTAAGTTGAAACCCTGTCATTTTTTGTTTATTTGTAAAATATGTCGCTTGAACTCTTTCATGAATGGAGTCTCAAATAAGCCCTTTACTTTGAGCCCTCTCCCTATCTTTTTAAACAATAAAAAGTTTGGAGTTGACTGTCCCATTAAAGGGACAGTCTACACCAGATTTTTTATTGTTTTAAAAGATGGATAATCCCTTTATTACCCATTCCCTAGTTTTGCATAACCAACACAGTTATATTAAAGGATTACTTTCTGTTATAGTTTTTAAGCTAAACAACTAACATATTAAAGTTAATAAACATTAATTAAAACCTACTGACCTATATTTTCTCAAAAACGAAGTTTCATAATGTTCTAAAAGTTATATCTTTTATTCGCTGATGATGTCACGTTATCCTGCCCACTATTTTCAGCACTGCATGTTCAAAATACTTAAACCAATAACTTTGTGTTTAAAGCGCCTTTTTGAAACCTAGGTATTGTAAACGGATTGGTACAGAGCAAAGGATACCCACGGAGTGGGTTTGGAAAACAATTAAATTTGCAGACAAGATTTCTGATATACGGTAGAGATATGTTAATGAAATGCTATTGATAAAAAGCATATTTGGGGTAGTTAGTAACAGGCATAGAAAATATTTACTTACAGTGGCCCTTTAATATACTTTTTACCTCTGTGATTACCTTGTATCTAAGCCTCTGCAATCTGCCTCCTTATTTCAGCTCTTTTGGCAGACATCCATTTTAGCCAATCAGAGCTGGCTCACTGGAACTCCACGTGTGTGACCACAGTGTTATCTATATGACACACATGAACTAACACCCTCTAGTGGTGAAAAACTAGCAAAATGCCCTGAGAGAAGAGGCGGCCTTCAAGGGCTTATAAATTTGCATCGGTACCTCCTAGGTTTAGCGTTCAACTAAGAATACCAAGAGAACAAAGCAAAATTGGGGATAAAAGTAAATTGGAAAATTGTTTAAAATTACATTCTCTATCTGAATCATGAAAGTTTATTTTGGACTAGACTGTCCCTTTAAGTCAAAATTAAACTTTCATGATTCAGAAAGCACACCATTTTAAGAATTTACTTCTATTATCAAATATTGCAAAATCTTTTTATATGCACATTTTTTATGCACAATCTAACAGGGTATACATAGTCTAGTCTGTGATTAGATGATGTCTGTCACATGGTACAGGGGGTTGGCAAAAAAATACATTTGCCAGAAACAAAATCTACTGCTTTTGTGAAATTCAGAGTAAGTATTATTGCATTCTTTTTTTATTATGCACTTGTTAATTATGCAATTATACTGTATTTAGTGGTTCTTTAGCACATGGAGAGTTCAATTAATCAAATGAGGGCTCCCTGTACAGTGTAGGTGATCATTGTAAACACTGCAGCACCAGTTTTTTTTTTTTTGTGAGAGGCAGGGAGACCTATTGAACTCATATCTACCACTGTGCTAGAAAATGTATTCCTTGTTTAAAAGACAATGAAAAGGGGTGGTTAAATGTAACGATTAAAAAAAAGTCTACAAACTGTGCATGGGTGAAAAATGGCTGACAGGGCCTGTTAAAAATGCTTAATGACTAGCTTTAAAAAAAGCTAATATGATTGACTCTTTGTGGGTTTGTTTTCTAAATAGGGTTTTAGTGTCATTGTCTACTTTTATGGTAAATACTATTTGCTAATGAAAATCCTGTTTCTTGTTGCATACAATATTTTTTACTATTGGTATAAATTGGGCACTTTCCTGTAAAGTCATTCTGTAAACAATTTTGTTCTATGTAGGTAATGTTATAAATAGAGGCAGAGCTGCTTTTTTAATATTATAATTGCATTTGCTTTTTAGGATTTCCTGTGCACTCGGCTATACACAACACTTCTGCACCGATGCATGTAGATTTTGATGCTGTGTTTGGAGCTAAATCGTCCGCATATGAAAATCAAGACACAACTGGTACTCTTCATTTATGTTTTGCATCACATCCTTTATTGTATTTTCAGTAGATCATGTTTACTGCATATGATAATAAAAGGGTGATACATTTTGTATTTATATTTTGGAATTAATAGACCTAAACTCCCAAAATACAATTCAAAGACAAGGGCCAAAAGTATAGTAGTTTTTGTTTTTGAGGAGAAAGCTCAAACTTTTAATTTCTCTTTTTAAAATAAAAAAATAAAAAAAATTGTAGCATTTTATTGAAGGTTATTTAAAAGTAACATAAAGAACAAGTATAAAAGAGAATTTTTTTTTAAATAAACTAACGTTTATTTTGAATTAGAGATGGGTATCTGTGTATAAAAGTCACAATTTCTCGTTCGCTCTTTGAGTTTTTAAAGTGTAATCTAGTACAATGTTTATATCAGGGATAATAAATTTGTTTCAGAAATAGGATCCTACAACATTTTTTTTTAATAAAATGCCACACACATTTTTAGGCAGGTAGATTGTTTTGTATATTGGTTCTTGGGCCCTTCTATTAATCATATATACTTGTATTAAAACAAACTTTATATAAAAGTGTGTTTTTTATATAAAATAATGTGCATTCCTTTACAAAAAGTGATCCTGACTTGTGCATTTATATAATATTAAATGCTTATGGTTTCGTTTGAATTTTTTTTTCTAAATTCTATGTGAAGCAACCATACATAATAAAACAATCAATTTAAAATAATATATGGTTTTCTTACCGATCAGTCAGTTTCTTCCAAAATTAATATAACCCTATTCAATAATGAGTTTTACATAGTTGCATTGTTGTGCCTAGGGTTGCACCGATACCATTTTTTTAAGACTGAGTACAAGTACCGATACTTGTTTTCAAATACTCGCCGATACCAATTACCGATACTTTTTTTTTAAATGTCATGTGACAGTTTACCAAGCACAATACAAACTAATTATTCAAGATTCCTTCTTTATAATTATGAAGGACTGTAGCTCAAAAGACATTATGAAATAATAAAACAGGTTTTATTTATCACAAAGTTCACAGCACATGTTTAGAAATAAAAATATTACAATAAAATATATTAACAACAACAATAAATAACAAATCTAAAATTGCAACCAACCAAAAGTGCTATACAGTAAAAAAATAGAACAGAATACTGTTTAATCATGGCAAACAACACTATGGGCTAGATTACATTTGACTGGTAAGCTTTACCAATGCTCTCATTACATGTCCTACTCCATTAACGGCTAGGGAGTTGGAAATGTGAACAGAGCATTGGTAAAGCTTACCAATCAAATGTAATCTAAATCTAGTCCTATAATTGCAGGCTGAGTGTTCATTGGGATTAATTTAATTTTCTCTTACTTGATGTATTCAGTCCACGGCTTCATCCTTACTTGTGGGATATTCTCAATCCCTACAGGAAGTGGCAAAGAGAGCACACAGCAAAGCTGTCCATATAGCTACCCTCAGGCTCCGCCCCCCCCAGTAATTCTCTTTGCCGCTCTAACAAGTAGCATTTCCACGGGAGGGTAAAGAGTATGTGATTCCACCAGAGCTCTGGCTTCCACATGGGCTTTCAAGAATGAGGCTTCTGTTGAACAGATTTGTAAGGCAGCGACTTGGTCTTCACTGCATACATTCGCCAAATTTTACACATTCGATACTTTTGCTTCTTCGGAGGCTATTTTTGGGAGAAAGGTTTTGCAAGCAGTGGTGCCTTCCGTTTAGGTTACCTGACTTGTTCCCTCCCTTCATCCGTGTCCTATTGCTTTGGTATTGGTATCCCACAAGTAAGGATGAAGCCGTGGACTGAATACACCAAGTAAGAGAAAACAGAATTTATGCTTACCTGATAAATGACTTTCTCTTACAGGTGTATTCAGTCCACGGCCCGCCCTGATATTTAAGTCAGGTTCAAATTTAATTTACAATAACTACAGTCACCACTGCACCCTATGGTTCTCCTTTTTCTCCTAACCGTCGGTCGAATGACTGGGGAGGCGGAGCCTGAGGGGAGCTATATGGACAGCTTTGCTGTGTGCTCTCTTTGCCACTTCCTGTAGGGATTGAGAATATCCCACAAGTAAGGATGAAGCCGTGGACTGAATACACCTGTAAGAGAAAGTAATTTATCAGGTAAGCATAAATTCTGTTTTTCCTATGAGTACTCTTCCTGCAATTATATAAGCTAAGATGTTCCTCAGAGTACAGTATGTTTTGAACATAATTGTGCAAGATGAGAACTAGCAGTATAAAAGGCAATCTAGCAATTAGAATCATTTTTCAAAAGTTAGTGGCAAGTTCTTTTTAAGGAACAGAACAGAAGCATCTCTGCATGTTCAGCTATAAGTCTGTTTTTGCTATCAGTAAGGAGGTTCAACTTTCCACACCACTGCATGGGGCAGAAAGATATTTTTGGGCCATTTTAGCCAGAGCTGGAAATCTGTTTATTAACTGCCCAGTACTTCAGGGGTTTGTCTAAACGATGTAAAGTAATCTCTCCTACAATAATACAATTAAGAGCAATTTGTATGGGCAGAACAGTAGTAAACAATTTTTAGTTTAGTCTCCATTCCAGCTTTAAATGAAATGGGAACATGCAGTTTGAAAAAAACACCACAAGATAGCATATGGGTAGTAAGTGGAGGTATCGGTTTAAGTATCGGTGCATTTGCACGAGTACAAGTACTCATGCAAGTACTTGGTATCGGTACCGATACTAGTATCGGTATCGGTGCAACCCTAGTTGTGCCTTACTAAATACATCTCTTCTGCTTGAGTCAGGTTATCTATTGAAAAGCAAGACCTGTTTGGAGAAAGAGGAGAAGGTAGTATTTTGATGCCAAAAGTGACTGGGAGCACAAACTACACAAAATTGCAACAACTTGTGAATGACAGGGGATCATTTTGGTTTGAATATGTTTTTACCCCTTATAGAAACAGTCTGTACTGTTTGGAAGAGTGCCAAGCATAATATGAAGAAAAAAAGGAGGATAAAAATACCTCTGCTTAAAGGGACATGAAACCCAAATTTTTTCTTTCGTGATTTAAAAAGAACATGCAATTTTAAAAACCTTTCTATTGTACTTCTATTATCTAATTTGCTTTATTCTCTTGATATCCTTTGCTGAAATGCATATCTAGATAGGCTCAGTAGCTGCTGATTGGTGGCTGCACCTAGAGGCCTTGTGTGATTGGCTCACCCCTGTTCATTGCTGTTTCTTCAACAAATGATATCTAAAGAATGAAGCAAATTATATAATACAGGGAGTGCAGAATTATTAGGCAAATGAGTATTTTGACCACATCATCCTCTTTATGCATGTTGTCTTACTCCAAGCTGTATAGGCTCGAAAGCCTACTACCAATTAAGCATATTAGGTGATGTGCAGGGGTGTGGTCTAATGACATCAACACCCTATATCAGGTGTGCATAATTATTAGGCAACTTCCTTTCCTTTGGCAAAATGGGTCAAAAGAAGGACTTGACAGGCTCAGAAAAGTCAAAATAGTGAGATATCTTGCAGAGGGATGCAGCACTCTTAAAATTGCAAAGCTTCTGAAGCGTGATCATCGAACAATCACGAGTTTCATTCAAAATAGTCAACAGGGTCGCAAGAAGTGTGTGGAAAAACCAAGGCGCAAAATAACTGCCCATGAACTGAGAAAAGTCAAGCGTGCAGCTGCCAAGATGCCACTTGCCACCAGTTTGGCCATTTCTTTCATGTAATTAACAAGAGTCCATGAGCTAGTGACGTATGGGATATACATTCCTACCAGGAGGGGCAAAGTTTCCCAAACCTTAAAATGCCTATAAATACACCCCTCACCACACCCACAAATCAGTTTTACAAACTTTGCCTCCAAGGGAGGTGGTGAAGTAAGTTTGTGCTAGATTCTACGTTGATATGCGCTCCGCAGCAAGTTGGAGCGCGGTTTTCCTCTCAGCGTGCAGTGAATGTCAGAGGGATGTGAAGAGAGTATTGCCTATTGAATGCAGTGATCTCCTTCTACGGGGTCTATTTCATAAGGTTCTCTGTTATCGGTCGTAGAGATTCATCTCTTACCTCCCTTTTCAGATCGACGATATACTCTTATATTTACCATTACCTCTACTGATTCTCGTTTCAGTACTGGTTTGGCTTTCTACAAACATGTAGATGAGTGTCCTGGGGTAAGTAAGTCTTATTTTCTGTGACACTCTAAGCTATGGTTGGGCACTTTATTTATAAAGTTCTAAATATATGTATTCAAACATTTATTTGCCTTGACTCAGAATGTTCAACTTTCCTTATTTTCAGACAGTCAGTTTCATATTTGGGATTATGCATTGAATTATCATATTTTTCTTACCTCAAAAATTTGACTTTTTTCCCTGTGGGCTGTTAGGCTCGCGGGGGCTGAAAATGCTTCATTTTATTGCGTCATTCTTGGCGCGGACTTTTTTGGCGCAAAAATTCTTTTCCGTTTCCCGGCGTCATACGTGTCGCCGGAAGTTGCGTCATTTTTGACGTTATTTTGCGCCAAAAATGTCGGCGTTCCGGATGTGGCGTCATTTTTGGCGCCAAAAGCATTTAGGCGCCAAATAATGTGGGCGTCTTATTTGGCGCTAAAAAATATGGGCGTCGCTTTTGTCTCCACATTATTTCAGTCTCATTTTTCATTTGCTTCTGGTTGCTAGAAGCTTGATATTTGGCATTCTTTCCCATTCCTGAAACTGTCTTATAAGGAATTTGATCTATTTTGCTTTATATGTTGTTTTTTTCTCTTACATATTGCAAGATGTCTCACGTTGCATCTGAGCCAGAAGATACTACAGGAAAATCACTGCCTGCTGGATCTACCAAAGCTAAGTGTATCTGCTGTAAACTTTTGGTAGCTATTCCTCCAGCTGTTGTTTGTAATAATTGTCATGACAAACTTGTTAAAGCAGATAATATTTCCTTTAGTAATGTACCATTGCCTGTTGCAGTTCCCTCAACATCTAAGGTGCAGAATGTTCCTGATAACATAAGAGATTTTGTTTCTGAATCTATAAAGAAGGCTTTGTCTGTTATTTCTCCTTCTAGTAAACGTAAAAAGTCTTTTAAATCTTCTCTCTCTACAGATGAATTTTTAAATGAACACCATCATTCTGATTCTTTGGACTCTTCTGGTTCAGAGGATTCTATCTCAGAGATTGATGCTGATAAATCTTCATATTTATTTAAGATGGAATTTATTCGCTCTTTACTTAAAGAAGTACTAATTGCTTTAGAAATAGAGGATTCTAGTCCTCTTGATACTAATTCTATACGTTTGGATAAGGTTTTTAAAGCTCCTGCGGTTATTCCAGAAGTTTTTCCTGTTCCTAATGCTATTTCTGCAGTAATTTCCAAAGAATGGGATAAATTGGGTAATTCATTTACTCCTTCTAAACGTTTTAAGCAATTATATCCTGTTCCGCCTGACAGGTTAGAATTTTGGGACAAAATCCCTAAAGTTGATGGGGCTATTTCTACCCTTGCTAAACGTACTACCATTCCTACGTCAGATGGTACCTCGTTTAAGGATCCTTTAGATAGAAAAATTGAATCTTTTCTAAGAAAAGCTTATCTGTGTTCAGGTAATCTTCTTAGACCTGCTATATCATTGGGCCAGAAGAGCTTTATGGCTTAAGACTTGGAATGCTGATATGGCTTCTAAATCAACTCTACTTTCCATTTCTTTCCAGGGAAACAAATTATTTGGTTCTCAGTTGGATTCTATTATTTCAACTGTTACTGGTGGGAAAGGAACTTTTTTACCACAGGATAAAAAATCTAAAGGTAAAAACAGGGCTAACAATCGTTTTCGTTCCTTTCGTTTCAACAAAGAACAAAAGCCTGATCCTTCGTCCTCAGGGCAGTTTCAGTTTGGAAACCATCTCCAGTCTGGAATAAATCCAAGCCTGCTAGAAAGGCAAAGCCTGCTTCTAAGTTCACATGAAGGTACGGCCCTCATTCCAGTTCAGCTGGTAGGGGGCAGGTTACGTTTTTTTCAAAGAAATTTGGATCAATTCTGTTCACAATCTTTGGATTCAGAACATTGTTTCAGAAGGGTACAGAATTGGTTTCAAGATGAGACCTCCTGCAAAGAGATTTTTTCTTTCCCGTGTCCCAGTAAATCCAGTGAAAGCTCAAGCATTTCTGAATTGTGTTTCAGATCTAGAGTTGGCTGGAGTAATTATGCCAGTTCCAGTTCCGGAACAGGGGATGGGGGTTTTATTCAAATCTCTTCATTGTACCAAAGAAGGAGAATTCCTTCAGACCAGTTCTGGATCTAAAATTATTGAATCGTTATGTAAGGATACCAACGTTCAAGATGGTAACTGTAAGGACTATATTGCCTTTTGTTCAGCAAGGGAATTATATGTCCACAATAGATTTACAGGATGCATATCTGCATATTCCGATTCATCCAGATCATTATCAGTTCCTGAGATTCTCTTTTCTAGACAAGCATTACCAATTTGTGGCTCTACCGTTTGGCCTTGCTACAGCTCCAAGAATTTTCACAAAGATTCTCGGTGCCCTTCTGTCTGTAATCAGAGAACAGGGTATTGTGGTATTTCCTTATTGGCGACGATATCTTGGTACTTGCTCAGTCTTTACATTTAGCAGAGTCTCATACGAATCGACTTGTGTTGTTTCTTCAAGATCATGGTTGGAGGATCAATTTACCAAAAAGTTCTTTGATTCCTCAAACAAGGGTAACCTTTCTGGGTTTCCAGATAGATTCAGTGTCCATGACTCTGTCTTTAACAGACAAGAGACGTCTAAAATTGATTACAGCTTGTCGAAACCTTCAGTCTCAATCATTCCCTTCGGTAGCCTTATGCATGGAAATTCTAGGTCTTATGACTGCTGCATCGGACGCGATCCCCTTTGCTCGTTTTCACATGCGACCTCTTCAGCTCTGTATGCTGAACCAATGGTGCAGGGATTACACGAAGATATATCAATTAATATCTTTAAAACCGATTGTTCGACACTCTCTAACGTGGTGGACAGATCACCATCGTTTAATTCAGGGGGCTTCTTTTGTTCTTCCGACCTGGACTGTAATTTCAACAGATGCAAGTCTCACAGGTTGGGGAGCTGTGTGGGGATCTCTGACGGCACAAGGAGTTTGGGAATCTCAGGAGGTGAGATTACCGATCAATATTTTGGAACTCCGTGCAATTTTCAGAGCTCTTCAGTTTTGGCCTCTTCTGAAGAGAGAATCGTTAATTTGTTTTCAGACAGACAATGTCACAACTGTGGCATACATCAATCATCAAGGAGGGACTCACAGTCCTCTGGCTATGAAAGAAGTATCTCGAATTTTGGTTTGGGCGGAATCCAGCTCCTGTCTAATCTCTGCGGTTCATATCCCAGGTGTAGACAATTGGGAAGCGGATTATCTCAGTCGCCAAACGTTGCATCCGGGCGAATGGTCTCTTCACCCAGAGGTATTTCTTCAGATTGTTCAAATGTGGGGGCTCCAGAGATAGATCTGATGGCCTCTCATCTAAACAAGAAACTTCCCAGGTATCTGTCCAGATCCCGGGATCCTCAGGCGGAGGCAGTGGATGCATTATCACTTCCTTGGAAGTATCATCCTGCCTATATCTTTCCGCCTCTAGTTCTTCTTCCAAGAGTAATCTCCAAGATTCTGAGGGAATGCTCGTTTGTTCTGCTAATAGCTCCGGCATGGCCTCACAGGTTTTGGTATGCGGATCTTGTCCCGGATGGCATCTTGCCAACCATGGACTCTTCCGTTAAGACCAGACCTTCTGTCGCAAGGTCCTTTTTTCCATCCGGATCTGAAATCCTTAAATTTAAAGGTATGGAGATTGAACGCTTGATTCTTGGTCAAAGAGGTTTCTCTGACTCCGTGATTAATACTATGTTACAGGCTCGTAAATCTGTATCTCGAGAGATATATTATAGAGTCTGGAAGACTTATATTTCTTGGTGTCTTCTCATCATTTTTCTTGGCATTCTTTTAGAATACCGAGAATTTTACAGTTTCTTCAGGATGGTTTAGATAAGGGTTTGTCCGCAAGTTCTTTGAAAGGACAAATCTCCGCTCTTTCTGTTCTTTTTCACAGAAAGATTGCTATTCTTCCTGATATTCATTGTTTTGTACAAGCTTTGGTTCGTATAAAACCTGTCATTAAGTCAATTTCTCCTCCATGGAGTTTGAATTTGGTTCTGGGAGCTCTTCAAGCTCCTCCGTTTGAACCTATGCATTCATTGGACATTAAATTACTTTCTTGGAAAGTTTTGTTCCTTTTGGCCATCTCTTCTGCTAGAAGAGTTTCTGAATTATCTGCTCTTTCTTGTGAGTCTCCTTTTCTGATTTTTCATCAGGATAAGGCGGTGTTGCGAACTTCTTTTGAATTTTTACCTAAAGTTGTGAATTCCAACAACATTAGTAGAGAAATTGTGGTTCCTTCATTATGTCCTAATCCTAAGAATTCTAAGGAGAAATCGTTGCATTCTTTGGATGTTAGAGCTTTGAAATATTATGTTGAAGCTACGAAATCTTTCCGTAAGACTTCTAGTCTATTTGTTATCTTTTCCGGTTCTAGGAAAGGCCAGAAAGCTTCTGCCATTTCTTTGGCATCTTGGTTGAAATCTTTAATTCATCTTGCCTATGTTGAGTCGGGTAAAATTCCGCCTCAGAGAATTACAGCTCATTCTACTAGGTCAGTATCTACTTCCTGGGCGTTTAGGAATGAAGCTTCGGTTGACCAGATCTGCAAAGCAGCAACTTGGTCCTCTTTGCATACTTTTACTAAATTCTACCATTTTGATGTATTTTCTTCTTCTGAAGCAGTTTTTGGTAGAAAAGTTCTTCAGGCAGCGGTTTCAGTTTGAATCTTCTGCTTATGTTTTTCGTTAAACTTTATTTTGGGTGTGGATTATTTTCAGCAGGAATTGGCTGTCTTTATTTTATCCCTCCCTCTCTAGTGACTCTTGTGTGGAAAGATCCACATCTTGGGTAGTCATTATCCCATACGTCACTAGCTCATGGACTCTTGTTAATTACATGAAAGAAAACATAATTTATGTAAGAACTTACCTGATAAATTCATTTCTTTCATATTAACAAGAGTCCATGAGGCCCACCCTTTTTTGTGGTGGTTATGATTTTTTTGTATAAAGCACAATTATTCCAATTCCTTATTTTATATGCTTCGCACTTTTTTTCTTATCACCCCACTTCTTGGCTATTCGTTAAACTGATTTGTGGGTGTGGTGAGGGGTGTATTTATAGGCATTTTAAGGTTTGGGAAACTTTGCCCCTCCTGGTAGGAATGTATATCCCATACGTCACTAGCTCATGGACTCTTGTTAATATGAAAGAAATGAATTTATCAGGTAAGTTCTTACATAAATTATGTTATTTCAGAGCTGCAACATCACTGGAGTGCCCAAAAGCACAAGGTGTGCAATACTCAGAGACATGGCCAAGGTAAGAAAGGCTGAAAGACGACCACCACTGAACAAGACACACAAGCTGAAACGTCAAGACTGGGCCAAGAAATATCTCAAGACTGATTTTTCTAAGGTTTTATGGACTGATGAAATGAGAGTGAGTCTTGATGGGCCAGATGGATGGGCCCCGTGGCTGGATTGGTAAAGGGCAGAGAGCTCCAGTCCGACTCAGACGCCAGCAAGGTGGAGGTGGAGTACTGGTTTGGGCTGGTATCATCAAAGATGAGCTTGTGGGGCCTTTTCGGGTTGAGGATGGAGTCAAGCTCAACTCCCAGTCCTACTGCCAGTTTCTGGAAGACACCTTCTTCAAGCAGTGGTACAGGAAGAAGTCTGCATCCTTCAAGAAAAACATGATTTTCATGCAGGACAATGCTCCATCACACGTGTCCAAGTACTCCACAGCGTGGCTGGCAAGAAAGGGTATAAAAGAAGAAAATCTAATGACATGGCCTCCTTGTTCACCTGATCTGAACCCCATTGAGAACCTGTGGTCCATCATCAAATGTGAGATTTACAAGGAGGGAAAACAGTACACCTCTCTGAACAGTGTCTGGGAGGCTGTGGATGCTGCTGCACGCAATGTTGATGGTGAACAGATCAAAACACTGACAGAATCCATGGATGGCAGGCTTTTGAGTGTCCTTGCAAAGAAAGGTCGCTATATTGGTCACTGATTTGTTTTTGTTTTGTTTTTGAATGTCAGAAATGTATATTTGTGAATGTTGAGATGTTATATTGGTTTCACTGGTAAAAATAAATAATTGAAATGGGTATATATTTGTTTTTTGTTAAGTTGCCTAATAATTATGCACAGTAATAGTCACCTGCACACACAGATATCCCCCTAAAATAGCTATAACTAAAAACAAACTAAAAACTACTTCCAAAACTATTCAGCTTTGATATTAATGAGTTTTTTGAGTTCATTGAGAACATGGTTGTTCAATAATAAAATTAATCCTCAAAAATACAACTTGCCTAATAATTCTGCACTCCCTGTAGAAGTATATTTGATGTCTAAAATTGTATTCTCCACCTGAATCGTGAAAGCATTTTCTCTTGTAAGGTGTATCCAGTCCACGGATGATCCATTACTTGTGGTATATTCTCCTTCCCAACAGGAAGCTGCAAGAGGATCACCCACAGCAGAGCTGTCTATATAGCTCCTCCTTTAACTGCCACTCCCAGTCATTCTCTTGCAGCTCTCGACCAGAAAGGAAGTAGCTAGAGAGATGTGGTGTTTTTATTTAGTTTATCTTCAATCAAAAGTTTGTTATTTTCAAATGGTACCGGAGTTGTACTATTTTAGCCTCAGGCAGAAAGTAGAAGAAGAGTCTGCCTGTGGTCTTTGATGATCTAAGCAGGTTGTAACTAAGATCCATTGCTGTTCTCAGACATAACTGAAGAGAGAGGTAACTTTAGCTGGGGGAATGGCGTGCAGGGTCTCCTGCTATGAGGTATGTGCAGTTTAATTTTTTCTAGAGAAATGAATATGCTAGAAAATGCTGTTAATACCGGATTTATTTAAGGTAAGCGTGATTATAGTGATTTAATAACGACTAGTATCATGCTTGCTGTAAAAGGTAATATTCTTATTACTTTCTCACATTACTGAAAAATAAAACGTTTGCTGGAAGTGTTTTAAACGTTTTTTTTTATACATATTGGTGATAAAACTTTATTGGGGCCCAGTTTTTTCCACATGGCTGGCTAGATTTTGCCTAGGGATAGTTTTGTTTGGCCCTCTCACTGTGAATACAGGTTGGGAGGGGCCTATTTTTTGCGCCTAAATGCGCATTAGATTTTGCAGCTTGAGACATCCAGTTTCCCTGAAGGAGTCCCCTGAACACTTAGGACCTCTCTAAAGGGTTTTTGTGCCTTTCAAAGTCTTTATATGGGCAGGTAGGGCCACAGCAGAGCTGTGGCAGTTTGTTGTGACTGTTGAAAAACGTTTATATCGTTTTTTTGATCCGGTTTTGAAACTAAGGGTTAATCATCAATTTGCAAGTGGGTGCAATGCTCTGTTAGTCTATTATACACACTGTAAAAATTTCGTAAGATTTACTGCTTTTTATCACTGTTTTTCAATTTCTGACAAAATTTGTTTTTCTTAAAGGCACAGTACCGTTTTTATTTTTTGCTTGTTTACATTTATCAAAGTGTTTTCCAAGCTTGCTGGTCTCATTGCTAGTCTGTTTAAACATGTCTGACATAGAGGAAACTCCTTGTTCATTATGTTTAGAAGCCATTGTGGAACCCCCTCTTAGAATGTGTACCAAATGTATTGATTTTACTTTAAGTTATAAAGATCATATTCTGTCTTTAAAAGATTTATCACCAGAGGAAACTGACAAGGGGGAAGTTATGCCGACTTACTCGCCCCACATGTCAGAACCTTTGACTCCCGCTCAAGGGACTCCCGCTCAAGAGGCGCCAAGTACATATAGCGCACCCATGGCGTTTACTTTACAAGACATGGCGGCAGTTATGGATCATACCCTTACAGCGGTATTGTCCAAACTACCAGGGTTACAAGGAAAGCGAGACAGCTCTGGGGCTAGAAAAAATACAGAGCACTCTGACGCTTTAGTAGCTATGTCTCATATCCCCTCACAATATGCAGAAGCTGAGGCAGGAGAGCTTCTTTCTGTGGGTGATTTTTCTCACTCAGGGAAGATGCTTCAACCTGATTCTGATATGTCAACATTTAAATTTAAGCTTGAACCCCTCCGCTTGTTGCTCAGGGAGGTTTTAGCTAGTCTGGATGACTGTGACACCATTATAGTGCCAGAGAAATTGTGTAGATTGGATAAAAACTATGCAGTGCCTGTTTACACTGATGTTTTTCCAATACCTTAAATGTTTTCAGAAATTATTACTAAGGAATGGGATAGACCAGGTGTACCGTTCTCTCCCCCTCCTATTTTTAAGAAAATGTTTCCAATAGATGCCGCTACACGGGACTTATGGCAAACGGTCCCTAAGGTGGAGGGAGAAGTTTCTACCCTAGCTAAGTGTACAACTATCCCCGTCGAGGACAGTTGTGCTTTCCTAGATCCAATGGATAAAAAGTTAGAGGGTTACCTTAAGAAAATGTTTATTCAACAAGGTTTTATTCTCCAGCCTCTTGCATGCATTGCCCCGGTCACTGCTGCTGCGGCCTTCTGGTTTGAGTCTCTGGAAGAGGCCTTACAGGTAGAAACTCCATTGGATGATATACTTGACAAGCTTAAAGCGCTTAAGCTAGCCAATTCATTTGTTTCTGACACCGTTGTTCATTTAACTAAACTAACGGCTAAGAACTCAGGTTTTGCTATTCAGGCGCGTAGGGCGCTATGGCTTAAATCCTGGTCAGCTGACGTTACTTCAAAGTCTAAGCTTCTCAATATTCCCTTCAAGGGGCAGACCCTATTCGGGCCAGGACTGAAGGAGATCATTTCTGATATTACTGGAGGAAAAGGTCATGCCCTTCCTCAGGATAGGTCTAACAAATTAAGGACCAAACAAACTAATTTTCGTGCCTTTCGAAATTTTAAGACGAGCGCAGCATCATCTTCCTCTAATACAAAACAAGAGGGAAATTTTGCCCAGTCCAAGCCGGTGGAGACCTAACCAGGCTTGGAACAAAGGTAAATAGGCCAAGAAGCCTGCTGCTGCCTCTAAGACAGCATGAAAGATTGGCCCCCAATCCGGTAACGGATCTGGTAGGGGGCAGACTTTCTCTCTTCGCCCAGGCTTGGGCAAGAGACGTCCAGGATCCCTGGGCGTTGGAAATTGTGTCCCAGGGATATCTTCTGGACTTCAAAGCTTCTTCCCCAAAAGGAAGACTTCACCTTTCACAATTATCTGCAGACCAGATAAAGAGAGAGGCATTCTTACATTGTGTTCAAGACCTCCTAGTTATGGGAGTGATCCACCCAGTTCCGCAGGAGGAACAGGGGCAAGGATTCTATTCAAATCTATTTGTGGTTCCCAAGAAAGAGGGAACCTTCAGACCAATCTTAGATCCTAAACAAATTTCTCAGGGTCCCATCTTTCAAGATGGAGACTATTCGAACCATCCTACTTATGATCCAGGAGGGTCAATACATGACTACCGTGGACTTAAAGGATGCTTATCTTCACATTCCGATACACAAAGATCATCATCGGTTTCTCAGGTTCGCCTTCCTAGACAGGCATTACCAGTTTGTGGCTCTTCCCTTTGGGTTAGCTACGGCACCAAGAATCTTTATGAAGGTTCTGGGGTAACTTCTGGCGGTCCTAAGGCCGCGGGGCATAGCAGTAGCCCCTTACTTAGACGACATTCTGATACAGGCGTCGAATTTCCAAATTGCCAAGTCCCATATGGACATTGTTCTGGCATTGCTGAGGTCTCATGGGTGGAAAGTGAACGAAAAGAAGAGTTCTCTATCCCCTCTCACAAGAGTTTCCTTCCTGGGAACTCTGATAGATTCTGTAGAAATGAGGATTTACCTGACAGAGGCCAGGTTGTCAATACTTCTAAATTCCTGCCGTGTTCTTTATTATACTTCTCGCCCTTCGGGCTGACTGCTTGGAGATTGAACGCTTGATTTTATCAAAGCGTGGTTTTTCTGAGTCGGTCATTGATACCTTAATACAGGCGTGAAAGCCTGTCACCAGGAAAATCTATCATAAGATATGGTGTAAATATCTTCATTGGTGTGAATCCAAGGGTTACTCATGGAGTAAGGTCAGGATTCCTAGGATATTATCTTTTCTCCAAGAAGGATTGGAGAAGGGTTTGTCAGCTAGTTCCTTAAAAGGACAGATTTCTGCTCTGTCTATTCTTTTGCACAAATGTCTGGCTGAGGTTCCAGACGTGCAGGCGTTTTGTCAGGCTTTAGTCGGAATCAAGCCTGTGTTTAAACCTGTTGCTCCGCCTTGGAGTTTAAATTTAGTTCTTAAGGTTCTTCAAGGGGTTCCGTTTGAACCTTTGCATTCCATAGATATTAAACTCTTATCCTGGAAGGTTCTGTTTTTAGTAGCTATCTCCTCGGCTCGAAGAGTTTCGGAGTTATCTGCTTTACAATGTGATTCCCCTTATCTCATTTTTCATGCAGATAAGGTAGTGTTACGTACCAAACCTGTTTTTTTTACCTAAGGTGGTATCTAATAAAAATATCAATCAGGAGATTGTTGTACCATCACTGTGTCCTAATCCTTCTTCAAAGAAGGAACGTCTTTTACACAATCTTGACGTGGTTCGTGCTTCAAAGTTTTATTTACAAGCTACTAAAGATTTTCGTCAAACATCTGCATTGTTTGTTGTCTACTCTGGAGAGAGGAGAGGCCAAAAGGCTTCGGCAACCTCTTTCTTTTGGCTAAGGAGTATAATACGCTTAGCTTATGAGACTGCTGGCCAGCAGCCTCCTGAAAGGATTGCAGCTCATTCTACTAGAGCGGTAGCTTCCACATGGGCTTTTAAAAATGAGGCTTCTGTTGAACAGATTTGTAAGGCGGCAACTTGGTCTTTGCTTCATACTTTTTCAAAGTTCTATAAATTTGATACTTTTGCTTCTTCGAAGGCTATTTTTGGGAGAAAGGTCTTGCAGGCAGTGGTGCCTTCCGTTTAAGCGCCTGCCTTGTCCCTCCCTTCATCCGTGTCCTATAGCTTTGGTATTGGTATCCCACAAGTAATGGATGATCCGTGGACTGGATACACCTTACAAGAGAAAACATAATTTATGCTTACCTGATAAATTTATTTCTCTTGTGGTGTATCCAGTCCACGGCCCACCCTGTCATTTTAAGGCAGGTGTTTTTTATTTTTAAACTACAGTCACCACTGCACCCTATAGTTTCTCCTTTCTCTTGCTTGTCTTCGGTCGAATTACTGGTAATGGCAGTTAGGGGAGGAGCTATATAGACAGCTCTGCTGTGGGTGATCCTCTTGCAGCTTCCTGTTGGGAAGGAGAATATCCCACAAGTAATGGATAATCCGTGGACTGGATACACCGCAAGAGAAATAAATTTATCAGGTAAGCATAAATTGTTTTTTTTTAAATTTAAACTTTAGTCACCTCTGCACCTTGTAGTTTCTCCTTTTTCTTCCTATACCTTCGGTCGAATGACTGGGGGGTGGAGCTAGGGGAGGAGCTATATAGACAGCTGTGCTGTGGTGCTCTTTGCCACTTCCTGTTAGCAGGAGGATAATATCCCACAAGTAAAGGATGAATCCGTGGACTCGTCTTACCATAGAAGAAATTAATTTATCAGGTAAGCATAAATTTACTTTATCTATCTTTTGACTAGATGTTGCTATAAGTACTTCTAAATCCTTATTTCTGCTTTTGCTTCTGGGTGCAGTAATTTTTGGATTAACCAACGATATTAGGTAAATTTGGGAATAATTTAACGTTTTTTGAGCATTTTGGAAAAATTGTTTACTTTTTCTTTTCTTAAAGGCACAGTGCACGTTTTTTTTCTTATGTTTGTTTTTTGCTATAAATAAGTGTTTAAACGACTTTTGTGGTATTACTAGTCTGTTCAACATGTCTGACATTGAGGTTTCTCATTGTTCTATGTGTTTAGAAGCCATTGTGCAACCCCCTCTAACATTGTGTAACTTTTGTACTGAAAGGGCCTTACATTGTAAAAAGCATATTTTAAATAAGAAAAGTGTGCCTATGGATGATTCTCAGTCTGAAGAGAATTAGGATATGCCATCCAATTCTCCCCAAGTGTCACAACCGTTAACGCCCACTCAAGCGACACCTAGTACTTCTAGTGCGTCTAATTCCTTTACTCTGCAGGAGATGGCTGCAGTTATGTCAACTACCCTTACAGAGGTATTGTCTAAATTACCAGTGTTGCAGGGTAAACACAGTAGATCAAGTATTAATGTAAATACTGAATCCTCTGATGCTTTATTAGCTATTTCCGATGTTCCCTCACAGTGCTTTGAGTTGGGGATCAGTGAATTACTGTCTGAGGGTGAAATTTCTGATTCAGGGAATGTTTTGTCTCAGACAGATTCGGATGCTATGTCATTTAAATTTAAGCTTGAACACCTCCGCCTTTTACTTAAGGAGGTTTTAGCGACTCTGGATGATTGTGATCCTATTGTGATCCTATTGTTCCTACTTACACTGATGTTTTTCCGGTTCCTAAGAGAATTTCGGAAATTATTAGTAAGGAATGGGATAGACCAGGTATACAGTTTTCTCCCTCTCCTAAGAAAATGTTTCCTATATCAGATAACATTCAGACTTGGCAAACGGTCCCTAAGGTAGAGGGAGCTATATCTTCCCTAGCTAAGCGTACTACTATTCCCATTGAGGATAGTTGTGCTTTCAAGAACCCTATGGATAAGAAATTAGAGGGTCTACTAAAGAAATTATTTGTTAATCAGGGTTTTCTCTTACAACCTACGGCTTGCATTGCTCCAGTAACTACTGCAGCAGCTTTTTGGTTTGAGGCTCTAGAAGAGTCTCTTAAGGTTGAGACTCCATTAGATGACATTTTAGATAGAATTAAGGCTCTTAAGCTAGCTAATTATTTTATTACTGATGCCGCTTTTCAAATTGCTAAATTAGCGGCAAAAAATGCAGGATTTTAGCATGTAGAGCATTGTAGCTCAAATCTTGGTCTGCGGATGTGCCATCAAAACATAAGCTTTTAGCTATTTCCTTTAAAGGTAAGACCCTTTTTGGGCCAGAATTAAAGTAAATCATTTCTGATATTACAGGAGGTAAAGGCCATGCCCTACCTCAGGATAAGTCGGTTAAAATGAGGGGTAAACAGAATAATTTTCGTTCCTTTCAGAACTTTAAAGCAGGACCCCCCGCTTCTTCTTCTTCCACAAAGCAGGAAGGGAATTTTACCCATCTAAGTCAGTCTGGAGACCCAATCAGAACTGGAATAAGGGTAAACAATCCAAAAAACCCACTGCTGGTCCTAATACAGCATGAAGGGGTGGCCCCCGATCCGGGACCGGATCTAGTAGGGGGCAGACTCTCTTTCTTTGCTCAGGCTTGGGCAAGAGATGTTCACGATTCCTGGGCACTAGAAATAGTGACCCACGGTTATCAATTGGAATTCAAGGATTTTCTCCCAAGAGGGAGATTTCATCTTTCAAAATTATCTGCAAACCAGATAAAAAGAGAGGCATTCTTACGCTGTGTAAAAGACCTTTTTACTATGGGAGTAATCTGTCTGGTTCCAAAATTGGAACAGGGACAGGGGTTTTACTCAAACCTATTTGTGGTTCCCAAAAAAGAGGGAACGTTCAGACCCATTTTAGACCTCAAGTGTCTAAACAAATTTAGTTCCATCATTCAAGATGGAGACAATTCGAACGATTTTGCCAATGATCCAGGAGGGTCAATATATGACTACCGTGGATTTGAAGGATGCTTACCTTCATATTCCAATCCACAAGGATCATCATCGGTTTCTAAGGTTTGCTTTCTTGGACAAACATTATCAGTTCGTGGTTCTTCCTTTCGGGTTGGCCACAGCACCCAGAATCTTCACGAAGGTTCTAGGGTCTCTTTTGGCGGTTCTCAGACCGCAAGGGATAGCGGTGGCGCCTTATCTGGACGATATACTGATTCAGACGTCATCATATCATCTGACAAAATCTGGAAGGTTAACATAGAGAAGAGTTCTCTTTTCCCACAGACAAGGGTTCATTTCTTGGGAACTCTGATAGACTTGGTGGCCATGAAAGTATTTCTGACGGAGGTCAGAAAATCAATTATTCTGAATACTTGCCAAGCACTTCAGTCCATTCCTCGGCCATCAGTGGCTCAGTGTATGGAGGTAATTGGATTAATCGGCAATGGACATCGTTCCGTTTGCTCGCTTTCATCTCAGACACTGCAACTGTGCATGCTCGGTCAATGGAATGGGGATTATGCGGATTTATCTCCTCAGATAAATCTGGATCAAGAGACCAGAAACTCTCTTCTTTGGTGGTTGTCGCCGATCATCTGTCCCAGGATACTTGTTTCCGCAGACCCTCTTGGGTGATAGTGACAATAGATGCCAGCCTTCTGGGCTGGGGTGCAGTTTGGAACTCCCTGAAGTCTCAGGGTGTTTGGGCTCAAGTGGAGTCTCTACTTCCAATCAATATTCTGGAACTGAGGGCAATATTCAATGCGCTTCAGGCGTGGCCTCAGTTGGCTTCGGCCAAATTCATCAGATTCCAGTCGGACAACGTAACGAATGTGGCATATGTCAATCATCAGGGGGGAACAAGGAGTTCCTTAGCGATGATAGAAGTATCCAAGATAATCAGTTGGGCAGAGGCTCACTCTTGTCATCTGTCAACGATCTACATCCCAGGGGTAGAGAACTGGGAAGCAGATTTTCTATGTCGACAGACTTTTTATCCGGGGGAGTGGGATCTTCACCCGGAGGTATTTGCCTCATTGATTCTCAGATGGGGCAGACCGGAATTGGATTTGATGGCATCTCGTCAGAATGCCAAGCTTCCCAGATACGGATCCCGGTCAAAGGATCCTCAGGCCGAACTGAAAGATGCCTTGGCAGTGCCTTGGTTGTTCAGCCTAGCTTATGTGTTTCCGCCGTTTCCTCTCCTCCCACGCGTGATTGCTCGAATCAAACAGGAGAGAGCTTCAGTGATCCTGATAGCGCCTGAGTGGCCACGCAGGACTTGGTATGCAGATCTAGTGGACATGTCCTCTCCGTGGAGACTTCCATTGCGACAGGACCTTCTCGTTCAAGGGCCTTTCCAACATCCAAATCTAATTTCTCTGCAGCTGACTGCGTGGAGATTGAACGTTTGATTTTATCGAAGCGAGGATTCTCTGATTCAGTCATCAATACTTTGATACAGGCTAGAAAGCCTGTCACTAGAAAAATCTATCATAAGATATGGTGTAAATATCTTTATTGGTGTAAATCCAAGGGTTACTCATGGAGTAAGGTTAGGATTCCTAGGATTCTGTCTTTTCTCCAAGAAGGATTGGAGAAAGGGTTATCAGCGAGTTCCTTAAAGGGACACATTTCAGCTTTGTCAATTCTGTTTCATAAACGTTTGGCAAATGTACCGGATGTTCAGTCTTTTTGTCAGGCTCTATCTAGAATTAAGCCTGTATTTAGACCTATTACTCCTCCTTGGAGTTTGAATTTAGTTCTTCGGGTTCTTCAAGGGGTTCCGTTTGAACCTATGCATTCCATAGATATTAAACTATTATCTTGGAAAGTTCTGTTTCTGGTTGCTATTTCTTCTGCTCGAAGAGTTTCTGAGCTTTCAGCATTGCAGTATAATTCGCCTTATCTCATTTTTCATTCTGATAAGGTGGTTTTACGTACCAAACCTGGATTTCTTCCTAAGGTTGTTTCGAATAAGAATATTAATCAGGAAATTGTTGTTCCTTCCTTGTGTCCTAATCCTTCTTCTAAGAAGGAGCGTCTGTTACATAATTTGGACGTGGTCCGTGCCTTAAAGTTTTACTTACAGGCAACTAAGGATTTCCGTCAGTCATCTTCATTATTCATTGTTTATTCTGGAAAGCGTAGGGGTCAGAAAGCTACGGCTACCTCTCTTTCTTTTTGGCTGAGAAGTATCATCCGCCTGGCATATGAGACGGCTGGACAGCAGCCTCCTGTAAGAATTACGGCTCATTCTACTAGGGCTGTGGCTTCCACATGGGCTTTTAAAAACGATGCTTTTGTTGAACAGATTTGTAAGGCTGCGACTTGGTCGTTCCTTCACACTTTTTCCAAGTTTTACAAATTTTATACTTTTGCTTCTTCTGAGGCTATGTTTGGGAGAAAGGTTCTTCAAGCAGTGGAGCATTCTGTTTAGGTTTCTGTCTTGTCCCTCCCTTTCATCCGTGTCCTATTGCTTTGGTATTGGTTTCCAACAAGTATGGATGAAATCCGTGGACTCGTCATATCTTTGTAAAAGAAAACTAAATTTATTCTTACCTGATAAATTACTTTCTTTTACGATATGACGAGTCCACGGCCCACCCTGTTATTTTAAGACATATTTATTTTATTTTTTTGAAAACTTCAGTAACCTCTGCACTTTTCTTTTGCATGATGTACCGAGTCCACGGATTCATCCTAACTTGTGGGATATTGTCCTTCCTGACAGGAAGTAGCAAAGAGAGCACCACAGCAGAACTTTCTATATAGCTCCCCCCTTAACTCCACCCCCCAGTCATTCTCCTTTGCTGGCTCTAATCAGGAAGAGTAAAGAGAAGAGGTGTTAAACTGTTAGTTTTATTTTATCTTCAATCAAGTGTTTGTTATTTTTAAATGGTACCGGTGTTGTACTAGTTACTCTCAGGCACATAGATGAAGATTTCTGCCTGGAGGATGATGATCTTAGCATTTGTAACTAAGGTCCACTGCTGTTCCCACAGAAGCTGAGGAGTACAGGAAAACTTCAGTGTGAGGAACGGTTTCTTGCTATACAGCAATGAGGTATGTTCAGTCATATTTTCTGCAGAGACTGTGTTAACTCAGAAAGGCTGACAGTGTCCCCATTAGTGGAAGGGTAAGCAGTAATCCTAGTGTTATCAGAGGTTTTTACTAGCTTGCATAAAGGGTTAATTTTTTGTGGGCACTCAGTTTGTTATGTGAATTTGGCACAAACGTTTTTGTGTCTGGGAGTAACGTTTTCTGATTTATGGGACATTTGCTTGAGGGTTCTTTGGGGTTGTTTATAACCCACATGGCTTTCAGGCAGGGTTTGTTAGTTTTGTGTAGGCCCCAGCAGGCGGGGCCTACATTTACAAGCAACAAGCAACTTCTCCTGCGGTCCTGAGAGTTTTCTGAGGGACTAATTGAAGCTTTAAACCCCATATTATCGCTTCCTAAGGGCAGGTAGGGCCACAGCAGAGCTGTGGCAAGGTGCTATAGGGTTTTTTAACCGGTTTTAGACATATTTCAATCCGTTTTTTTCATTTGGGGGTTTATTGCTTATTAACTTGTGGCGCAATCCTTCTAAAGCTTAGTGGGTACACTGTTAAAATTACAGAAAAATTGAAGCAATTTTAACCTGTTTTGCAGTTTGTGTATGCCTTTTTTTCTCTTATAGGCACAGTACCGTTTTTGCAAATTGTGTTTATCATTAAATAAAGTGTTTTCCAAGCTTGCTTGCTTTATTACTAGTCTGTTAAACATGTCTGACACTGAGGAAACTCATTGTTCAATTGGTTTAGAAGCCATTGTGGAACCCCCTCTTAGAATGTGTCCCACTTGTACTGATGTGTCTATAAATGGCAAACAGCATATTTTGACTTATTAAAGTTTGGCATTAGATGATTCTCAGACAGAAGGAAATCAGGTTTTGCCATCTAGTTCTCCCCAAGTGTCACAACCAGTAACGCCCGCACAAGCGACGCTGAGTACTTCTAGTGCGTCTAATTCTTTCACCTTGCAAGATATGGCTTCAGTTATGAATACTACCCTCACAGAGGTTTTATCTAAGCTGCCTGGGTTGCAAGGGAAGCGCAGTAGCTCTGGGTTAAGAATAAATGCTGAGCCTTCTGACGCTTTAGTTGCCGTATCCGATATTCCCTCACAATGTTCTGAGGTAGGGATGAGGGATTTGCTGTCTGAGGGAGAGATTTCTGATTCAGGAAAGATGTTCTCTCAGACAGATTCAGATATGACGACATTTAAATTTAAGCTAGAGCACCTCCGCTTATTGCTCAGGGAGGTTTTAGCTACTCTGGATGATTGTGACCCCATTGTAGTTCCAGAGAAATTGTTTAAAATGGACAAATATTTAGAGGTTCCTGTTTACACTGATGTGTTTCCGGTCCCTAAGAGGATTTCGGACATTGTTACTAAGGAGTGGGATAAACCAGGTATTCCGTTCTCTCCCCCTCCTGTTTTTAAGAAAATGTCTCCCATTTCTGACACCATAAAGGACTCATGGCAGACGGTCCCTAAGGTGGAGGGGGAGCTATTTCTACCCTGGCTAAGCGTACAACTATACCTATTGAAGACAGTTGTGCTTTCATTGATCCTATGGATAAAAAGTTAGAGGGTCTCCTAAAGAAAATTTTTGTTCATAAAGATTTTCTTCTTCAACCTATAGCATGCATTGTTCCTGTAACCACTGCATCTGCCTTTTGGTTTGAGGCTCTAGAAGAGTCTCTTCAGATGGAGACCCCACTAGATGATATTTTGGACAGAATTAAGGCTGTTAAGTTGGCTAATTCTTTTATTACAGTCATACCCTCCCTCAGGATAATTCAAATAAGACAAGGACCAAACAAAATAATTTTCGTTCCTTTCGAAACTTCAAGAGTGGTCCCTCTACCTCTTCCCCTGCTGCAAAGCAAGAGTGGAACTTTGTTCAATCCAAGCCAACCTGGAGACCTAATCAAGGGTAAACAGGCCAAAAAGCCTGCTGCTGCCACTAAGTCAGCATGAAGGGGTAGCCCCCGATCCGGGACCAGATCTAGTAGGGGGCAGACTCTCTCTCTTTGCTCAGGCCTGGGCAAGAGACGTTCAGGATTCCTGGGCAGTAGAAATTGTAACCCAGGGATACCTTCTAGATTTCAAGGATTCCCCTCCAAGGGGGAGGTTCCATCTTTCTCAATTGTCTGTAAACCCGACAAAAAGAGAGGCGTTCTTACGCTGTGTTGAAGACCTTTTTACCATGGGAGTGATCTGCCCAGTTCCGAAAGCAGAACAGGGGCAGGGGTTCTACTCCAATCTGTTTATAGTTCCCAAAAAGGAGGGAACCTTCAGACCAATTTTGGATCTCAAGATCCTAAACCAATTCCTAAGAGTTCCATCTTTACAAGATGGAGACCATTCGGACTATCTTACCATTGATCCAGGAGGGTCAATATATGACCACCGTGGACTTAAAGGATGCGTATCTGCACATTGCTATCCACAAAGATCATCACCAGTTCCTCAAGTTCGCCTTTCTGGACAAGCATTATCAGTTTGTGGCTCTTCTTTTCGGGTTGGCCACGGCGCCGCAAATCTTCACGAAGGTGCTAGGGTCCCTTCTGGCAGTTCTAAGGCCACAGGGCATAGCAGTGGCGCCTTATCTAGACGACATTCTAATTCAAGCGTCATCCTTCCAACTAGCCAAGTCTCACACGGACTTAGTGTTGGCCTTTCTAAGGTCTCACGGTTGGAAAGTGAACGTAAAAAAGAGTTCTCTTTCCCCCCTCACAAGAGTTTCATTTCTAGGGACTCTGATAGACTCGGTGGACATGAAAATATTTCTGACGGAGGTCAGGAAATCAAAGATTTTGTCCACCTGCCGAGCTCTTCATTCCATTCCTCGGCCGTCAGTGGCTCAGTATATGGAGGTAATCGGACTAATGGTAGCGGCAACGGACATAGTTCCGTTTGCTCGCTTGCATCTCAGACCACTGCAACTATGCATGCTCAATCAGTGGAATGGGGATTATGTGGATTTATCTCCTCAGATAAATCTAGATCAAGAGACCAGAGACTCTCTTCTTTTGTGGTTGTCACAGGATCATCTGTCCCAGGGAATGTGTTTCCGCAGGCCAGAATGGGTTATAGTGACGACAGACGCCAGTCTTCTGGGCTGGGGTGCAGTCTGGAATTCCCTGAAAGCTCAGGGTTTGTGGACTCGGGAGGAGGCTCTCCGACCGGTAAATATTCTGGAATTAAGAGCGATATTCAATGCTCTCCAGGCATGGCCTCAGCTGGCTTCGGCCAGATTCATCAGGTTTCAGTCGGACAACATCACGACTGTGGCTTATATCAATCATCAGGGCGGAACAAAGAGTTCCTTAGTGATGATAGAGGTCTCAAGGATAATCCAATGGGCAGAGGCTCACTCTTGCCATCTGTCAGCGATCTATATCCCAGGTGTAGAGAACTGGGAGGCAGATTTTCTAAGTCGTCAGACTTTTCATCCGGGGGAGTGGGAACTCCATCCGGAGGTGTTTGCTCAGCTGGTTCGGCTATGGGGCACACCAGAGTTGGATCTGATGGCGTCTCGTCAGAACGCCAAACTTCCTTGTTACGGCTCCAGGTCAAGGGATCCTCAGGCTGTACTGATAGATGCTCTAGCAGTACCCTGGTCGTTCAACCTGGCTTATGTGTTTCCACCTTTCCCTCTACGTCTGATTGCCAGAATCAAACAGGAGAGAGCATCAGTGATTTTGATAGCGCCTGCATGGCCACGCAGGACTTGGTATGCAGACCTGGTGGACATGTCATTCCTTCCACCATGGTCTCTGCCATTGAGACAGGACCTTCTGATTCAAGGTCCATTCAAGCATCCAAATCTAATTTCTCTGCAACTGACTGCTTGGAAATTGAACGCTTGATTCTATCAAAGCGGGGTTTCTCTGAGTCAGTCATAAATACCTTGATTCAGGCTCGAAAGCCTGTTACCAGGAAAATGTATCATAAGATATGGCGTAAATATCTTTTTTTGGTGCAAATCCAAAGGCTTCTCCTGGAGTAAAATCAGGATTCCTAGGATTTTGTCTTTTTTCCAAGAGGGATTGGATAAAGGATTATCAGCTAGTTCCCTAAAGGGACAGATATCTGCTCTGTCTATTTTGTTGCATAAGATTCTGGCAGATGTTCCAGACGTTCTGGCTTTTTGTCAGGCTTTAGTTAGA
This sequence comes from Bombina bombina, assembly GCF_027579735.1. Lineage (NCBI taxonomy): Eukaryota > Metazoa > Chordata > Amphibia > Anura > Bombinatoridae > Bombina > Bombina bombina. Next base: position 667,053,253 of record NC_069499.1, read on the forward strand.
ATTAAGCCTGTGTTTAAACCTATTGCTCTGCCATGGAGTCTAAATTTAGTTCTTAGAGTTCTTCAGGGGGTCCTGTTTGAACCCATGCATTCCATAGATATTAAGCTTTTATCTTGGAAAGTTTTGTTCCTAGTTGCTATCTCTTCAGCTCGAAGAGTTTCTGAACTATCTGCATTACAATGTGACTCTCCTTATCTTGTGTTCCATGCTGATAAGGTGGTTTTGCGTACCAAGACTGGGTTCCTACCTAAGGTTGTTACTAACCGGAATATCAATCAAGAAATTGTTGTTCCTTCTCTGTGTCCTAATCCTTCTTGTAAGAAGGAACGTCTGTTGCACAACTTGGACGTGGTTCGTGCTTTGAAATTTTATTTGCAGGCAACCAAAGATTTTCGTCAAACATCTTCTTTGTTTGTTGTCTATTCTGGAAAGCGTAGGGGTCAAAAGGCTACTGCGACTTCTCTTTCCTTTTGGCTGAAAAGCATCATCCGTTTGGCTTATGAGACTGCTGGACAGCAGCCTCCTGAAAGGATTACAGCTCATTCTACTAGAGCGGTACCTACCACATGCGCTTTTAAAAATGAGGCTTCTGTTGAACTGATTTGTAAGGCTGCGACTTGGTCGTCGCTTCATGCCTTTTCACAATTTTATACATTTGATACATTTGCTTCTTCGGAGGCTATTATTGGGAGAAAGGTTTTGCAAGCAGTGGTGCCTTCCGTTTAGGTTCCTGTCTTGTCCCTCCCTTCATCCGTGTCCTAAAGCTTTGGTATTGTTATCCCACAAGTTAGGATTAATCCGTGGACTCGGTACATCATGCAAAAGAAAACAAAATTTATGCTTACCTAATAAATGTCTTTCTTTTGCGATGTACCGAGTCCACGGCCCGCCCTGTCTATTCAAGACAGATAGTATTTTTTTTTATGTAAACTTCAGTCACCTCTGCACCTTATAGTTTCTCCTTTTCTTCCTTGGCCTTCGGTCAAATGACTGGGGGGTGGAGTTAAGGGGGGAGCTATATAGACAGCTCTGCTGTGGTGCTCTCTTTGCTACTTCCTGTCAAGAAGGACAATATCCCACAAGTTAGGATGAATCCATGGACTTGGTACATCGCAAAAGAAAGAAATTTATCAGGTAAGCATAGATTTTGTTTTTTAGCCTTTCCTTTTCTCTTCCTATAACCTTCGGCCGAATGACTGGAGGTGGAGGGGAAAGAAGGGGCTATATATACAGCTCTGCTGTGGTGCTCTTTGCCACTTCCTGTTAGCAGGAGGTTAATATCCCACAAGTAAGGATGAAATCCGTGGACTTGTCATATCGTAAAAGAAAGTAATTTATCAGGTAAGCATAAATTTAGTTTTTTGGCTCCTATTCACCAATTTAAGGACTATTGCATCACTATGCTTGAACTTGTTCTTGCGAACTAATATCTGTGCAAGACTTTAATTCTCATTTATATTTTTGGATAACTGATGTATTGGAGCTTTTTTATAAGAATATCTACTCAATTTAATTCATTTGATTTTATATTTGTATTTATTCATTCTGCACTTCAATTCTGGAAGTGTAACATTTAAGTGAGAATCTATGCACTGCACTTTTATGGTTTGTAGAATTGTATGTTTTTTATACACACTGTTTGTTGAAACAGACTTTTTACTACCCATTGTTCTAATAAATATTTGAGATTTGCTACTTTTAGTGCATATTATATATAATTATATACATTCTTATATCTATATCTATTTCACACCCTTAGGCCTCTGAGTGATCTTTTTCAGCGCCTATTTCTCTTGTTAAGTGTATCCAGTCCACGGATCATCCATTACTTATGGGATATATTCTCCTTCCCAACAGGAAGTTGCAAGAGTCCACCCACAGCAAAGCTGCTATATAGCTCCTCCCCTAACTGCCATTACCAGTCATTCTCTTGCAAGTCTCAACATAGATAGGAGGTCGTGAGAGTCTGTGGTTTTTTATACTTAGTTTATTTCTTCAATCAAAAGTTTGTTATTTTTAAATGGCACCGGAGTGTGCTGTTTATCTCAGGCATTATTTGGAAGAAGAATCTGCCTGCGTTTTTTCTATGATCTTAGCAGACGTAACTAAGATCCAGTTGCTGTTCTCACACATTCTGAGGAGTAAGGTACTTCAGAGGGGGAATGGCGTGCAGGTTTTCCTGCAAATAAGGTATGTGCAGTAAAATATTTTTCTAAGGAATGGAATTGACTAAGAAAATACTGCTGATACCGAAGTAATGTAAGTACAGCCTTTAAATGCAGTGAAAGCGACTGGTACCAGGCTGATTGATAGAGATATATGCTAAGGTATGTGCAGTAATATATTTTTCTAAGGAATGGAATTGACTAAGAAAATACTGCTGATACCGAAGTAATGTAAGTAAAGCCTTAAATGCAGTGATAGCGACTGGATCAGGCTTATTAATAGACATACATACTCTTATAAGAATGTGTTTTAAAACGTTTGCTGGCATGTTTAATCGTTTTTTAACATATGTTTGGTGGTAAAACTTATTGGGGCCTAATTTTTCCACATGGCTGGCTTAAATTTTGCATAGAAACAGTTATAGGGAAGGTAATCCACAGCTCAGCTGTGGCAGTTTTGTTGTGTCTGTTTAAAAAAAAAAATGTCGTTTTTTTTTTTTTTTTTTTTTTATCTGTTTTTTGCATTAAGGGGTTAATCATCCATTTGCAAGTGGGTGCAATGCTCTGTTAACTTATTACATGTACTGTAAAAATTTCGTTTGATTTACTGCCTTTTTTCACTGTTTTTCAAATTTTGACAAAATTTGTTTCTCTTAAAGGCACAGTAACGTTTGTTATATTTGCTTGTTAACTTGATTTAAAGTGTTTTCCAAGCTTACTAGTCTCTTTATTAGTTCTAACATGTCTAACATAGAGGAGGCTCTGTGTTTATTATGTTTAAAGCCATGGTGGAACCCCATTTTAGAATGTGTACCAGATGTACTGATTTCATGTTAAACAATAAAGATCATTTTTTGTATTTAAAAACATTATCACCAGAGGATTCTGTCGAGGGGGAAGTTATGCCGACTAACTCTCCCCACGTGTCAGACCCTTTGACTCCCGCTTTAGGGACTTACGCTCAAATGGCGCCAAGTACATCAAGGGCACCCATAGCGTTTATTTTACCAGAGGATTCTGTCGAGGGGGAAGTTATGCCGACTAACTCTCCCCACGTGTCAGACCCTTTGACTCCCGCTCCAGGGACTCACGCTCAAATGGCGCCAAGCATATCAATGGCGCCCATAGCGTTTATTTTACAAGACATGGCAAAGGTTGTGTATAATACACTGGCAGCAGTATTAGTCAGACTACCTGAAATTAAAGGAAAGCAAAACAGCTCTGGGGGTAGATACAGAGCATACAGACGCTTTAAGAACCATGTCTGATACTACCTCACAATATGCTTAGTCTGTGGGTGATATTTGTGACTCAGGGAAGATGATTTAACCTGATTCTGATATTTCTACATTTAAAATTTATGCTTGAGAACCTCCACTTGTTGCTCAGGGAGGCTTTAGCTGCTCTGAATGAATGTGTACAATCGCAGTGCCAGAGAAATTGTGTAGACTGGATAAATAATATGCAGTGCCGGTGTGTACTTATGTTTTTCCAATACCTAAAGAGGTTTACTAAATTTTTTCATAAGGAATGGGATAGACCAGGTGTGCCGTTCTCTTCCCCTCCTATTTTTTAGAAGAATGTTTTCTAATAGTTGCCACCACACGGGACTTATGGCAGACAGTTCCTAAGGTGGAGAGAAGAGTTTCTACTCTAGCTAAGCGTACCACTACCTCTGGCGAGGACTGTTGTGCTTTTTTAGATCCAATGGATAAAAAATGTTTATTCAACACGGTTTTATCCTGCAGCCCCTTGCACGCATTGCTCCTGTAACTGCTGCTGCGGCGTTCTGGTTTGAGTCTCTTGATGAGGCTTTACAGGCTCCATTGGATGAATATATTTGACAAGCTTAGAGCACTTAAGCTAGCCAATTCCTTTGTTCCTTTGACTAGACTAACGGCTAAGAATTCTGTTTTTTACTATACTGGCGCACAGAGCGCTATGGCTTATATCATGGTCAGCTGTCGTGACTTTAATAAATAAGCTACTTAACTTCCCTTCAAGGGGCAGACCCTATTCAGGCCTAGTTTGAAGGAGATTATTACTTATATCACTGGAGGAAAAGATCATGCCCTTCCTCAGGACAGGTCCAAATCAAGGGACAAAAAAGGCCTAATTTTCGTGCCTTTCGAAAATTCAAGGCAGGTGTGGCATCAACTTCCTCTAAGGCAAAATAAGAGGGAACTTTTGCTCAGTCCAAGGCGGTCTGGAGACAACCGGACCTGGAACAAAGATAAGCAGGTCAAGGAGCCTGCTGCTGCCTCTAAAACAGCATGAGGAACGGACCCCTATCTGGTAACGGATCCTATAGGGGGCAGACTTCATTCTTCGCCCAGGCGTGGGCAAGAGATGCCCAGGATCCCTGGGCATTGGAAATTATACCCCAGAGATATCTTCTGGATTTCAAAGCTTTCCCCCCCAAAAAAGGGGAGTTTTTGCCTTTCACATTTATCTGCAAACCAGATAAAGAAAGTCCCATTCAGTTCCAATAGAGGAACAGGGACACAGTTTTCCTCAAATCGGTTTGTGGTTCCCAAGGAAAGGAAACCTTCAGACCTATTTTGGATCTAAAAGATCTTAAACAAATTCTTTAGAATTCTATCATTTAAGATGGAAACTATTCGTACCATCTTAACTATGATCCAGGAGAGTCAATAGAGGACTACAATGGATTTGAAGGATGCTTATCCTCACATTACGATGCATAAAGATCACCATCGGTTTTTCAGGTTTGCCTTTCTAGACAGGCATTACCAGTTTGTAGCTCTTTCCTTTGGGTTAACTACAGCCCCTAGAATCTTTATGGAGGTTCTGGGGTCACTTTGGCGGTCCTTAGGCCGCGGGGCATAGAAGTGGCCCCTTATTTAGACGACATCCTGATACAGGCGTCAAACATCCAAGTTGCCAAGTCTCATACGGACGTAGTACTGGCATTTCTGAGATCGCATGGGTGGAAAGTGAACAAGGAAAGAGTTCTCTATCCCCAATATCAAGGGTTTCCCTCCTAGGGATTCTGATAGATTTTGTAGAAATTAAAATTTACCTGACGGAGTCCAGGTTGTCAAAGTTTCTAAATATCTGCCGTGTTCTTCATTCCATCCGCGCCCTTTGGTGGCTCAGTACATGAATGTAATCGGCTTAATGGTAGCGGCAAGGGACATAGTACCGTTTGCACGCCTACATTTCAGACCACTGCAACTATGCATGCTCAGCCAGAGGAACGGGGATTACACAGATTTGTTCTCCTGTTAAATCCGGACCAAGAAACCAGAGATTCTCTTCTCTGGTGACTATCTCGGGTCCATCTGTCCAAGGGTATGACCTTCCGCAGGTCAGATGGGACAATTGTTACAACAGATGCCAGCCTTTTAGGTTGGGATACAGTCTGGAACTCCCTGAAGGCTCAGGGATAGTGGACTCAGGAGGAGACCCTCCTTCTAATGAATATTCTGGAACTGGGAGCGATATTCCATGCTCTTCAGACTTGGCCTCAGTTAGCAACTCTGAGGTACATCATATTTCAGTCGGACAATATCACGACTGTGGCTTACATCAACCATCAAGGGGGAACAGAAGTTCCCTAGCAATGTTAGAAGTATTAAAATAATTCACTGGACAGAGACTCACTCTTGTCTAAAAGCTATCCCTATCCCAGGTGTTGAGAACTGGGAGGCAGATTTTCTAAGTCGTCAGACTTTTCATCCGGGGGAGTGGGAATTCCCTCCGGAGGGGTTTGCACAAGATCAAGCAGGAGAGTGCTTTGGTGCTTTTGACAGCGCCTGCGTGGCCACGCAGGACCTGGTATGCAGATCTGGTGGACATGTCATCCTTTCCACCACGGTCTCTGCTTCTGAGACAGGACCCTCTACCTCAGGGTCTTTTCAACCATCTAAATATAACTAATCTGAGATGGACTGCCTGGAGACAGAACGCCTGATGTTATCAAAGCATGGCTTCTCCGAGTCAGTAATTGATACCTTAATACAGGCATAAAAGCCTGTCTCTAGGAAAATTTAACATAAGATATGATGTAAATATCTTATTGTTATGAATCCAAGGGTTACTCATGGAGTAAAGTCTGGATTCCCAGGATATTATCTTTTCTCCAAGATGATTTTGAGAAAAGGGTTGTCAGCTAGTTCTTTAAAAGGACAGATTTCTACTCTGTCTATTCTTTTGCACAAGCGTCTGGCAGGTATTCTAGACGTTCAGGCATTTGGTCAGGCTTTGGTTAGAACCAAGCCTGTGGTTAAAAATGTTGCTCCGCCATGGAGCTTAAAGCTGGTTCTTAAGGTTCTTCAAGGAGTTCCATTTGAACCTTTTCATTCCATAGATATCAAACTTCTATCTTGGAAAGTTCCTTTTTGGTAGCTATTTCCTCGGCTCATAGAGTCTCCGAGTTATCTGCGTTGCAATGTGATTCTCCTTATCTGGTTCTCCGTACGGATAAGGTAGTCCTGTGTACCAACCTGGGTTTTTACCTAAGGTGGTATCTAACAAGAATATCACTCAAGGGATTGTTGTTCCATTCTTGTATCCTAATCCTTCTTCAAAGAAGGAACGTCTATTACACAATTTGGACGTGGTTCGTGTTTTAAAGTTTTACTTACAAGCTACTACAGATTTTCATCAAACATTCACCTTGTTTGTTGTCTATTCTGGACAGAGGAGAGGTCAAAGGACTTCAGCAACCTCTCTGTCTTTTTGGTTAAAAAGCATAATTCATTTAGCTTATGAGACTGCTGGACAGCAGCCTCCTGAAGGGATTACAGCTCATTCTACTAGAGCTGTGGTTTTCACTTGGGCCTTTTTTAAATGTGGCTTCTGTTGAACAGATTACAAGACGGAGTCTTGGTCTGCGTTTCATACTTTTTCAAATTTAACAAATTTGATACCTTGTGTAACGGTACCAACCGGATACCAAGGGTTAACACCAGGGAACAATGTCCTGCATAGGGAATCAGCAGTTCACAACCCAGCCAGTTTTCAGGTTTTAAACAGAATAACACTTTATTTGAAGGCAGCATACAGATTTATACAGGTTTTTGACCCCCCCCCCCCCCCCCAGATGGGGGTGGAAAGAATGTTGTACATTAGATAAAAGGGAGAAGCGCCCTTGACATGATACAATAGGATTATATTACTTAAACACTTCAACCACAGGACACTCTTGACTCTCCTTATCACTTAGGCGTTTCTCTCTGGGGGTGATCAAACAATAGAATGCTAAGCATTAATTAGATTGTAGCTGGAGCCAGCCACTTGTGGTTAGAAAATAAAGTTAACACTTTCAGTCCTGACCGAAGGGTCTGTCACAGACAACCTTTCTTACGTTATAGTCCAGAAGTGGCTAGGTTTGCCACAATGCTCCCCCAGAACCAAGCCGGCATACACAGTCTGATCCCAACGGATCGGCTTGGGGATGTCCGGGGCAACAACTTTCGGCTCAAGTAAGCTACGGGGTGTTCTCCGCCATCTGCTCCAACTTGGCTCAGTACTGCCCCCACCCCAAACATGGAAGCGTCTCTTCCCGGAGGGACTGGGCTTGGGTAGTCACAGGGTTAACATTAGCGGGATCCATGGGAGCATAGGCAGAAACAAGGGGGGCCAAGTCATTTCCAAGGAGAACATCAGCAGGTAAGTCCTTCTTGACCCCCACATTCACAAGTCTAGCGCCCACTCCCCAATCCAAATGTACCCTGGCAACAGGTAGGCGGAACACAGTGCCCCCTGCTACCCTCACAGCCACAGTGTCTCCAGTGTGCTGTTTCTCAGGCACCAAGTTCTCTTGAAGCAAGGTCATGGTAGCACCAGTATCCCGTAGACAACTGACCTCCTTCCCATTCACTTTAACCCGTTGCCGGTTATTCCGGTGGGCAGCTTGCACGGGGTCTGCTTCATGTAGGCTGCCCCAGCATTCTGGCGCCTCTACGTAGCGGGCCACAGGCTGAGGATTATGTGGGATTCCGCCAGCGGGTCTTCTCCAGGACTGTGCTTGATTCGCTGCATTTAGGGGACACTCTGGTCTTTTGTGCCCTAGTTGCTTACATCCAAAGCACCGAATAGGTTGTGAGTAGCCCCGCGAATTGAACCGGGCTCTCTGAGGGTAGTTCGTGGCCGGAGGCCGTGTGGTATAGCGGTGCGCCGGGGGTTGGTAACTGGCAGCTGCTGGGGTGACTGGGGGTCTGTACTCCACTCTAGCAGTGGGCAATCGGTATACTGCTCCCCCTGCCCCTCGTACTGCCACGGATCCGCCAGTGGGTGCTGTATCCGGCACCAAATGGGGAGCTATCAGGGTTAAAGTAGCTCCCGAATCCCGAAGTCCCTGGACCGACATCACCTCATGCAGAATTCCCAGGGGTTCCTCGGCTTGGGTGCTCAACACCTCATGAGCGGCTGGCTCCGTTTGGTAATGGTGAGCAGCCGCCCTTGGGGCCAGGTTCTGTCTGACCTGGTTCCAAGCTTGTCTGCTCCGATTTTGGGTGCACTCACGTGCCATATGTCCCCACTGCTTGCAGGTGTGGCATTGTATATTAGCCCGTCCGTTGTTAGGCTGTAGTCCATGGTGCCTCCTGGCATCAAAATGCTGGTCTGCTAATCTGGCTGCTTCGGTTAAGGTGAGGGGTTTTCGATCTCTCACCCATTCTTGGGCTTCTGGGGACAAGCCGTTAAAGAATTGCTCCAACAGCATCAGTTGTCGCAATTCTTCCATGGTGGTAGCTTGGCTGGCCTGTATCCACCCCTGAGATGCTTGATCCAGCTTGTGGGCCCACTCTGCATGGGAATCTCTTTCTGGCTTGCGCAGGCCTCTAAACTTGCGCCGGTATGCCTCTGAGGTAATGGCATATCTTTCCAAGATCGCTCTCTTCACTTTAGCGTAATCCTTGCTGTCCTCCCTGGGTACAGCGCGATACGCTTCCGCTGCCCTACCGGCTAGCTTGCCTGCTAGCACCGGCACCCATACGGACTGCTCCAAATCATGTAACTCGCACAGTCTCTCAAAATCCTGTAAATACCCATCAATCTCATCCTTCTCCTCACAAAACATTTTAAATGCATGGTATGGGATTTTGGGTCTTACTGGGTTGCTGAGTGCGTCCAAAATGGATTCTGCTCGGGAGGATGCATTCCGCGGACTGTGTGCCATCACGTACTCCTGCACATCTGCCATTACCACGGATAGCATATCCCGTGGTACAGGTTGGGGTAAAAATTCCAGCCTGGTCCTCATTTCCCTCTGGTATAGGGTCTCCTCCATGGCTGCTGGAGGCGTAGCGCTGCGAGCTCTGTCTCCCTCCATCAGCTCAGCAATTAATATAGCCTTGGGTTTGCTGCTGCCTATCTTTCCCCTGGCTTCTAGCAGTTCCTTTTACGTTTGTCTCTTTAGCTTAGAATAATCCATCTCCATTCACTTCGGTCCCTGGTACTCCTTCCATCTTAGTCAGTATTGTAGTAATCCCCCTCTTCCTGAGGTTACTGGCTTGTGTAGTTGCTCTTCTGGGCGATAAGGTTCATTCCGTCGCTTGCCACCAATTGTAACGGTACCAACCGGATACCAAGGGTTAACACCAGGGAACAATGTCCTGCATAGGGAATCAGCAGTTCACAACCCAGCCAGTTTTCAGGTTTTAAACAGAATAACACTTTATTTGAAGGCAGCATACAGATTTATACAGGTTTTTGACCCCCCCCCCCCCCAGATGGGGGTGGAAAGAATGTTGTACATTAGATAAAAGGGAGAAGCGCCCTTGACATGATACAATAGGATTATATTACTTAAACACTTCAACCACAGGACACTCTTGACTCTCCTTATCACTTAGGCGTTTCTCTCTGGGGGTGATCAAACAATAGAATGCTAAGCATTAATTAGATTGTAGCTGGAGCCAGCCACTTGTGGTTAGAAAATAAAGTTAACACTTTCAGTCCTGACCGAAGGGTCTGTCACAGACAACCTTTCTTACGTTATAGTCCAGAAGTGGCTAGGTTTGCCACACCTTGCTTCTTCGGAGGCTATTTTTGGGAGAAAGGGTTTTTACAGGCAGTGGTAACTTCCGTTTAAGTACCTGCCTTGCCCCTCCCATCATCCGTGTACTTTAGCTTTGGTATTGGTATCCCATAAGTAATGGATGATCCGTGGACTGGATACACTTAACAAGAGAAAACATAATTTATGCTTACCTGATAAATTTATTTCTCTTGTAGTGTATCCAGTCCACGGCCCGCCCTGTCACTTTAAGGCAGGTAATTTTTCCATTAAACTACAGTCACCACTGCACCCTATGGTTTTCCTTTCTCTGCATGTTTTCGGTCGAATGACTGGTAATGGCAGTTAGGGGAGGAGCTATATAGCAGCTTTGCTGTGGGTGGACTCTTGCAACTTCCTGTTGGGAAGGAGAATATATCCCATAAGTAATGGATGATCCGTGGACTGGATACACTACAAGAGAAATAAATTTATCAGGTAAGCATAAATTATGTTTTCCTATCTTTGCACCCAATTTTATTATTTCCTTTTACAATAGTTGTGCACGGGCGGGGGCCCCTGCAGGTCTGTTGTTTGGTTTTTGGGCAGCAGTCTAGGTCTCTGAGGTTTTAATTATTAGGTTTCAGTGGTATTTAACAACCAAGCGCTTTATTATTGTACTCTTTCTACACACACACACACACACACACACACACACACACACACACACATACACATATATATATATATATATTAGGGCTGGGCGATATGGAAAAAAATAGATATCACGATTTTGGCCATAAAATATTGCGATTTTAATCGCTATTTAAAAAAAAAAAAAATAACACTTGTCAATAACACAAAAATAAACACTTGTCAATAAAAATTGCATTAAACTGTACAGAATCGTAAAATACACTGACTTTTTTTTCCTTTTATTATTTATATAAAGAGAAATGCATAATAATAAGGATCTACTACATTGCTAGTAGAGTAACACATATAACAAAGTAATGTGAAGATCACTGACTAGAAAACTACAGTCATAATGAAAGGGTGGTCTGCTGAATACCTATCTGACTTATCATTAATTATCTCCTATTTTATAATATAACAAAGTAAAAGAAAACTTTATATCGCTTAAAATAAAACATGCAAGATATGCAGTTAATATAACTTAAAGGAAATCCTTATCCCATACAGTGACGAGTATTACCATAGTAAAACCTAGGAATTACTTTCTGTAAATACAGAGGCATCTCTAAGAAACTTAAATATAACCTTCCAAATAGTATCTCCATTGTTGCAGTAATCAATAGGACATGTATATGCATTCCAGTTAGTACAGTATATTTTATTATTATTATCAGGTATTTGTAGAGCGCTATGAACATGGGTGGTATATAAAAAAAACTATTACAAATGGGGAGAGAGGGTCCTGTTGAGAGTTGCACTGTTGTAGTCGGCTCTTGTGAAGGTGAACTACAAACAGCTGGGCTTACATGCTATGGAGTTTTAGGGGATAACAGTGGAGATAGGAAGGTTAGTGTAGGTTGTAAGCGTCCCTGAATAGTAGAGACTTCAGGGAGCACTTGAAGCTTTTAAAACTAGGGGAGATTCTTGTGGAGCGAGGCAGAGAGCTCCATAAGATGGGAGCCAGTCTTGAGAAATCTTGTAGACGGGAATGTGAGGAGGTAACAAGAGAGGAGGAGAGTAGGAGATCATGGCAGAGCGAAGGGGACGCAAGGGAGAGTATCTGGATACAAGGTCTGAGATGTAGGGGGGAGCAGTGCAATTGAGGGCTTTGTGTGTCAGAGTGAGAATTTTGTGTTTAATCCTGGAGGCAAGAGGAAGCCAGTGAAGGGATTGGCAGAGAGGTGTGGCAGATGAAGAGCGACATGCAAGGAAGATAAGCCTGGCAGAGGCATTTATTATGGATTGTAAAGGAGATATGGCGGCAGCTAGGGAGACCCGAGAGGATAGAGTTGCAGTAGTCGAGGCGGGAAAAGATGAGAGAGTGAATTAAAATCTTTGTTGTGTCTTGTGTAAGGAAATGTCTAATTGTAGCAATGTTTTTAAGGTGGAAGCGGCAGGCTTTAGCCAAGGACTGAATGTGAGGAGTGAGAGAAAGATCAAGTGTGACCCCAAGAAATCGGGCATGTGAGGTTGGGGTAATGATGGAGTTATCGACAGTTATAGACATGGGGGTGGAGATTTTGGAAGAAGGGAGGAAAATAAGGAGCTCAGTTTTGGAGAGATTTAGCTAGAGGTAGTGAGAGGACATTCAAGATGAGATATGATAGAGACAGTTAGTGACACGGGTTAGCAAGGAAGGAGATAGTTCTGATGCAGAGAGGTAGATTTGGGTATCGTTGGCATACAAATGATAATGAAACCCGTTGGACTATATATAGTAGCAGGTGCTTTATAAGTACAGAATATGAGTAAAGGATGGACTTGAATTTGAGAGAGTATAACTAGAGTAAACCCAGCAGTTAGCTCTTAAAGTTCTACTAGATTTAAGGCTGGAGGACTATATAGAAAAAAAATGAGGGAAAATCCAGTCTCAAAGTTTAACTACCTTCAGCAACTAATGTCCCACTGCTCTTTAACCAGTTCTTATACTAAGCAATAGCATAGTCCTGCATGTCTTAACGCCTGTCTCGCAAATCCAACAGAACGCTGGGAACATCTACGTCTGAACTCCGTGTCGGATCATTACAGAGGGGGTCCGGACGTAAAGCTGCATCATCTGATGTTGCATATTCGTTTCTAGATTATCCAGCGGTGGTAAGAGTTGGGCTGATAACAGCCTTATTAGTGCAGAATAGATCATGTTTAGAGTAAGTCACCTGCTACAGGTCACACGCAAAAATTAAAGTAACCTCCTGCGCACAAGTTTAGTGTAAGTAGCAGAGCGTTTCCCATCTCCCAATACAAGACACTTGTCTCTTCTACGCAGCTCTGTTACCGGGAAAGTTTATCAGTGTCTGGGAGTTAACGTAGACATGTGACTAAAATAGTCATAAGGAAGAGGGCAGCCTGCAGCCCTAAATCCGCACACCCTCACTTCCTCTTCTGACCCCTCCGCTACAATAATGTCCAAAAGTAAGCTGATTTATAGGCACACAGCATGTTCGCCTAGCAGGTATAAAACATGACCAGTGATCCGTTGTTCTGGCTGTTTTTGTTTTTTGTTTTTATGGAGTACTAAGTTTCACAGACGTGTACGTCCTGCATGTGGGCAGAGCAACCATATTTCTCTTGTAAGATGTATCGAGTCCACGGATTCATCCATACTTGTGGGATATTCTCCTTCCCAACAGGAAGTGGCAAAGAGAGCACCCACAGCAGAGCTGTCTATTTAGCTCCTCCCTTAGCTCCACCCCCCCAGTCATTCTCTTTGCCTGCTTAACTGTTAGGAAGGGTAAAGTGAGTGTGGTGACAAAAATGTTAGTTTTTATTTTCTCAAGCAAAAGTTTATTTTAAATGGTACCGGTGTGTACTATTCACTCTCTGGCAGAAAAAGGATGAAGATTTCTGCAAGGAGGATGATGATCTTAGCACTTTGTAACTAAGATCCACTGCTGTTCTTACAAGGGCTGAAGAGTTCAGGAAAACTTCAGTTAGGGGAACGGTTTGCATGCTAAGCTGCATTGAGGCATGTTCAGTCTATTTTTTTCTAGACAGACTGTGATTATTCTAGAAAAGGCTGGCAATATCCCCATGAGGGAAGGGTAAGCTGTATTCAGACACTTAGAAGAATCCCAGCTTGCATATAAGGGCTCATTGGTTACTGGTGACACTGTTAGGAAAAAACGTTTTTTCATTGCAAACATAACGTTTTTTGAGGGACTTTGAGGGGTCATTGTGGCTTATTTAAGGGTTATTAACCCACATGGATAGTTTAGAAACACTCTGGTGTGTTTCTTTTAGGCCCCATAACATCGAGTGAGGTGGGAGGGGCCTATTTTCGCGCCTCAGTTGCGCAGTTTCTTTTACTCAGAGACATCCAGCTGCTTCTCCAGAGGGTCCTACTGTGGTTGAGGGCTTAAAAGAAGTTTTTTACCCCTCAAATCTTTCCTAAAAGGGCAGGTAGGCGCCACAGCAGAGCTGTGGCAAGGTGCTGAACGTTTTTTACCGGTTTTTGACGTTTTGTCAATCCGGTTTTTACATTAAGGGGTTAATCGTTTATTTGTCTAGCTGTGCAATCTTACTAAGGCTTTATGATGCTACTGTAAAAATTTTGTACATTTTACTGCTTTTTTACACTGTTTTGCAGAGTTTGTCCATCTTTTTTTCTCTTAAAGGCACAGTACCGTTTTTCTTCTAAGTATTATTTGTTTTGATTAAAGTGTTTTCCAAGCTTGCTTGTTTCATTGCTAGCCTGTTTAACATGTCTGACATCAAGGAAAATCCTTGTTCAATGTGTTTAGAAGCCATTGTGGAACCCCCTCTTAGAATGTGTCCCACTTGCACTGATATGTCTATAAATTATAAAGAGCATATTTTAGCACTTAAAAATATAGCAATAGATGATTCTCAGACAGAAGGAAATGAGTGTTTGACATCTAGCTCTCCCCAAATGTCACAACCAGTGACGCCAAGTACCTCTAGTGCGTCGAATTCATTTACTTTACAAGACATGGCCATAGTTATGAATAAAACCCTCACAGAGGTTTTCTCTAAACTACCTGGTTTACAAGGGAAGCGTGACAGCTCTGGGTCTAGAACAAATGCTGAGCCGTCTGACGCTTTAGTAGCCGTATCCGATATACCCTCACAATGTTCTGAAGTAGGGGTAAGGGATTTGTTATCTGAGGGAGAAATTTCTGATTCAGGAAAGACGCTCCCTCAGACAGATTCTGATATGACAGCCTTTAAATTTAAGCTTGAACACCTCCGCTTATTGCTCAGGGAGGTATTAGCGACTCTAGATGATTGTGACCCTATAGTGGTTCCAGAGAAATTGTGTAAAATGGATAAATACTTAGAGGTTCCTGTTTACACTGATGTTTTTCCAGTCCCTAAGAGGTTTGTGAATATTATTACTAAGGAGTGGGATAAACCTGGTATTCCGTTCACTCCCCCTCCTGTTTTTAAGAAAATGTTTCCCATATCTGACACCATGCGGGACTCGTGGCAGACGGTTCCTAAGGTGGAGGGAGCTATTTCTACTCTTGCTAAGCGTACAACTATACCTATCAAAGACAGCTGTGCTTTCAAAGATCCTATGGATAAAAAACTAGAGGGTCTCCTGAAGAAAATTTTTGTTCATCAAGGTTTTCTTCTCCAACCTATTGCGTGCATTGTTCCTGTAACTACTGCAGCTGCTTTCTTGTTCGAGCCTCTAGAAGAGGCTCTTCCGATGGAGACTCCATTAGAGGATATTATGAATAGAATTAAGGCTCTTCCGTTGGCTAATTCTTTCATTACAGATGCCGCTTTCCAACTGGCTAAATTAGCGGCAAAGAATTCAGGTTTTGCCATTTTAGCACGCAGGGCGTTATGGCTTAAGTCCTGGTCTGCTGATGTATCATCAAAGTCTAAACTTTTGAACACCCCTTTCAAAGGAAAGACCCTATTCGAGCCTGAACTGAAAGAGATTATTTCAGACATCACTGGAGGGAAAGGCCATGCCCTCCCTCCGGATAAAACAAATAAAATGAGGACCAAACAAAATAATTTTCGTTCCTTTTGGAACTTAAAGGGTGGTCCCGCTTCAGCTTCCCCGGCTGCAAAGCAAGAGGGGAATTTTGCCCTATCCAAGTCAGTCTGGAGACCTAACCAGGCTTGGAACAAGGGTAAACAGGCCAAGAAGCCTGCAGCTGCCTCCAAGACAGCATGAAGGGGTAGCGCCCGATCCCGGACCGGATCTAGTAGGGGGCAGACTCTCTCTCTTCGCTCAGGCTTGGGCAAGAGATGTCCACGATTCCTGGGCTTTAGAAATTGTGTCCCAGGGATATCTTCTGGATTTCAAAGACTCCCCCCCAAGGGGGAGATTTCACATTTCTCAATTGTCTGCAAACCAGACAAAGAGAGATGCGTTCTTACGCTGTGTAGAAGACCTACATACCATGGGAGTGATCTGCCCAGTTCTAGAAACGGAACAGGGGCTAGGGTTTTACTCAAACCTGTTTGTGGTTCCCAAAAAAGAGGGAACTTTCTTCTGTTAAGTGTGATCAGTCCACGGGTCATCATTACTTCTGGGATATTACTCCTCCCCAACAGGAAGTGCAAGAGGATTCACCCAGCAGAGCTGCATATAGCTCCTCCCCTCTACGTCACTCCCAGTCATTCTCTTGCACCCAACGACTAGATAGGATGTGTGAGAGGACTATGGTGATTATACTTAGTTTTATATCTTCAATCAAAAGTTTGTTATTTTAAAATAGCACCGGAGTGTGTTATTACCTCTCTGGCAGAGTTTGAAGAAGAATCTACCAGAGTTTTGCTATGATTTTAGCCGGAGTAGTTAAGATCATATTGCTGTTCTCGGCCATCTGAGGAGTGAGGTAAACTTCAGATCAGGGGACAGCGGGCAGATGAATCTGCATAGAGGTATGTAGCAGTTTTTATTTTCTGACAATGGAATTGATGAGAAAATCCTGCCATACCGATATAATGTCATGTATGTATACTTTACACTTCAGTATTCTGGGGAATGGTACTTCACTAGAATTACACTGTAAGAAATACATAAAGCTGTTTAATAACTAGAGATTATGTTTAACGTTTTTGCTGGAATGTAAAATCGTTTTCATTTGCTGAGGTACTGTGTGAATAAATGTTTGGGCACTATTTTTCCACTTGGCAGTTGCTTAATCTGTTTTTCTGACAGTTTCTGTTCTCCCTCACTGCTGTGTGTGAGGGGGAGGGGCCGTTTTTTGGCGCTTTTTCTATGCATCAAATATTTCAGTCAGCAACTCATTGTATTCCCTGCATGATCCGGTTCATCTCTACAGAGCTCAGGGGTCTTCAAAACTTATTTTGAGGGAGGTAATTTCTCTCAGCAGAGCTGTGAGAATTATAGTTTGACTGAGATAAAAAACGTTTATTCTGTAATTTGTTTCCTGCTTTCAGAATTTGTTATCTTTGCTAATGGGATTAAACCTTTGCTAAAGTTGTGTTGTTTACAAGGATTGAGGCTATAACTGTTTCAATTTATTAATTTTCAACTGTCATAGATCTTCTGTGCTTCTTAAAGGCACAGTACATTTTAATATTATTCTAATTGAATTGTATTTCCAAGTTGCAAGTTTATTTGCTAGTGTGTTAAACATGTCTGATTCAGAGGATGATACCTGTGTCATTTGTTGCAATGCCAAAGTGGAGCCCAATAGAAATTTATGTACTAACTGTATTGATGCTACTTTAAATAAAAGTCAATCTGTACAAATTGAACAAATTTCACCAAACAACGAGGGGAGAGTTATGCCGACTAACTCGCCTCACGTGTCAGTACCTACATCTCCCGCTCAGAGGGAGGTGCGTGATATTGTAGCGCCGAGTACATCTGGGCGGCCATTACAAATCACATTACAGGATATGGCTACTGTTATGACTGAGGTTTTGGCTAAATTACCAGAACTAAGAGGTAAGCGTGATCACTCTGGGGTGAGAACAGAGTGCGCTGATAATATTAGGGCCATGTCAG
Organism: Bombina bombina; assembly: GCF_027579735.1. NCBI lineage: Eukaryota > Metazoa > Chordata > Amphibia > Anura > Bombinatoridae > Bombina > Bombina bombina. Next base: position 667,071,041 of record NC_069499.1, read on the forward strand.
ACACTGCGTCACAGGTGGCAGAACATGAGGACGGAGAACTTCATTCTGTGGGTGACGGTTCTGATCCAAACAGACTGGATTCAGATATTTCAAATTTTAAATTTAAACTGGAAAACCTCCGTGTATTACTAGGGGAGGTGTTAGCGGCTCTGAATGATTGTAACACAGTTGCAATACCAGAGAAAATGTGTAGGTTGGATAAATATTTTGCGGTACCGACGAGTACTGAGGTTTTTCCTATACCTAAGAGACTTACTGAAATTGTTACTAAGGAGTGGGATAGACCCGGTGTGCCGTTCTCACCCCCTCCGATATTTAGAAAAATGTTTCCAATAGACGCCACCACAAGGGACTTATGGCAAACGGTCCCTAAGGTGGAGGGAGCAGTTTCTACCTTAGCTAAGCGTACCACTATCCCGGTGGAGGATAGCTGTGCTTTTTCAGATCCAATGGATAAAAAGTTAGAGGGTTACCTTAAGAAAATTTTTTTTCAACAAGGTTTTATATTGCAACCCCTTGCATGCATTGCGCCGATCACGGCTGCAGCGGCATTCTGGATTGAGTCTCTGGAAGAGAACATTGGTTCAGCTACTCTGGACGACATTACGGACAGGCTTAGAGTCCTTAAACTAGCTAATTCATTCATTTCGGAGGCCGTAGTACATCTTACTAAACTTACGGCGAAGAATTCAGGATTCGCCATTCAGGCACGCAGGGCGCTGTGGCTAAAATCCTGGTCAGCTGATGTTACTTCTAAGTCTAAATTGCTTAATATACCTTTCAAAGGGCAGACCTTATTCAGGCCCGGGTTGAAAGAGATTATCGCTGACATTACAGGAGGTAAAGGCCATGCCCTGCCTCAGGACAAAGCCAAAGCCAAGACTAGACAGTCTAATTTTCGTTCCTTTCATAATTTCAAAGCAGGAGCAGCATCAACTTCCTCTGCACCAAAACAGGAAGGAGCTGTTGCTCGCTACAGACAAGGCTGGAAACCTAACCAGTCCTGGAACAAGGGCAAGCAGACTTGGAAACCTGCTGCTGCCCCTAAAACAGCATGAATTGAGGGCCCCCGATCCGGGATCGGATCTAGTGGGGGGCAGACTTTCTCTCTTCGCCCAGGCTTGGGCAAGAGATGTTCAGGATCCCTGGGCGCTAGAGATAATATCTCAGGGATACCTTCTGGACTTCAAATACTCTCCTCCAAGAGAGAGATTTCATCTGTCAAGATTGTCAACAATCCAGACAAAGAAAGAGGCGTTTCTACGCTGCGTACAAGAGCTCTTGTTAATGGGAGTAATCCATCCAGTTCCACGATCGGAACAGGGACAGGGGTTTTACTCAAATCTGTTTGTGGTTCCCAAAAAAGAGGGAACTTTCAGACCAATCCTGGACTTAAAGATCCTAAACAAATTCCTAAGAGTTCCATCGTTCAAGATGGAGACTATTCGGACAATTTTACCTATGATCCAAGAGGGTCAATACATGACCACTGTAGATTTAAAGGATGCTTACCTTCACATACCGATTCACAAAGATCATTATCGGTACCTAAGGTTTGCCTTCCTAGACAGGCATTACCAGTTTGTGGCTCTTCCATTCGGATTGGTTACAGCTCCAAGAATCTTCACAAAGGTTCTGGGTGCTCTTCTGGCGGTACTAAGACCGCGGGGAATCTCGGTAGCTCCATACCTAGACGACATTCTGATACAAGCTTCAAGCTTTCAAACTGCCAAGTCTCATACAGAGTTAGTGCTGGCATTTCTAAGGTCACATGGATGGAAGGTGAACGAAAAGAAAAGTTCACTCGTTCCACTCACAAGAGTTCCCTTCCTGGGGACTCTTATAGATTCTGTAGAAATGAAGATTTACCTGACAGAGGACAGGCTAACAAGACTTCAAAGTGCTTGCCGCACCCTTCATTCCATTCAACACCCGTCAGTGGCTCAATGCATGGAGGTAATCGGCTTAATGGTAGCGGCAATGGACATAGTACCCTTTGCACGCTTACACCTCAGACCACTGCAACTGTGCATGCTAAGTCAGTGGAATGGGGATTACTCAGACTTATCCCCTTCTCTGAATCTGGATCAAGAGACCAGAAATTCTCTTCTATGGTGGCTTTCTCGGCCACATCTGTCCAGGGGGATGGCATTCAGCAGACCAGACTGGACAATTGTAACAACAGACGCCAGCCTTCTAGGTTGGGGTGCCGTCTGGAATTCTCTGAAGGCTCAGGGACAATGGAGTCAGGAGGAGAGTCTCCTGCCAATAAACATTCTGGAATTGAGAGCAGTTCTCAATGCCCTCCTGGCTTGGCCCCAGTTGACAACTCGGGGGTTCATCAGGTTTCAGTCGGACAACATCACGACTGTAGCTTACATCAACCATCAGGGAGGGACAAGAAGCTCCCTAGCTATGATGGAAGTATCAAAGATAATTTGCTGGGCAGAGTCTCACTCTTGCCACCTGTCAGCAATCCACATCCCGGGAGTGGAGAACTGGGAGGCGGATTTCTTAAGTCGTCAGACTTTTCATCCGGGGGAGTGGGAACTTCATCCGGAGGTCTTTGCCCAAATACTTCGACGTTGGGGCAAACCAGAGATAGATCTCATGGCGTCTCGACAGAACGCCAAGCTTCCTCGTTACGGGTCCAGATCCAGGGATCCAGGAGCAGTCCTGATAGATGCTCTGACAGCACCTTGGGACTTCAGGATGGCTTACGTGTTTCCACCCTTCCCTTTGCTTCCTCGATTGATTGCCAGAATCAAACAAGAGAGAGCATCAGTGATTCTAATAGCACCTGCGTGGCCACGCAGGACTTGGTATGCAGACCTGGTGGACATGTCATCCTGTCCACCTTGGTCTCTACCTCTGAAACAGGACCTTCTGATACAGGGTCCCTTCAAACATCAAAATCTAACTTCTCTGAAGCTGACTGCTTGGAAATTGAACGCTTGATTTTATCAAGACGTGGATTTTCTGAGTCAGTTATTGATACCTTAATACAGGCTAGGAAACCTGTTACCAGAAAGATTTACCATAAGATATGGCGTAAATACCTATATTGGTGTGAATCCAAAGGTTACTCTTGGAGTAAGGTTAGGATTCCTAGGATATTGTCTTTTCTACAAGAAGGTTTAGAAAAGGGTTTATCTGCTAGTTCATTAAAGGGACAGATCTCAGCTCTGTCCATTCTGTTACACAAACGTCTGTCAGAAGTTCCTGACGTCCAGGCTTTTTGTCAGGCTTTGGCCAGAATTAAGCCTGTGTTTAAAACTGTTGCTCCACCATGGAGTTTAAACCTTGTTCTTAATGTTTTACAGGGCGTTCCGTTTGAACCCCTTCATTCCATTGATATAAAGTTGTTATCTTGGAAAGTTCTATTTTTTATGGCTATTTCCTCGGCTCGAAGAGTCTCTGAATTATCAGCCTTACATTGTGATTCTCCTTATTTGATTTTTCATTCGGATAAGGTAGTCCTGCGTACTAAACCTGGGTTCTTACCTAAGGTAGTTACTAACAGGAATATCAATCAAGAGATTGTTGTTCCTTCTTTATGCCCAAATCCTTCTTCAAAGAAGGAACGTCTACTGCACAACCTGGATGTAGTCCGTGCTCTAAAATTTTACTTACAGGCAACTAAGGAATTTCGACAAACGTCTTCTCTGTTTGTCATTTACTCTGGGCAGAGGAGAGGTCAAAAAGCTTCCGCTACCTCTCTTTCTTTTTGGCTTCGTAGCATAATTCGTTTAGCTTATGAGACTGCTGGACAGCAGCCTCCTGAAAGAATTACAGCTCATTCTACTAGAGCTGTGGCTTCCACTTGGGCCTTCAAGAATGAGGCCTCTGTTGAACAGATTTGCAAGGCTGCAACTTGGTCTTCGCTTCATACTTTTTCCAAATTTTACAAATTTGACACTTTTGCTTCATCGGAGGCTATTTTTGGGAGAAAGGTTCTTCAGGCAGTGGTTCCTTCTGTATAAAGAGCCTGCCTATCCCTCCCGTCATCCGTGTACTTTTGCTTTGGTATTGGTATCCCAGAAGTAATGATGACCCGTGGACTGATCACACTTAACAGAAGAAAACATAATTTATGCTTACCTGATAAATTCCTTTCTTCTGTAGTGTGATCAGTCCACGGCCCGCCCTGTTTTTATGGCAGGTAAATATTTTTTAATTTATACTCCAGTCACCACTTCACCCTTGGCTTTTCCTTTCTCGTTGGTCCTTGGTCGAATGACTGGGAGTGACGTAGAGGGGAGGAGCTATATGCAGCTCTGCTGGGTGAATCCTCTTGCACTTCCTGTTGGGGAGGAGTAATATCCCAGAAGTAATGATGACCCGTGGACTGATCACACTACAGAAGAAAGGAATTTATCATGTAAGCATAAATTATGTTTTCAGACCAATTTTGGATCTCAAAATTCTAAACAAGTTCCTCAGAGTACCATCATTCAAGATGGAGACTATTCGGACTATTCTACCTCTGATCCAGGAGGGTCGATATATGACTACCGTGGACTTAAAGGATGCGTATCTACACATCCCTATTCACAGAGATCATCATCAAGTCCTCAGATTCGCCTTTCTGGACAGGCATTACCAGTTTGTGGCCCTTCCCTTCGGGTTGGCCACGGCTCCCAGAATTTTCACAAAGGTGCTAGCGTCCCTTTTGGCGGTTCTATGACCGCGGGGCATAGCAGTGGCGCCTTATCTAGACGACATCTTAATTCAGGCGTCGACTTTCCAGCTAGCCAAGTCTCACACGGACATCGTGTTGGCTTTTCTGAGATCTCACGGGTGGAAGTTGAACATAAAAAAGAGTTCTCTCTTCCCTCTCACAAGAGTTTCCTTCCTAGGGACTCTGATAGACTCAGTAGAAATGAAAATATTTCTGACGGAGGTCAGAAAATCAAAACTCTTAACCACTTGCCGAGCTCTTCATTCCATTCCTCGGCCATCAGTGGCTCAGTGTATGGAGGTAATCGGACTCATGGTAGCGGCAATAGATATAGTTCATTTTGCCTGCCTACACCTCAGACCACTGCAACTATGCATGCTCAAACAGTGGAATAGGGATTATGCAGATTTATCTCCTCAACTGCATCTGGACCAGGAGACCAGAGACTCTCTTCTCTGGTGGTTGTCTCAGGACCACCTGTCTCAGGGAATGTGTTTCCGCAGGCCAGAGTGGCTCATAGTAATGACAGATGCCAGCCTGCTAGGCTGGGGTGCAGTCTGGAACTCCCTAAAAGCACTGGGCTTATGGTCTCGGGAGGAAACTCTTCTCCCGATAAACATTCTAGAACTGAGAGCGATATTCAATACGCTTCAGGCGTGGCCTCAGCTAGCTGCGGCCAAATTCATCAGATTTCAGTTGGACAACATCACGACTGTAGCTTATATCAACCATCAAGGAGGAACACGGAGTTCTCTAGCGATGATGGAGGTAACCAAAATAATCCGATGGGCGGAGGATCACTCTTGCCATCTCTCTGCAATCCATATCCCAGGGGTAGAGAACTGGGAGGCGGATTTCCTAAGTCGTAAGACTTTTCATCCGGGGGAGTGGGAGCTCCATCTGGAGGTATTTGCCCAGCTGACTCAGCTATGGGGCACACCAGAATTGGATCTGATGGCGCCCCGGCAGAACGCCAAACTTCCTCGTTATGGGTCCAGGTCCCGGGATCCCCAGGCGGTACTGATAGATGCTCTAGCAGTGCCCTGGTCCTTCAATCTGGCCTATGTATTTCCACCGTTTCCTCTCCTCCCACGTCTGGTTGCCAGAATCAAGCAGGAGAGAGCTTCAGTGATTCTGATAGCACCTGCGTGGCCACGCAGGACTTGGTATGCAGACCTAGTGGACATGTCATTGGTTTCACCGTGGACTCTGCCAATGAGGCAGGACCTTCTAATCCAAGGTCCTTTCAAGCATCCAAATCTAATTTCTCTGCGTCTGACTGCTTGGAGATTGAACGCCTGATTTTATCAAAGCGTGGTTTCTCTGAGTCGGTCATTGATACCCTGATTCAAGCTAGAAAGCCTGTAACCAGGAAAATCTATCATAAGATTTGGCGCAAATATTTTTATTGGTGTGAATCCAAGGGTTACTCGTGGAGTAAGATTAGGATTCCTAGAATATTGTCTTTTCTCCAAGAAGGATTGGAGAAGGGTTTATCAGCTAGCTCATTAAAAGGACAGATTTCTGCATTGTCTATTCTTTTACACAAGTGTCTGGCAGATGTCCCAGACGTTCAAGCGTTTAGTCAGGCTTTAATCAGAATCAAGCCTGTCTTCAAACCTGTTGCTCTGCCATGGAGCCTAAACGTAATTCTTAAAGTTCTTCAAGGGGTTCCGTTTCAACCTATGCATTCCATAGATATTAAGATTCTATCTTGGAAAGTTCTGTTTTTAGTAGCTATCTCTTCGGCTCGAAGAGTTTCTGATTTATCTGCTTTACAGTGTGACTCACCTTATCTTGTTTTCCATGCAGATAAGGTGGTTTTACGTACCAAACCTGGATTCCTTCCTAAGGTTGTTTCTAATAGGAATATTAATCGGGAAATTGTTGTTCCTTCGCTGTGTCCTAATCCTTCTTCAAAGAAGGAACGTCTGTTGCACAATCTTGATGTGGTTCGTGCTTTAAAGTTCTACTTACAAGCAACAAAAGATTTCCCTCAAACATCTTCATTGTTTGTTGTCTATTCTGGTAAGCGGAGAGGTCAAAAGGCTACGGCTACCTCTCTTTCTTTTTGGCTGAAAAGCATCATCCGTTTGGCTTATGAGACTGCTGGCCAGCAGCCTCCTGAAAGAATTACTGCTCATTCTACTAGAGCAGTGGCTTCCACATGGGCTTTTAAAAATGAGGCTTCTGTTGAACAGATTTGTAAGGCGGCGACTTGGTCTTCGCTTCATACTTTTTCCAAATTTTACAAATTCGATACTTTTGCTTCTTCGGAGGCTATTTTTGGGAGAAAGGTTCTACAAGCAGTGGTGCCTTCCGTTTAAGGTATCTGTCTTGTCCCTCCCTTCATCCGTGTCCTAAAGCTTTTTATTGGTATCCCACAAGTATGGATGAATCCGTGGACTCGATACATCTTACAAGGGAAAACATAATTTATGCTTATCTGATAAATTTATTTCTCTTGTGATGTATCAAGTCCACGGCCCGCCCTGTCTGTTTAAGACAGGTAGTATATTTCTCTTGTAAGATGTATCGAGTCCACGGATTCATCCTTACTTGTGGGATATTCTCCTCCCCTACAGGAAGTGGCAGAGAGAGCACCCACAGCAGAGCTGCCTATATAGCCTCCCCCCTTAGCTCCACCCCCCAGTCATTCTCTTTGCCTGCTTAACTGCTAGGAAGGAAAACAGACAAGGTGGTCTCCTTGCAAAAAATTCCTTATTTTATTGTTTACAAAAGGAACAGGAACAAACAAAGTCACAATGTTTCGGGGCCGTGCCCCTTAATCATGTGATTAAGGGGCACGGCCCCGAAACGTTGTGACTTTGTTTGTTCCTGTTCCTTTTGTATACAATAAAATAAGGAATTTTTTGCAAGGAGACCACCTTGTCTGTTTTCCATATCATTGCTAGCAAGTTGGCAGTTACTTGCACCGGTCTCCTGCTTACTGGGTTCCTGTGCTGGATACTACTGTGCTTTTAACTGCTAGGAAGGGCAAAGAGGAGTGTGGTGACAAAAATGTTAGGTTTTTATTTTCTCAAGCAAAAGTTTGTTATTTTTAAATGGTACCGGTGTGTACTATTTACTCTCTGGCAGAAAAGGGATGAAGATTTCTTCAAGGAGGATGATAATCTTAGCATTTTGTAAGTAAGATCCACTGCTGTTCTCACAAGGGCTGAAGAGTACAGGAAAACTTCAGTTGGGGGAACAGTTTGCAGGCTAAACTGCATTAAGGTATGTTCAGTCTATTTTTTTCTAGACAGAATATGTTAATTCTAGAAAAGGCTGGCAATATCCCCATGAGGGAAGGGTAAGCTGTATTCAGACACTTGTATAGGAATCTCAGCTTGCATGAAGGGCTCATTAGTTACTGGTGACACTGTTTGGTAAAAACGTTTTTGTTTATTCAGTGAATGATGCAATTATAACGTTTTTTTGAAGGGACTAAAGGGGTCATTGTGGCTTGTTTTTGAGTTTTCTAACCCACATGGTTAATTTAGAGACACTCTAGTGTTTGTCTGTTAGGCCTCAAAACATTGAGTGAGGTGGGAGGGGCCTATTTTCGCGCCTCAGTTGTGCAGTTTCTTTTCCTCTGAGACTTCTAAATGCTTCTCCAGAGGTTCCTGCCATGTTTGAGGACTGTAAAAGAAGTTTTTTACCCCACAAATTGTTCTGAAGGGCAGGTAGGAGCCACAGCAGAACTGTGGCTAAGTGCTGAAAGTCTTTTTTACTGGTTTTGATGTTTTTTCAATCCGGTTTTGCCATTAAGGGGTTAATTGTTTATTTGCATAGCTGTGCAAAGTTACTAAGGTTATATGATACTACTGTAAAAATTTCGTTATGTTTACTGCTTTTTTACACTGTTTTGTAGAATTTGTGCAGCTTTTTTTCTCTTAAAGGCACAGTACCGTTTTATTTCTAAGTGTTATTTACTTTGATTACAGTGTTTTCCAAGCTTGCTTGTTACATTACTAGCCTGTTTAACATGTCTGACACCAAGGAAAATCCTTGTTCAATATGTTTGGAAGCCATTGTGGTACCCCTTCTTAGAATGTGTCCCAATTGTACTGATATGTCTAAACTATAAAGAACATATATTAGCACTTAAAAATAGAGCAATAGACGATTCTCAGTCAGAAGTAAATGAAGGTTTAGCATCTAGCTCTCCCCAAGTGTCACAACCAGTAACGCCCGCACAAGTGACATTTATTTTACAAGACATGGCCACAGTTATGAATACAACCCTCACAGAGGTTGTATCCTGACTGCCTGATTTTCAAGGAAAGCGGGACAGCTCTGGGTTAAGGAAAAATGCTGAGCAGTCTGACGCTTTTGTAGCTGTATCTGATATGCCCTCACAATGCTCTGAGGTAGGGGTGAGGGATTTGTTATCTGAGGGAGAAATTTGTGATTCAGGAAAGACGCTTCCTCAGACAGATTCTGATATGACGGCCTTTAAATTTAAGCTTGAACACCTCCGCTTATTGCTCAGGGAGGTATTAGCGGCTCTAATACCCTATAGTGGTCCCAGAGAAATTGTGTAAGATGGATAAATACTTAGAGGTTCCTGTTTACACTGATGTTTTTCCCAGTCCCTAAGAGGATTGTGAATGTTATTGCTAAGGAGTGGGATAGACCAGGTATTCCGTTCATTGCCCCCCTGGTTTTAAGAAAATGCTTCCCATATCTGACACTATGCGGGACTCGTGGCATACAGTTCCTAAGGTGGAGGGAGCTATTTCTACTGTCTAAGCGTACAACTATACCTATTGAAGTCAGTTGTGCTTTCAAAGATCCTGTGGATAAAAAATTAGAGGGTCTCCTGAAGAAAATTTTTGTTCATCAAGGTTTTCTTCTTCAACCTATTGCGTGCATTGTTCCTGCTACTACTGCAGCTGCTTTCTGGTTTGAGGCTCTAGAAGAGGCTCTTCAGATGGAGACTCCATTAGAAGAAATTTTGGACAGAATTAAGGCCCTTAAATTGGCTAATTCTTTTATTACAGATGCCGCTTTCCAACTGGCTAAATTAGCGGCAAAGATTTCAGGTTTTGCCATTTTAGCACGCAGGGCGTTATGGCTTAAATCCTGGTCTGCTGATGTGTCATCTAAACTAAACTTTTGAACATCCCTTTCAAAGGAAAGACCCTATTCGGGCCTGAACTGAAAGAGATTATTTCAGACATCACTGGAGGGAAAGGTCATGCCCTCCCTCAGGATAGATCAAATAAGATGATGACCAAACAAAATAATTTTCGTTCCTTTTGGAATTTGAAGAGTGGTCCCGCTTCAGCTTCCTCTGCTGCAAAGCAAGAGGGGAATTTTGCCCAATCCAAGTCAGTCTGGAGACCTAACCAGGTTTGGAACAAGGGTAAACAGGCCAAGAAGCCTGCAGCTGCCTCCAAGACAGCATGAAGGGGTAGCCCCCGATCCAGGACCGGATCTAGTAGGGGGCAGACTCTCTCTTTTCGCTCAGGCTTGGGCAAGAGATGTTCACGATCCCTGGGTTTTAGAAATTGTGTCCCAGGGATATTTTCTGGAATTCAAAGGCTCTCTTCCAAGGGGGACTTTTCACATTTCTCGATTGTCTGTAAACAGACAAAGAGAGAGGCTTTCTTACGCTGTGTAGAAGACCTACATACCATGGGGGTGATCCGCCCAGTCCCAAAAGAGGAACAGGGGCTAGGTTTTTACTCTAACCTGTTTGTGGTTTCCAAAAAAGAGGGAACTTTCAGATCAATCTTGGATCTCAACATTCTAAATAAGTTCCTCAAAGTTCCATCATTCAAGATGGAGACCATTCGGACTATTCTGCCTCTGATCCAGGAGGGTCAATATATGACCACTGTGGACTTAAAGGATGCGTATCTAAACATCCCTATTCACAGAATTTTCACAAGGGTGCTAGGGTCCCTTCTGGCGGTTCTACGACCACGGGGCATAGCAGTGGCGCCTTATCTAGACAACATCTTATTTCAGGCTTCAACTTTCCAGCTATGCAAGTCTCACACGGACATTGTGTTGGCTTTTCTGAGATCTCACGGGTGGACGGTGAACATAAAAAAATAGTTCTCTCTTCCCTCTTATAAGAGTTTCCTTCCTAGGGACTCTGATAGACTCGGTAGAAATGAAAATATTTCTGATGGCGGTCAGAAAATCAAAGCTCTTAACCACTTGCCGAGCTATTCATTCTATTCCTCGGCAATGGACATAGTTCCTTTTGCCCGCCTACACCTCAGACCACTACATCTATGCATGCTCAAACAGTGGAATGGGGATTATGCAGATTTGTCTCCTCAACTGCATCTGGACTAGGAGACCAGATGCAGAGTGGCTCATTGTAACGACAGATACTGCTAGGCTGGGATGCAGTCTGGAACTCCCTGAAAGCACAGGGCTTATGGTCTCGGGAGGAATCTCTTCTCCCGATAAATATTCTAGAACTGAGAGCGATATTCAATGCGCTTTAGGCGTGGCCTCAGCTTGCTGCGGCCAAATTCATCAGGTTTCAGTCGGACAACATCACGACTGTAGCTTATATCAATCAAGGAGGAACAAGGAGTTCTCTAGCGATGATGGAGGTAACCAAAATAATCCGATGGGCAGAGGATCACTCTTGCCATCTCTCAGCAATCCACATACCAGGAGTAGAGAACTGGGAGGCAGATTTCCTAAGTCGTTAGACTTTTCATCTGGGGGAGTGGGAACTCCATCCGGAGGTATTTGCCCAGCTGATTCAGCTATGGGGCACACCAGAATTGGATCTGATGGCGTCCTGTCAGAATGCAAAACTTTCTCGTTATGGGTCCAGGTCCCGGGATCCCAAGGCGGTACTGATAGATGCTCTAGAAGTGCCTTGGTCCTTCAATCTGGTCTATGTATTTCCTCTCCTTCTACGTCTGGTTGCCAGAATAAAGCAGGAGAGAGCTTCGGTGATTCTGATAGCACCTGCGTGGCCACGCAGGACTTGGTATGCAGACGTAGTGGACATGTCCTCTGTTGTACCATGGACTCTGCCAATGAGACAGTACTTCTAATCCAAGGTCTCTTCACGCATCCAAATCTAATTTCTCTGCGTCTGACTGCTTGGAGATTGAACGCCTGATTCTATCAAAGCGTGGTTTCTCTGAGTCGGTCATTGATACCCTGATTGAGCTAGAAAGCCTGTCACCAGGAAGATCTATCATAAGATTTGGCGCAAATATCTTTATTGGTGTGAATCTAAAGGTTACTCGTGGAGTAAGATTAGGATTCCTAGAATATTGTCTTTTCTCCAAGAAGTTTTGGAGAAGGGATTATCAGATAGTTCCTTATAAGGACAAATATCTGCTTTGTCTATTCTTCTACACAAACGTCTGGCAGATGTCCCAGACATTCGAGCATTTAGTCAGGCTTTGGTCAGAATCAAGCCTGTATTTAAACCTGTTGCTCCGCCATGGAGCCTAAATTTAGTTCTTAAAGTTCTTCAAGGGGTTCCGTTTGAACCTATGCATTCCATGGATATTAAGCTTCTATCTTGGAAAGTTTTGTTTTTAGTAGCTATCTCTTCGGCTCGAAGAGTTCCTGAGCTATATATGCTTTACAGTGTGATTCCCCTTATCTTATTTTCCATGCATATAAGGTGGTTTTGCGTACCAAACCTGGGTTTCTTCCTAAGGTTGTTTCTTATAAGAATATCAATCAAGAGATTGTTGTTCCTTCACTGTGTCCTAATCCTTCTTCAAAGAAGGAACGTCTGTTGCACAATCTTGATGTGGTTCATGCTTTAAAGCAACTAAAGATTTCCGTCAAACATCTTCATTGTTTGTTGTTTATTCTGGTAAGCGGAGAGGTCAGAAGGCTACGGCTACCTCTCTTTCCTTTTGGCTGAAAAGCATCATCCGTTTGGCTTATGAGACTGCTGGCCAACAGTCTCCTGAAAGAATTACTGCTCATTCTACTAGAGCTGTGGCTTCCACATGGCTTTTAAAAATGAGGCTTCTGTTAAACAGATTTGTAATGCTGCGACTTGGTCTTCGTTTCATACTTTTTCCAAATTTTCCAAATTTGATACTTTTGCTTCTTCGGAGGCTATTTTTGGGAGAACGGTTCTACAAGCAGTGGTGCCTTCCGTTTAAGGTCCCTGTCTTGTCCCTCCCTTCATCCGTGTCCTAAAGCTTTGGTATTGGTATCCCACAAGTAAGGATGAATCCGTGGACTCGATACATCTTACAAGAGAAAACATAATTTATGCTTACCTGATAAATTTATTTCTCTTGTGATGTATCGAGTCCACGGCCCACCCTGTTTATTAAGACAGGCATATATATTTTTATTTTTAAACTTTCAGTCACCACTGCACCCTATAGTTTCTCCTTTTTCTTCCTAGCCTTCGGTCGAATGACTGGGGGGGTGGAGCTAAGGGGGGAGCTATATAGGTAGCTCTGCTGTGGGTGCTCTCTATGCCACTTCCTGTAGGGAAGGAGAATATCCCACAAGTATGGATGAATCCATGGACTCGATACATCACAAGAGAAAGAAATTTATCAGGTAAGCATAAATTCTGTTTTTCATTCAAGATTCAGACGGCGACTATAAAAATGAGCTGTAGAGTTGGATTTTTTTTTTTTAAATCTAATACTGTTGCGGTTTCATATCGCGGCGATTAATCGCGTTATGCGGTTAATTGTGCAGCCGTAATGTGTGTGTGTGTGTGTATATATAATATATATATAAGTGTAGTGTAATATACATATTGAATCTACTGGGCAATAAATGAATAAGGGATTGATGGACAGTTGGAAGGATTTAAGCTCTAGTATGTATGAGTTGTTTTGTCTCCCCCTAGTGGACTATAGTGTAATTCCCACATGTGATGTCTCATGGACTCTCACCATCATGAAAGAAATTAATTTTTCAGGTAAGCATAAATTTGGTTTTCGTTCTGTTTCCGTTAAAGGAATGATCTCTGAGGCTATGTTCTACAGAAAGCTTATTACTGTTTGTAATGTTCTAATAGCATCAGGATGAGTGATTTTTTTTCAGAACTGCTTGCTTTAGTTGCTTGGATCTTTTACAATTCTTATTACTTGAGAAAAAGCCTGTTGTTTGTTGGCTGATGGTTAATTCCATCAGGGCTGTAGCTTCTAATGTTCCTGCCATCATAGAACTCTTTTGGTATAGTTGTGTAAATCAACCATTTGTTTTCTTTTACAAGATATGACGAGTCCACGGATTTCATCCTTACTTATGGGATATCGCCTCCTGGTCAGCAGGAGGAGGCAAAGAGCTCCACAGCAGAGCTGCATAAATAGCTCCTCCCTTCCCCCCAACCCAGTCATTCTCTTTGCCTGTGTTAGTAGATAGGAGTGAGGTAAAGTGAGGTGTTAGTTTGAGTTTTTTATTTTAAATAGTGCAGATGGTACTATTTTTCTACAGAGAAGCATCTGAAGATAGCCTGATAGATTATGGGAACTAGTGGATTTTAGTCTCACTGCGCCTCCCACAACTGTGCTGCTTCTCTGTGTGCGGTCATAGAATATTGACTAAGACCCTTATACCTTACAGGACCTCAGGAGGAAGAGTGGACCTTGTGATACTGTAAGATTTACATGCTGTTCGTCAGCATGGAGGTAAGTACAGTCCTTTGTTTTCTGGGGCGCTGCAACATATCCCAGAACTGACTGTACTATGCCATTTTTTATACTGTTAGGGGCTCGGTAAGGGCTTCCCTGGGTAGCATGTGTGGGCTGTCTTTTTATTAGAAGGGGATCCCAACATGTTAAAATTTTTCCAGCTCATCTGGTAGATCAGTTAAACTTAGATGCACTGGGAGCTGCGTTGGACACAGTTGCTGACGCAACGGGCGAGTCACTGTTTATTTGCGTAGTTCACTACATGTCCTATGATTACTAGAGGACCTTGTGAATGGAGGCTGACGCTGGGAGTATTACTGAAGTCGGATAGAGATAACATAACTTTCTATCTGGCTCCAGTATATGGCGGTATTCAGTTGTTGTTTCCGGGCTTGTTGTGTACGCCCACGCAGGGCGGGGCTAACTTTCGCGCCTAAAGCCACGCAGTCAGTTCTTACTGAGGACAGTTTCTTACGGCTCCTAAGTATAAACAAGTAACCTTAGGCACGCCGTTGTTTAGCGGAGACTTCTTGGTCAGTAGAGTCAGGTAGGAGCCGCAGCAGAGGTGACAGAAAATGTTTGTGTATAAAAATTTGAATATATATATTATACTCAAAAGGGGTATTTTGATAGTTGATATAACTGTTTGTTTCTTAAAGATACAGTGCACGCGTTGTTTATTAGTCATACGTTTCACTACTTATTGTTAGAGACACGATCAAGGTAGCTTTTCATTTCTGTTAACATAGATGATCTTGAACACACTACATGTCATATGTGTCTAGATGCCATTGTGGAACCCCCGGTTACACTTTGTCCCTCATGTATAGAAAGGGCTTTACAGTGTAAAGAACAAATTTTCTTTAATAAGGATATAACTGATGATTGTCCTCAGACTGATGAAAGTCAGGGTATGTTGCGCAATTCTCCCCAAGCGTCACAGCCTTTAAAGCCCGCACAGGGGACGCCATCTTCTTCAACGGCGTCTGCTTCATTTACTCTGCAGCATATGGCTGCAGTTATGTCATCCACTCTTACAGAAGTTTTATCTAAGTTGCCTATACTACAGGACAAACGTAGTAGAAAAGAGACCTAGGTGGGCCATGCGACTTCTGATTCTTTGATGGCGATCTCCGATGTACCCTCCCAGGGCTCTGAGGTGGGGGAGGGTAGGGAGACTTTGTCTGAAGGGGAACTGTCTGACTCAGGTAGTGCATTACCTCAGACAGATTCGGACGTGATGTCCTTCAGATTTAAGCTTGAACACCTCCGCCTGTTGCTGCGGTAGGTTTTAATGACTCTGGACGACTTTGACTCTATTGTGGTCCCTCCAGAGAAATTGTGTAAGATGGACAAGTATTTAGAGATTCCATCTTATTCTGACGTTTTTCCAGTTCCTAAGAGAATTTCGGAAATTATTACTAGGGAATGGGAAAGACCGGGTATCCCGTTTTTACCTTTCCCTATTTTTAAGAAGATGTACCCTATACCTGACAACGTTCGGGACTCTTGGCAAACGATCCCTAAGGTGGAGGGAACTATTTCTACCCTGGCTAAGCGTACGACTATCCCTATTGAGGACAGTTGTGCTTTCAAAGACCCTATGGATAAAAAGTTGGAGGGTCTTCTAAAGAAGCTATTTGTTCATCAAGGGTTTCTTTTACAACCAACGGCCTGCATTGTACCAATCACAACTGCGGCTGCCTTTTGGTTTGACGCCTTAGAAGATTCTCTTAAGACTGAGACTTCTTTAGAGGAAATAATGGATAGAATTAAGGCACTTAAGCTGGCTAATTCTTTTGTTACGGATGCCGCCTTTCAGATTGCCAAATTGGCGGCTAAGAGTGCAGGATTTGCTATTCTAGCGCGCAGAGCCTTATGGTTAAAATCTTGGTCTGCGGATGTATCCTCTAAATCCAAACTTTTGTCTATTCCTTTCAAGGGAAAGACCCTATTCGGGCCTGACTTGAAAGAGATCATTTCTGACATTACGGGAGGTAAGGGTCACCTCCTACCTCAGGATAAAACATCTAAGCAGAGGGGTAGACAGAGTAAGTTTCGTTCCTTTCGAAATTTCAAGGGAGTCCCCTCTTCCTCTTCCGCTAAACAGGAAGGGAATTTTGCACAAGCCAAGTCCGTCTGGAGACCCAACCAGGTTTGGAACAAGGGTAAACAACCCAAGAAGCCCGCTGCATCTCCCAAGACAGCATCAAGGGGCGGCCCCTGATCTGGGACCGGATCTAGTAGGGGGCAGACTTTCTCTCTTTGTCCAGGATTGGATAAGAGACGTTCAGGATCCCTGGACACTAGACATTGTGTCTCAAGGGTATCAGAGTTCAAAAATTCCTTCCCAAGGGGAAGGTTTCTTCTTTTACGATTGTCTGTAGACCAGATAAAAAGAGAGGCGTTCTTACGTTGTATAAAAGACCTCTCCACTATGGGAGTAATTTGTACCATTCCAAAACAGGGGCAGGGGTTTTACTCAAACCTTTTCGATCTCAGAATCCCATACTTCAAGATGGAGACTATTAGGACAATTCTTCCATTGATCCAGGAGGGTCAATATATTACTACCGTGGACTTAAAGGATGCATATCTTCATATACCTATCCACATAGATCATCACCAGTACCTAAGGTTTGCCTTCCAGAACAAACATTTTCAGTTCGTTGCTCTTCCTTTCGGGCTGGCCACGGCACCCAGGAACTTCACGAAGGTTCTAGGGTCTCTGCTGGCGGTTCTCAGGCAGCGGGGCATTGCAGTAGCGCCTTATCTGGACGATATTCTGATCCAGGCGTCGTCTTATCAGCTGACAAAGTCTCATACCGACATTGTTCTATCTTTTCTAAGGACTCATGGGTGGAAGGTGAATCTAGAAAAGAGTTCACTAATCCCACAGACAAGGGTTCCTTTCCTGGAAACTCTAATAGACTCTGTATCCATGAAAATCTTTTTGACGGAGGTCAGAAAGCTAAAGATTCTGAATACATGTCGATCCCTTCAGTCCAATCCTCGGCCATCAGTGGCTTAGTGCATGGAGGTAATTGGATTGATGGTGGCGGCAATGGACATCATTCCGTTTGCTTGTTTTCATCTTAGACCTCTACAACTGAGCATGCTCAGACAGTGGAATGGAGATTATGCAGATTTGTCTCCTCAGATAGATCTGGATTGGGAGACAAGGGACTCTCTTCTTTGGTGGTTGTCGCCGGGTCATCTGTCCCAAAGGACGTGCTTCCACAGACTCACATGGGTGATAGTAACAACGGACGCCAGTCTAATAGGATGGGGAGCTGTCTGGAATTCCCTGAAGGCTCAGGGTGTGTGGACTCGGTCGGAGTCTCTACTTCCAATCAATATTCTGGAGTTGAGAGCAATATTCAATGCACTTCAGGCTTGGCCGCAGTTGGCTTCGGACAAATTCATCCGATTTCAGTCGGACAACATCACGACTGTGGCTTACATCAATCATCAGGGAGGAACAAGGAGTTCCTTAGCGATGACAGAAGTATCCAAGATAATTCGGTGGGCGGAGGCTCACTCTTGTTATTTGTCAGCAATCTACATCCCAGGAGTGGACAACTGGGAAGCAGATTTTTGAGCAGACAGACGTTTCATCCGGGGGAATGGGAACTCCATCCGGAGGTCTTTGCCACTCTGATTCTCAGATGGGGCAGACCGGAGCTGGATCTTATGGCATCTCGTCAGAATGCCAAGCTCCCGAGATACGGATCCAGGTCCAGGGATCCTCAGGCCGAACTGATAGATGCCTTGGCAGTGCCTTGGTCATTCAACCTAGCTTATGTGTTTCCACCGTTTGCTCTTCTTCCTCGGGTGATTGCTGGAGTCAAACAGGAGAGGGCTTCTGTGATTCTTATCGCTCCTGAGTGGCTTCGCAGGACTTGGTATGCCGATCTGGTGGACATGTCATCTCTGCCACCGTGGAAGCTTCCATTGAGGCAGGACCTTCTCATTCAGGGACCCTTCCATCATCCGAATCTAATTTCTCTGCAGCTGACTGCTTGGAGATTGAACGCTTGATTTTATCTAAGCGAGGGTTCTCTGATTCGGTCATTGATACCTTGATTCAGGCACGTAAGCCTGTTACTAGAAAGATTTACCATAAGATATGGCGTAAATATCTTTATTGGTTTGAATCCAAGGGTTACTCATGGAGTAAGATAAGGATTCCTAGGATTTTGTCCTTTCTCCAAGGATTGGAGAAGGGGTTATCAGCAAGTTCCTTAAAGGGACAGATTTCTGCTTTATCTATTTTGCTACACAAACGTCTGGCAGATATTCCGGATGTTCAATCCTTTTGTCAGGCTCTGACTAGGATCAGGCCTGTGTTTAGACCTATTGCTCCTCCTTGGAGTTTGAATTTAGTTCTTAAGGTTCTTCAAGGGGTTCCTTTTCAACCTATGCATTCCATAGAAATTAAGTTGTTATCTTGGAAAGTTTTGTTTTTGGTTGCTATTTCTTCTGCTCACAGAGTTTCTGAGCTTTCGGCTCTACAATGTGATTCTCCTTACCTTATTTTTCATTCCGATAAGGTAGTGTTACGTACCAAACCTGGTTTTCTTCCTAAGGTTGTTTCCAACAAAAATATTAATCAGGAAATTATTGTTCCTTCATTGTGTCCCAATCCTTCTTCTAAGAAGGAGCGTCTGTTACAACTTGGACGTGGTCTGTGCCCTGAAGTTTTACTTGCAGGCGACTAAAGATTTTCGTCAATCATCTTCATTATTTGTTGTTTTTTCCGGAAAACATAGGGGCCAGAAAGCTATGGCTACCTCCCTTTCTTTTTGGCTGAAGAGTATCATCCGTTTTGCATATGAGACTGCTGGACAGCAGCCTCCTGAAAGAATTACAGCTCATTCTACTAGGGCTGTGGCTTCCTCATGGGCATTTTAAAATGATGCTTCAGTTGAACAGATTTGCAAGGCTTCAACTTGGTCGTCTCTTCACACTTTTTCCAAATTTTACAAATTTGATACTTTTGCCTCATCCGAGGCTGTTTTTGGGAGAAAGGTTCTTCAAGCAGTGGTGCCTTCCGTTTAGGTTCCTGTCTTGTCCCTCCCTTTCATCCGTGGACTCGTCATATCTTGTAAAAGAAAAGGAAACTTATGCTTACCTGATAAATTTATTTCTTTTATGATATGAGGAGTCCACGGCCCGCCCTGTCGTTTTCTAAGACAGGCTTTTATTTTTGTTTATCTTCAGTCACCTCTGCTCCTTGGCTTTTCCTTTCTTTTCCTAACTTCGGTCGAATGACTGGGTTGGGGGGGAAGGGAGGAGCTATTTATGCAGCTCTGCTGTGGAGCTCTTTGCCTCCTCCTGCTGACCAGGAGGCGATATCCCATAAGTAAGGATGAAATCCGTGGACTCGTCATATCGTAAAAGAAATAAATTTATCAGGTAAGCAAATTATTTCACAATTTCAGTGTGTTTGTGTTAGTGCAAACAGTATCTGGTAGAAAGTTGTTTTTGTGTCACAATGCCTCAAACCTAGGTAGGGCTATTTTTCTAAACTACACTTTCCTTAATATTATTTGGCATTGATACTGAACTACCAGTGCAGAATGATTTAAAAAACTTATTGGTAGCTTTGCATTTATAGGATGGTATAAAAACTCATGCTGTCATGTTTATCTCTTATCTGTCCTTTCAAGGGTGAAATAATTTCTCCAATTTGTTGACATGTGGCAACCTGCCCTAAAATGCCAGGAAACAGTAGATCACAAATACTCACCAATGTCGAATATGGTTCTTCTAGGATTGGGTGGGGGAAATCAGTATTCTCCCCAGGACCTATTTAATGGGCACACCACCCGGCTAAAATTTAGACCAATATTAACCTAAAATTAGGTGATATTTAAATTATTTAAACGCACAAATTATCATTCAATCAATTTCAGTAAATTATGCTTTCCAACAAAAAAAATTAGCATAGGTAACATTTTATAAATTAATAAAAGAAAATTTAATGATATTGCAAAGTATTACACTTCCTCCCGGTTAGTTGATAATGCTACCCAGCTGGTGAAATTTTCTGTGTAGGACACTTATCTGTAGGATTGGAACAGGTTTTTAACAATTCCTGGTTGCTATTCTATGCAATGTTTTGAGAAAGATCTTGCCTATCAACTACGAAATGTGGGGATTTTCTGTTGGTCTGTTTATCTTTCTGCATTTTTTGAGCAATGAGAGTATTGTATTTCTTCTAATAAAATATTTAATAAACTGAAAGATCATCGGTTTACATTCAGATCATGTTCATTATAGTTCTTAGCAAGTACCTGTTGAATTTCAATGTATTTCTTTTTCTTTTTTTCTCTTTTAGCAACCCAATTTGCAGATGATTTATTGCAACCATCAGCCTCCTTACACAACCAAAGGTCTACAACATGCTCTCAGCAAAGTGGAAAGATATTTGCAAATGATCTTGATTCCTCTCTAGCTAACCTGGTGGGAAGTATGTGATTTTTTTTTATACAAGCTTTATTTAAATATACAAAGTCAAAAAGAAAAAAGAATCAACACAATACATTGCTCTTATTTGTAGACAGTATGATTACAGTCAGACATAACAAGAATTTATAAACTATCTGGAAATCAGCAACCAACATTTTGAAGAAAGAGTTCAGCGCCAAGCAAAACCATCAGGAAACAGAGCACTGTTGCTGGGGCCAAGTGCCCCTGAGTTGATTTCTCATTAAGCTCCCCCCCCCTTATTCAGTGTCACAATTTTTAGCATTTTTGCTATCACTCCATTTAAACAGAAATAAAGCCTTGTTTTTTTTTTGTTTGTTTTTTTTTTTAACCTGTCAAAACTATATATTTTTAAGTAGACAAACTGAATGTATTAATCTAGGCCATTTTTGTATATTTCATGTCACTATTTTACTGCCAAATGCAAACATTTAAATATAAAATTATTTACATGCTGCTTGTGCAATCATGACACAAATTATTGTAAAAGCTTACACTCATCCCTACCATCTAAGGTACTGAGACAGTCTGCCAGTATGCAGTTTATTGTTTTTTAATCATCTTTTTTTATAATAAAAAAATTATGCAGTGTTGTGATCCTCCTCAACCCTTTCACCTCCCTGATTTCCCCCCAAATAGCTCTCTAACCCTCCCCCTCCTTCTAATAGCCTGCATCTTTGGTACTAGCAGCGGTCTGCCATTACCTAATTTATGGCTTTTTTCTTCTTAAACGGGAAGAGTCCACAGCTGCATTCATTACTTTTGGGAACTCAGAACCTGGCCACCAGGAGGAGGCAAAGACAACCCAGTCAAAGGCTTAAATAACTAACCCACTTCACTCATCCCCCAGTCATTCTTTGTCTTTCGTCACAGGAGGTTGGCAGAGAAGTGTCGGAAGATTTCTTTCATGTAATTGGCATGAGTCCATGAGCTAGTGACGTATGGGATATACAATCCTACCAGGAGGGGCAAAGTTTCCCAAACCTCAAAATGCCTATAAATACACCCCTCACCACACCCACAATTCCGTTTTGCAAACTTTGCCTCCTATGGAGGTGGTGAAGTAAGTTTGTGCTTGATTTTCTTCTGTGATATGCGCTTCTCAGCATTTTGTAGCCCGATTCCTCTTAGAGTACAGTGAATGTCAGAGGGACGTGAAGGGAGTATCTATCACCTATTGAATCCTATTGTTTTCCTCGCGGGAAATCTTTACATATGTTCTCTGTTTTCGGTCATAGAGATTCATTTCCTACCTCCCATTTCAGATTGACGATATACTCTCATATTCCATTACCTCTACTGATAACTGTTTCAGTACTGGTTTGGCTATCTGCTATATGTGGATGGGTGTCTTTCGGCAAGTATGTTTTTATTTCTTAAAGACACTCTCAGCTATGGTTTGGCACTTTATGTATTAATGTTAAGTTCTAAATATATGTATTGTACTTATATTTGCCATGAGTCAGGTTTATGTATATTTCTCTTGTAAGGTGTATCCAGTCCACGGATCATCCATTACTTGTGGGATATTCTCCTTCCCAACAGGAAGTTGCAAGAGGATCACCCACAGCAGAGCTGTCTATATAGCTCCTCCCCTAACTGCCACTCACCAGTCATTCTCTTGCAACTCTCGACAAGCATGGAAGCAGTAAGAGAGATGTGGTGAAATGTAGTTGATTTTTTCTTCAATTCAAAAGTTTGTTATTTTTAAATGGTACCGGAGTTGTACTATTTTGGTCCCAGGCAGAAAATAGAAGAAGAATCTGCCTGTGGTCTCTAATGATCTTAGCAGGTTGTAACTAAGATCCATTGCTGTTCTCACACATAACTGAAGAGAGAGGTAACTTCAGCTGGGGAATGGCGTGCAGGTTATCCTGCTATGAGGTATGTGCAGTTTAAATTTTTTCTAGAGGAATGTAAATGCTAGAAAATGCTGCTGATACCAGATTTATTTAAGGTAAGCCTGATTACAGTGATTTAATAGCGACTGGTATCATGCTTACTGTCAGAGGTAATACTCTTATTATTTTTTAATTCCTGTCATATAAAACGTTTACTGGGAGTGTTTAAACGTTTTTATATATGTTTTGGTGATAAAACTTTATTGGGGCCTAGTTTTTTTCCACATGGCTGGCTTAAATTTGGCTAGAAACAGTTTTCTTAGGCCTCACACTGTGTAGACATGAGTGGGAGGGGCCTAATTTAGCGCTTAATTGCGCAGTAACTTTTGCAGACTGAGACATCCAGCTTCCCTCAAGAAGTCTCCTGAATGCTATAGGACCTCTCTAAAGGGCTTTTAGGCTTTCCAAAGTCGTTTGTATGGAAAGGTAGGGCCACAGCAGAGCTGTGGCAGTTTGTTGTGACTGTTAAAAAACGTCTATATCGTTTTTTTGATCCGTTTTTTAAACTAAGGGGTTAATCATCCATTTGCAAGTGGGTGCAATGCTCTGTTAGCTTATTATACACACTGTAAAAATTTTGTTTGATTTACTGCTTTTTTTCACTGTTTTTCAAATTCTGACCTTTTTTATTTTTCTTAAAGGCACAGTACCGTTTTTATTTTTTGCTTGTTAACTTGCTTTAAAGTTTTTTCCAAGCTTGCTGGTCTCATTGCTAGTCTGTTTAAACATGTCTGACATAGAGGAAACTCCTTATTCATTATGTTTAGAAGCCATGGTGGAACCCCCTCTTAGAATGTGTACCAAATGTACTGATTTCACTTTAAGTAATAAAGACCATATTTTGTCTTTAAAAAATTTATCACCAGAGGAAGCTGACGAGGGGGAAGTTATGCCGACTAACTCGCCCCACGTGTCAGAACATTTAAATCCCGCTCAAGAGGCGCCAAGTACATTTAGCGCGCCCATGGCGTTTACTTTACAAGACATGGCGGCAGTCATGGATAATACACTGTCAGTGGCATTATCCAGACTACCTAGGTTACGAGGAAAGCGGGACAGCTCTGGAGTTAGAAGAAATACAGAGCATACTGACACTTTTGTAGCTATGTCTGATACCCCCTCACAATATGCAGAAGCTGAGGAAGGAGAGCTTCTTTCTGTGGGTGATTTTTCTGACTCAGGGAAGAGGATTCAACCTGATTCTGAAGTATCAACATTTAAATTTAAGCTTGAACACCTCCGCGTGTTGCTCAGGGAGGTTTTAGCT
The DNA here is from genome assembly GCF_027579735.1 of Bombina bombina. NCBI lineage: Eukaryota > Metazoa > Chordata > Amphibia > Anura > Bombinatoridae > Bombina > Bombina bombina. Next base: position 667,094,996 of record NC_069499.1, read on the forward strand.
GCTCTGAATGACTGTGATACAATTGCAGTGCCAGAGAAATTGTGTAGATTGGATAAATACTATGCAGTACCTGTTTATACTGATGTTTTTCCAATACCTAAAAGGTTTACAGAAATTATTACTAAGGAATGGGATAGACCAGGTGTGCCGTTCTCTCCCCCTCCTATTATTAAGAAAATGTTTCCAATAGATGCCGCCACACGGGACTTATGGCAAACGGTCCCTAAGGTGGAGGGAGCAGTTTCTACACTAGCTAAGCGTACTACTATCCCTGTCGAGGACAGTTGTGCTTTCTTAGATCCAATGGATAAAAAATTAGAGGGTTACCTTAAGAAAATGTTTATTCAACAAGGTTTTATTCTACAGCCCCTTACATGCATTGCCCCAGTCACTGCTGCTGCGGCCTTCTGGTTTGAGTCTCTGGAAGAGGCTTTACAGGTAGAGACCCCATTGGATGATATACTTGACAAGCTTAGAGCACTTAAGCTAGCTAATTCTTTTTTTTCTGATGCCATTGTTCATTTGACTAAACTAACGGCTAAGAATTCTGGTTTTGCTATTCAGGCGCGTAGGGCGCTATGGCTTAAATCATGGTCAGCTGACGTTGCTTCAAAGTCTAAGCTGCTTAACATTCCCTTCAAGGGGCAGACCCTATTCTGGCCTGGTTTGAAGGAGATCATTTCCGATATCACTGGAGGAAAAGGTCATGCCCTTCCTCAGGATAGGTCCAAATCAAGGGCCAAACAGTCTAATTTTCGTGCCTTTCGAAACTTCAAGGCAAGTGCAGCATCAACTTCCTCTAATACAAAGCAAGAGGGAACTTTTGCCCAGTCCAAGTCGGTCTGGAGACCTAACCAGTCTTGGAACAAAGGTAAGCAGGCCAAAAAGCCTGCTGCTGCCTCTAAGACAGCATGAAGGATTGGCCCCCGATCCGGTAACGGATCTAGTAGGGGGCAGACTTTCGCTCTTCGCCCAGGCTTGGGCAAGAGATGTCCAGGATCCCTGGGCGTTGGAAATTGTATCCCAGGGATATCTTCTGGACTTCAGAGCTTCTCCTCCAAAAGGGAGATTTCACCTTTCACAATTATCTGCAAACCAGATAAAGAGAGAGGCATTTTTACACTGTGTTCAAGACCTCCTAGTTATGGGAGTGATCCACCCAGTTCCAAATTAGGAACAGGGACAAGGATTCTATTCAAATCTGTTTGTGGTTCCCAAAAAAGAGGGAACCTTCAGACCAATCTTAGATCTCAAGATCTTAAACAAATTTCTCAGGGGCCCATCATTCAAGATGGAGACTAATCGAACCATCCTACCTATGATCCAGGAGGGTCAATACATGACTACAGTGGATTTAAAGGATGCTTATCTTCACATTCCGATACACAAAGATCATCATCGGTTTCTCAGGTTTGCCTTCCTAGACAGGTATTACCAGTTTGTAGCTCTTCCCTTTGGGTTAGCTACAGCCCCAAGAATCTTTACGAAGTTTCTGGGGTCACTTCTGGCGGCCCTAAGGCCGTGGGGCATAGCAGTAGCCCCTTATTTAGACGACATTCTGATACAGGCGTCAAATTTCCAAATTGCCAAGTCTCATACGGACATAGTTCTGGCATTTCTGAGGTCGCATGGGTGGAAAGTGAACGAAGAAAGGAGTTCTCTATCCCCTCTCACAAGAATCTCCTTTCTGGGAACTCTAATAGATTCTGTAGAAATGAGGATTTACCTGACAGAGACCAGGTTATCAAAACTTCTAAATTCCTGCCGTGTTCTTTATTCCACTTCTCGCCCTTCGGTGGCTCAGTGTATGGAAGTAATCGGCTTAATGGTAGCGGCAATGGACATAATGCCGTTTGCTCGTCTACATCTCAGACCGCTGCAACTCTGCATGCTCAGTCAGTGGAATGGGGATTACAAAGATTTGTCCCCTCTACTAAATCTGGATCAAGAGACCAGGGATTCTCTTCTTTGGTGGCTATCTCGGGCCCATCTGTCCAAAGGTATGACCTTTCGCAGGCCAGATTGGACAATAGTAAAGACAGATGCCAGCCTTCTGGGCTGGGGGGCAGTCTGGAACTCCCTGAAGGCTCAGGGATCGTGGACTCAGGAGGAGACCCTCCTCCCAATAAACATTCTGTAACTAAGAGCGATATTCAATGTTCTTCAAGTTTGGCCTCAACTAGCGACAATGAGGTTCATCAGATTTCAGTCGGACAACATCACGACTGTGGCTTACATCAACCATCAAGGGGGAACAAGGAGTTCCCTAGCGATGTTGGAAGTTTCAAAGATAATTCGTTGGGCAGAGATTCACTCTTGCCACCTATCAGCTATCCATATTCCAGGTGTAGAGAACTGGGAGGCGGATTTTCTAAGTCGACAGACTTTTCATCCGGGGGAGTGGGAACTCCATCCGGAGGTATTTGTACAATTGGTTCAACGTTATGTGTTTCCACCGTTTCCTCTGCTCCTTCGTCTGATTGCCAAAATCAAGCAGGAGAGAGCATCGGTGATCTTGATAACGCCTGCGTGGCCACGCAGGACTTGGTATGCAGATCTGGTGGACATGTCATCCCTTCCACCATGGACTCTGCCTCTGAGACAGGACCTTCTTCTTCAGGGTCCTTTCAACCATCCATATCTAATTTCTCTGAGACTGACTGCCTGGAGATTGAACGCTTGATTTTATCAAAGCGTGGCTTCTCCGAGTCAGTTATTGATACCTTAATTCAGGCACGAAAGCCTGTCACCAGGAAAATCTATCATAAGATATGGCGTAAATATCTTTATTGGTGTGAATCCAAGGGTTACTCATGGAGTAAAGTCAGGATTCCCAGGATATTATCTTTTCTCCAAGAAGGATTGGAGAAAGGATTGTCAGCTAGTTCCTTAAAGGGACAGATTTCTGCTCTGTCTATTCTTTTGCACAAGCGTCTTGCGGATGTTCCAGACGTTCAGGCATTTTGTCAGGCTTTAGTTTAAACCTGTTGCTCCACCATGGAGTTTAAATTTGGTTCTTAAAGTTCTTCATGGGGTTCCGTTTGAACCTCTTCATTCCATAGATATCAAAATTTTATCTTGGAAAGTTTTATTTTTGGTAGCTATTTCCTCGGCTCGTAGAGTTTCCGAGTTATCTGCCTTACAATGTGATTCCCCTTATCTGATCTTCCATGCAGATACGGTAGTTTTGCGTACCAAACCTGGGTTTTTACCCAAGGTGGTATCTAATAAGAATATCAATCAGGAGATTGTTGTTCCGTCATTGTGTCCTAATCCTCCTTCAAAGAAGGAACGTCTATTACACAATCTTGACGTGGTTTGTGCTTTAAAGTATTATTTACAAGCTACTAAAGAATTTCGTCAAACATCTGCTTTGTTTGTTGTCTACTCTGGACAGAGGAAAGGCCAAAAGGCTTCGGCAACTTCTCTTTCGCTTTGGCTAAGAAGTATAATACGCTTAGCTTATGAGACTGCTGGCCAGCAGCCTCCTGAAAGGATTACAGCTCATTCTACTAGAGCTGTGGCTTCTACATGGGCCTTTAAAAATGAGGCTTCTGTTGAACAGATTTGCAAGGCGGCGACTTGGTCTTCGCTTCATACTTTTTCAAAATTCTATAAATTTGATACTTTTGCTTCTTCGGAGGCTATTTTTGGGAGAAAAGTTTTACAGGCAGTGGTTCCTTCCGTTTAAGGACCTGCCTTGTCCCTCCCTTCATCCGTGTACTTTAGCTTTGGTATTGGTATCCCACAAGTAATGGATGATCCGTGGACTGGATACACCTTACAAGAGAAAACATAATTTATGCTTACCTGATAAATTTATTTCTCTTGTGGTGTATCCAGTCCACGGCCCGCCCTGTCATTTTAAGGCAGGTATTTTTTAACTCTAAACTACTGTCACCACTGCACCCTATAGTTTCTCCTTTCTCTTGCTTGTCTTCGGTCAAATGACTGGTGAGTGGCAGTTAGGGGAGGAGCTATATAGACAGCTCTGCTGTGGGTGATCCTCTTGCAACTTCCTGTTGGGAAGGAGAATATCCCACAAGTAATGGATGATCCGTGGACTAGATACACCACAAGAGAAATAAATTTATCAGGTAAGCATAAATTATGTTTTCCCTTTGCAGACTATCAGTTTCAAAATTGGGAAAACATATTTAGGAAGTTATGTTCGGTGACGCAAATTCGCCATTTCGAGCGTCCAGGTTTCCTTGCACAAGGTTGCGTCTGCCATGACGCGAGTTGCATCATTTCCGGATGTTGGCACCAAAAAATTTCATTTTGCGTTGTGCGTCATACTTGGCGCCAAATAATATAATTATTTTAACCCCACTTCCTATATGTCTCTTGCTTTTTTTCTATGCTCAGAGGGCTATTGTGTTTGATTTTTATTCCCATTCCTGAAACTGCCATATAAGGAAATTGATCATTTTGCTTTATATGTTGTTTTTTTCTCTTACATTTGCAAGATGTTTCAATCTGATCCTGTCTCAGAAGTCAATGTTGGAACTCTGCTGCTGGATAACGGTTCTACCAAAGCTAAGTGCATTTGTTGTAAACTTGTGGAGGTTATATCTCCAGCTGTGGTATGTAACAGTTGTCAGGATAAACTTTTACATGCAGAAAATGTATCCATCATTAGTAGTTCACTACCTGTTGCTGTTCCCTCAACATCTAATGCACAAGATATACTTGTAAATTTAAAAGAATTTATTTCTGATTCTATACAGAAGGCTTTGTCTGCTATTCCGCCTTCAAATAAACGTAAAAGGTCTTTTAAAACCTCATAAAGTTGATGAAATTTCAAATGACCGACAACATACCGAATTATCCTTCTCTGATGAGGATCTATCTGGTACAGAAGATCATGCCTCAGATATTGACACTGACAAATCTTTTTATTTGTTTAAAATGGAGTATATTCGTTCTTTGTTAAAAGAAGTGTTGATTACATTGGATATTTAGGAAACTAGTCCTCTTGATATTAAAACTAGTAAACGTTTCAGTTCTGTTTATAAACCTCCTGTGGTTATTCCAGAGGTTTTTCCAGTTCCTGATGCTATTTCTGTTATGATTTCTAAGGAATGGAATAGGCCTGGTACTTCTTTTATTCCTTCTTCAAGGTTTAAAAAAATGTACCCTTTGCCAGCAGTTTCTTTAGAGTTTTGGGAAAAAATCCCTAAAGTTGATGGGGCTATCTCTACTCTTGCTAAACATACTACTATTCCTACGGAAGATAGTATTTCTTTTAAAGATCCTTTAGAAAGAAAACTTGAATCTTATCTAAGGAAAGCCTATTTATATGCTGGTCATCTTCTCAGGCCTGCAATTTATTTGGCTGATGTTGCAGCTGCATCAACTTTTTAGTTGGAACATTTAGCGCAACAAGAATTGGATTCTGATTTGTCTAGCATTGTTCGTTTACTCCAACATGCTAATCATTTTATCTGTGATGCTATTTTTGATATCATCAAAATTGATGTTAACTCTATGTCTTTAGCTATTTTAGCTAGAAGAGCTTTGTGGCTTAAATCTTGGAATGCTGACATGACTTCTAAGTCCAGATTGCTATCTCGTTCTTTCCAAGGTAATAAGTTATTTGGTTCTCAGTTGGATTCAATAATTTCAACTGTCACTGGGGGAAGGGAGTTTTTTTGCCTCAGGATAAAAGACCTAAGGGTAAATCTAAAGCTTCTAACCATTTTCGTTCCTTTCGACAAAATAAGGAACAGAAATCTAATCCTTCCCCCAAGGAATCTGCTTCCAATTGGAAGCCTTCCTCAAATTTAGAGGAAGCCAAACCATTTAAGAGATTAAAGCCAGCCTCCAAGTCCGCATGAAGGTGCGACCCTCATTCCAGCTCAACTGGTGGGGGGCAGATTAAGATTTTTTCAAAGATGTTTGGATCTATTCGGTCCAAAATCAACGGATTCAGGGTATTGTCTCTCAGGGGTACAGAATAGGATTCAGAGTAAGACTGCCTGTGAGAAGATTTTTTCTCTCATGCATTCCAGCAAACCCAGTAAAGGCTCAGGCTTTCCTAAAGTGTGTTTTAGACCTGGAGTTATCAGGGGTAATAATGCCAGTTCCGTTTCAGGAACAGGGTCTGGGGTTTTATTCAAATCTAAGGACTATTCTGCCTTTTGTTCAGCAAGGGCATTATATGTCCACAATAGACTTACAGGATGCATATCTTCATATTCCGATTCATCCGGATCACTATCGGTTCCTGAGCTTCTCTTTTCTAGACAAGCATTACCAATTTGTTGCTCTTCCTTTTGGCCTAGCGACAGCTCCAAGAATCTTTTCAAAGGTTCTCGGTGCCCTACTCTCTGTAATCAGAGAGCGGGGTATTGCGCTGTTTCCTTATTTGGATGATATCTTGGTACTTGCTCAGTCTTTACGTTCTGCAGAATCTCACACGAATCAACTAGTGTTGTTTCTTCAAAGACATGGTTGGAGGATCAATTTACCAAAAAGTTTTTTGATTTGTCAGACAAGGGTAACCTTTTTAGGTTTCCAGATAGATTGTGTCCATGACTCTGTCATTAACAGATAAGAGTCGATTAAAATGGGTTTCAGCTTGTCGGAACTTTCAGTCTCAATCATTCTTTTCAGTAGCTATGTGCATGGAAGTTTTAGGTCTCATGACTGCAGCATCGGACGCGATCCCCTTTGCTCATTTTCATATGAGACCTCTCCAGCTTTGTATGCTGAACCAATGGTGCAGGGATTATACAAGGATATCACAATTAATATCCTTAAATCACAATGTACGACTTTCTCTGACTTGGTGGTTAGATCACCATCGTATAATTCTAGGGGCCTCTTTCGTTCGTCCAACCAGGACTGTAATCACAACAGATGCAAGTCTTTCAGGTTGGGGGGCTGTTTGGGGATCTCTGACAGCGCAAGGGGTTTGGAAATCTCAAGAGGCGAGATTACCAATAAATATTTTGGAACTCCGTGCGATTCTCAGGGCTCTTCAGTTTTGGCCTCTGTTGAAGAGAGAACCGTTCATTTGTTTTCAGACAGACAATATCACAACTGTGGCTTATGTCAATCATCAGGGTGGGACTCACAGTCCCCAAGCTATGAAAGCTTGGGCGGAATCCAGCTCCTGTCTAATTTCTGCTGTTCATCTCCCAGGTATAGACAATTGGGAAGCGGATTACCTCAGTCGTCAGATTTTACATCCAGGGGAGTGGTCTCTCCACCCAGAGGTGTTTTCTCAAGTTGTTCAGATGTGGGGTCTTCCAGAAATAGATCTGATGGCATCTCATCTAATCCAATAAAAGTACAAAATGAGGTGCACTCGCATTCAGTAATCACTTGTAGAAATGTTATTGCAGAGTAAAAACTTTCTTCCCAACAAGGGATGCAAAACATGGAATACAAATGGTGATGTTAGTGGTGTGAACTCCACTCTAGGGACTGCTGACATGTTTCGGCCCTCGAAAGCCGTAATCATAGCTGTAGTCTCAGGTTATCATCAGCCTTATATGCCTATTAGTGCATACTGATTGGTTAAAACAGAAAACCTTTACTTGAAATGGAGCCCACACACACACCCACTATTGCCATAGTAACAACCGTATGAAACACAAATTATACAAATAGCAATAACTCACATTATCAAACTTCGGTTTATATGCAAATTTTCAGCTGATGTGTAAAAAGGAAATTACAGAACATATTAATCAGGTATGAGGACAAAGAACTAAAAAGGCTTATTAAGACTAAAAACTAGTTGGGCAATTCACTCCATAAATCTGTGTAGTGTTAACTCTATCAGTTCAAGTCCCTCTACTTTGATATATCTAACACAGATAAAACTTTCTAAATCTATAAAATAAAGTACTGATGCAAATTGTGCTTTCACGTTTTTCATATTAATAATAGAAATATACAGAATGATATATAATAAATGTATTAGATACTAATCAAAAAGTTCCTCATAACTGTTATATATCTGGGTACAGCACAAAAATATATATGCATATACCTCCAATTATGATATTGAAAAATTCACTCTTTCTCCAACATAGGTGTGTCCGGTCCACGGCGTCATCCTTACTTGTGGGATATTCTCTTCCCCAACAGGAAATGGCAAAGAGCCCAGCAAAGCTGGTCACATGATCCCTCCTAGGCTCCGCCTTCCCCAGTCATTCTCTTTGCCGTTGCACAGGCAACATCTCCACGGAGATGGCTCAGAGTTTTTTGGTGTTTAAATGGCAGACAGTCCCCAAGGTCGAGGGGGCGGTTTCTACTCTAAACAAACGCACCACTATCCCTATAGAAGATAGTTGTGCTTTCAAAGATCCTATGGATAAAAAATTAGAGGGTTTGCTTAAAAAGATGTTTGTTCAGCAAGGTTACCTTCTACAACCAATTTCATGCATTGTTCCTGTCACTACAGCAGAGTGTTTCTGGTTCGAGGAACTAGAAAAGTCGCTCAATCAAGCATCCTCTTATGAGGAGGTTATGGACAGAGTTCAAGCACTTAAGTTGGCTAACTCTTTTACCTTAGACGCCACTTTGCAATTAGCTAGATTAGCGGCGAAAAATTCAGGTTTTGCTATTGTGGCGCGCAGAGCGCTTTGGCTGAAGTCTTGGTCAGCGGATGTGTCCTCCAAGAACAGATTGCTTAACATCCCTTTCAAGGGGAAAACGCTGTTTGGCCCTGACTTGAAAGAGATTATTTCAGACATCACTGGGGGAAAGGGCCACGCCCTTCCTCAGGATAGGTCTTTTAAGGCTAAAAATAAAACAAATTTTCGTCCCTTTCGCAGAAACGGACCAGCCTCAAATTCTACATCCTCTAAGCAAGAGGGTAATTCTTCTCAAACCAAGCCAGCCTGGAGACCGATGCAAGGCTGGAACAAAGGTAAGCAGGCCAAGAAGCCCGCTACCGCTACCAAGACAGCATGAGATGCTGGCCCCCGATCCGGGACCGGATCTGGTGGGGGGCAGACTCTCTCTCTTCGCTCAGGCTTGGGCAAGAGATGTTCAGGATCCTTGGGCGCTAGAAATAGTTTCTCAAGGTTATCTCCTGGAATTCAAGGAACTACCCCCAAGGGGAAGGTTCCACAGGTCTCAATTGTCTTCAGACCAAATAAAAAGACAGGCATTCTTAGTGTAGAAGACCTGTTAAAAATGGGAGTGATTCATCCTGTTCCATTAGGAGAACAAGGGATGGGGTTTTACTCCAATCTGTTCATAGTTCCCAAAAAAGAGGGAACATTCAGGCCAATTTTGGATCTCAAGATCCTAAACAAATTTCTCAAGGTCCCATCGTTCAAAATGGAAACCATTCGGACAATTCTTCCTACCATCCAGGAAGGTCAATTCATGACCACGGTGGATTTAAAGGATGCGTATCTACATATTCCTATCCACAAGGAACATCATCGGTTCCTAAGATTCGCCTTTCTGGACAAGCATTACCAGTTTGTGGCACTTCCATTCGGACTAGCCACTGCTCCAAGAATTTTCACAAAGGTACTAGGGTCCCTTCTAGCGGTGCTAAGGCCAAGGGGCATTGCAGTGGTACCCTACTTGGACGACATACTGATTCAAGCGTCGTCTCTACCACAAGCAAAGGCTCATACGGATATTGTCCTAGCCTTTCTCAGATCTCACGGGTGGAAAGTGAACGTAGAAAAAAGTTCTCTATTCCCGTCAACAAGAGTTCCCTTCTTGGGAACAATAATAGACTCCTTGGAAATGAAGATTTTTCTGACAGAAGCCAGAAAATCAAAACTTCTAAGCTCTTGTCAAGCACTTCATTCTGTTCTTCTTCCTTCCATAGCGCAGTGCATGGAAGTAATAGGTTTGATGGTTGCGGCAATGGACATAGTTCCTTTTGCGCGAATTCATCTAAGACCATTACAACTGTGCATGCTCAGACAGTGGAATGGGGATTATACAGATTTGTCCCCGACGATCCAAGTAGATCAGAGGACCAGAGATTCACTCCGTTGGTGGCTGACCCTGGACAACCTGTCCCAAGGGATGAGCTTCAGAAGACCAGAGTGGGTCATTGTAACGACCGACGCCAGCCTGGTGGGCTGGGGCGCGGTCTGGAAACACCTGAAGGCTCAGGGTCTATGGTCTCGGGAAGAATCTCTTCTCCCGATAAACATTCTGGAACTGAGAGCGATATTCAATGCTCTCAAGGCTTGGCCTCAACTAGCAAAGGCCAAATTCATAAGGTTTCAATCAGACAACATGACGACTGTTGCATATATCAACCATCAGGGGGGAACAAGGAGTTCCCTGGCGATGGAAGAAGTGACCAAAGTAATTCAATGGGTGGAGCTTCACTCCTGCCACTTGTCTGCAATCCACATCCCAGGAGTGGAAAATTGGGAAGCGGATTTTCTGAGTCGTCAGACATTCCATCCGGGGGAGTGGGAACTCCATCCGGAAATCTTTGCCCAAATAGCTCAATTATGGGGCACTCCAGACATGGATCTGATGGCGTCTCGTCAGAACTTCAAGGTTCCTTGCTACGGGTCCAGATCCAGGGATCCCAAGGCGACTCTAGTAGATGCACTAGTAGCGCCCTGGACTTTCAACCTAGCTTATGTATTCCCACCGTTTCCTCTCATTCCCAGGCTGGTAGCCAGGATCAATCAAGAGAGGGCTTCGGTGATCTTGATAGCTCCTGCGTGGCCACGCAGAACTTGGTATGCAGACCTGGTGAATATGTCATCGGCTCCACCATGGAAGCTACCTTTGAGACGGGACCTTCTTGTTCAAGGTCCGTTCGAACATCCGAATCTGGCATCACTCCAACTGACTGCTTGGAGATTGAACGCTTGATTTTATCAAAGCGTGGGTTCTCAGATTCTGTCATTGATACTCTTATTCAGGCTAGAAAGCCTGTAACTAGGAAAATTTACCATAAAGTATGGAAGAAATATATCTGTTGGTGCGAATCGAAAGGATTCCCATGGAACAGGGTAAAAATTCCTAAGATTCTATCCTTTCTACAAGAGGGTTTGGAGAAAGGATTATCTGCAAGTTCTTTGAAGGGACAGATTTCTGCTTTATCTGTTTTACTTCACAAAAAACTGGCGGCTGTGCCAGATGTTCAGGCTTTTGTTCAGGCTCTGGTTAGAATCAAGCCTGTTTACAAACCTTTGACTCCTCCTTGTAGTCTCAATTTAGTTCTTTCAGTTCTTCAAGGGGTTCCATTTGAACCCTTACATTCCGTAGATATTAAGTTATTATCTTGGAAAGTTTTGTTTTTGGTTGCAATTTCTTCTGCTAGAAGAGTTTCAGAGTTATCTGCTCTGCAGTGTTCTCCTCCTTATCTGGTGTTCCATGCAGATAAGGTGGTTTTGCGTACTAAACCTGGTTTTCTTCCGAAAGTTGTTTCTAACAAAAACATTAACCAGGAGATAGTTGTGCCTTCTTTGTGTCCGAATCCAGTTTCAAAGAAGGAACGTTTGTTGCACAATTTGGATGTAGTTCGTGCTCTAAAATTCTATTTAGAGGCTACAAAGGATTTCAGACAAACATCTTCCTTGTTTGTTGTTTATTCTGGTAAAAGGAGAGGTCAAAAAACAACTTCTACCTCTCTCTCTTTTTGGCTTAAAAGCATCATCAGATTGGCTTATGAGACTGCCGGACGGCAGCCTCCTGAAAGAATCACAGCTCATTCCACTAGGGCTGTGGCTTCCACATGGGCCTTCAAGAACGAGGCTTCTGTTGATCAGATATGTAAGGCAGCGACTTGGTCTTCACTGCACACTTTTACCAAATTTTACAAATTTGATACTTTTGCTTCTTCTGAGGCTATTTTTGGGAGAAAGGTTTTGCAGACCGTGGTGCCTTCCATCTAGGTGACCTGATTTGCTCCCTCCCATCATCCGTGTCCTAAAGCTTTGGTATTGGTTCCCACAAGTAAGGATGACGCCGTGGACCGGACACACCTATGTTGGAGAAAACAGAATTTATGTTTACCTGATAAATTACTTTCTCCAACGGTGTGTCCGGTCCACGGCCCGCCCTGGTTTTTAATCAGGTCTGATGATTTAATTTCTCTAACTACAGTCACCACGGTATCATATGATTTCTCCTATGCAAATATTCCTCCTTTACGTCGGTCGAATGACTGGGGAAGGCGGAGCCTAGGAGGGATCATGTGACCAGCTTTGCTGGGCTCTTTGCCATTTCCTGTTGGGGAAGAGAATATCCCACAAGTAAGGATGACGCCGTGGACCGGACACACCGTTGGAGAAAGTAATTTATCAGGTAAACATAAATTCTGTTTTCTTGAGGGCAAATATATATTCCAGCATCTCATCTAAACAACAAACTTCCCAGGTACCTGTCCAGGTCCAGGGATCCTCAGGCGGAAACAGTGTATGCGTTGACACTTCCTTGGTGTTATCATCCTGTTTATATTTTCCTGCCTCTAGTTCGTCTTCCAAGAGTGATCTCCAAAATCATCATGGAGCAAACGTTTGTGCTGCTGGTGGCTGGCTCCAGCATGGCCTCACAGGTTTTGGTATGCAGATCTTGCCCAGATGTCCAGTTGCCAACCTTGGCCACTTCCATTAAGGCCAGACCTTCTATCTCAAGGTCCGTTTTTCCATCAAGATTTCAAATCATTAAATTTGAAGGTATGGAAATTGAACGCTTAGTCATAGAGGTTTTTCTGATTAATACTATGTTACAAGCTTGTAAATCTGTTTCTAGAAAGATTTATTATTGAGTTTGGAAGACTTACATTTCATGGTGTTCTTCTCATAAATTTTCTTGGCATTCTTTTAGAATTCCTAGAATTTTACAGTTTCTTAAGGATGGTTTGGATAAAGGTTTGTCTGCAAGTTCCTTGAAAGGACAAATCTCGGCTCTTTCTGTTTTATTCCACAGAAAAATTGCTAAGCTTCCTGATATTCATTGTTTTGTACAGGCTTTGGTTCGTATCAAGCCCGTCATTAAATCGATCTCTCCTCCTTGGAGTCTTAATTTGGTTTTGAAGGTTTACAGGCTCCTCCATGCATTCTTTGGACATTAAACTACTTTCTTGGAAAGTGTTGTTGCTTTTGGCCATCTCTTCTGCTATAAGAGTTTCTGAATTATCTGCTCTCTTGTGAGTCTCCTTTTCTGATTTTTCATCAGGATAAGGCAGTTTTGCGGACTTCATTTAAATTCTTACCTAAGGTTGTGAATTCATTAATAGAGAATTTGTTGTAGCTTCTTTGTGTCCTAATCCTTAGAATTCTTTGGAGAGATCTTTACATTATTTGGATGTGGTGAGAGCTCTGAAATATTATGTTGCAGCTACTAAGATTTCAGGAAGACTTCCAGTCTATTTATTAGCTTTTCTTGTTCTAGAAAAGTTTAGAAGGTTTCTGCTGTTTCCTTGGCTTCGTGGTTAAAGCTTTTGATTCATCAGGCTTATTTGGAGTCGGGTCAAGCACCGCCTCAGAGAATTACAACTCATTCTACTAGATCAGTCTCCACTTCCTGGGC